>NC_138939.1:34070000-34437500 GCF_965226115.1 Aulonocara stuartgranti | reverse complement strand
CCCACCTTTGAACAGTTTACTTGGACAAACCTCACAGTCTTATTTGGAGTTCAGTTGGTGCTAACCAGCCACCTCAGCCCATCCTTTCTTGTGTTTATCCCAACTAACAAGCTCACTGTAGAAGCTGTTATTGTTGCAGCCCTCGACATAAATATTCAAGCTAAGCGTTTGTGGAGTAGCACCTCTCAGACAGCTGCACATGTGAAGACATAATGAGGTGCCATAGTGCCAGTGCTGCTATTGCTGCTGCTACTGCTGTTGCCACATAAAGAATCTAAATGTGGGGGAACTTGTACTGCTATGCTCCACTGCTGCCCTGACCAACCTGGCAGGATGACAGGAGCACTTAGTCAATAAATGAGGCACTGATGGGGCCAGTAATGTTTGTACACATGCCAAAGATAGAAATAAATCTGAGGGTTTGTAGTTTTATAAAGGGTCATCTGCTCTGATTTTTCAAATATATAATTAACACATTAAAAGTTATAACACTTGTTTAGTATTAGAGGCTGAAAGGATCTCTTTATCTGACAATAGTTTATGCGATCCTGGTCACTGTTAGCAAGTCAGTCAGTTCAGTCGTTATCAGTATTTATCCTGCCATGATCAAATTTGAAATTGAAATTTTGGACAGAAAAGGGTGTCTCGGGTAAGCTATAGGTCATTTAAGTTCACAGAGGTGCATGCGCATAAATGATCAGATTTCCAAACTTTATGACATTGATCATCATCAAGTTGCCCCAGTGGTTGATTCTAGTTTATTTATCAGTATATAAACATTCCATTCAAAATGCAGCAAAATAAATTTTTCTAATAAGGTTTGGCTTAGAGGAATCGAGCTGTGGGCGTGATTGCCATTTATTGCATCTCTGCGACTGATGGTTTCCTTGAGGATTTTATGTAGCTTGATGGTAGGAGTGAATATTGCTCGGAGCATCTTAAGGCAGTTTTGCCCATAATGACGGCACACCATAACTGCATCCTGGGAATTAAATTACCTTTAATTTTATCTTCCCCCACTTGGACATATTACCTTCTGTCATATCCAATCAATTTAATCAAATAAAATCAAGTATGATGTGTTTGCCTTTCACCGATTCATACATGGATTTGACTCGGCTGTCTTGGCATAATTAATTTGTTGCAGTAACCTGTAAGAAAGCTAACTTCTCAGTATTTTAGACATGGTTTTAACATTATTTAATTAGCTGTCATGTGGATTGGAGGTGCTGTGGATTTGTGGAAGCATCATGCTTTTGACAGATCACAAATGTCACCAGGATTAGTGAAAGAGTTTAGATCTTGTAGGGGTTTTGGTGGGGATTACCGTTGTTTGAATTCACGCTACAAAGATTACATTGGAGGTGTAGCTGAGAGGAAAAAATGGATCACTGACCCCCACCACATTCACACAACACAACTCCAGAGAGTACAGTAGACCTCTATGTCATCACTTTGCGTCTCTGTTTCATCTGCTTCACCCCATTCATCTCTCACTACCTCATTTTATTCTTGTAAGGAAAGAAATAAGTTCAGTGGTGAGTATTCTAACATATATATATATTTGTTACTGTATTTCTTTTTACAGTACTGTCAAGATAATGTGTTATCACAGTTGTACCACACTAAGATAAAACAAGCAAGGCTCTCTTTTCTTGCTAACACCCACACATCTTTGCTGTCTAGGTAATTCCCATCGTTTCTGAAGACAGCGAGCTGGTGTAATCACTACAGCAGGGTTCACCCAACATAGGCTCAAGGACATTGCAGTAATGTAATCTTTGCTGTTAACAGGACTCTAAGGGGGCGTAGGATACCATAAGAATGGGAATGCTCTGTAACCTAATATTGCTTCTTCTACACACCACAGGGCATGTATACACAAACACACGAATTTAGATCGTTGGCTTTATCTCTATGCTTTACAATCTCACTGTCATCTCATTGGAAAACTCTTCAGTGTAGCGAAATGCTTTAAGCTGTTGACCTTTCAGTTTAATTTGGCATTCAGAGGTAGCGGATGTATGTGTGGGTTTGTGTGTTCATCTAAACAGTGATTACAGTCAGTAGATCGATAAAGAGCAGATAAGGGCACTAATCAATACCCATCAGAGTTCCACTGATCAAATATTTATCCAGGAAGAGAGGGGAGAAGAGACTTGCTGTCTGCCCTCCTTGTCTGTCTCTTGTTGGTAATTTTCTCTTTCCACGTCTGTCTGCACACGCCCGGTCTCTCTGTCTCAGTAATGGGAGTTAACCTGAGGACCCATAGTGACTGTTGACACAGATGCTTCGGTCTGCAGAAAGGGCTTTATCAAAGTTTGTAGCTAATGGTGTTAAGATGGGGTGGGGACATGATTGCTTTTTTTTGTAAAGTCTGCAAATGGTTAATCTTTTGAGGAAATACATCCTTGATTACCTTGGAAACCACAGTAGACGGCCAATCGGGGTTGTGATCTAGGAAAAACAATCTGGTATCCTTTATTGCGGTCAATCACAACAGGAAAATCCCAGCTCCTCTCTCTCGCTATGTGTCTGTCTTTGAATTTTTCTCCACGTTCTGTGAACTGCACATCCTCCTCATATTGACACCAACATGAATTTTGGATTGTCTGGTGTATCAGGGCTACGCTTCTAAAACAGATGTTGCTGTCGATTTCATGACCACCACTTACAACATTCTTTTCATTTCTCCTGTATTTTAGCTTTGTTGTTCTGTTTTGCAGCTACCTGTGGCATAATTTTATCAGGCAGAGCAAATTAGCATCTCACATTAGCAGACAGGATCCATCCAAAGTTCACATGATAATAACATTTAATTAAATTTTTTGTGCCTGCTGGGAGTCTCTTATTTCCCACTGGGAGGAAAATCTGACATGGTTTTGTTGGGCGTGATGATTACCGGGCTATTTTGTTATCTTGTTTGTGTTAACTGTGTGTTTATCTGTCCACTATCCTTTCTCCAGTGAGTTTATTCCTGTTTGAGTTGTATACGGTTCAGTAGGTTAATTCAGTGCTTGTGTTTTCCCTCCCATTAAGCTTCTCCTTCCAGCTGTTTCAGCTATTGGCAAGCACATCTTAACACTCTTACATCAGCCCTGCTTGGCTTGGTTAACTGTGGTTTTGGCAAAAGCAAGTAGCAAGGGGAGGAGATGCTGCAGCAGCACAGGAGGTGGTGCCTGTTGGCTGAAACTGCAAGAAAGTGAGGCTTTTTTTTTGCTAAGAGACCCCCTGTAGCTGCAGTGATAACAGAATGATAGTGTGGCAGAGGAGCAGCATACCTTAATGCAGTGTGGACCAGGAGATAAGAAGCAGACGCACTCTGACACATAAAAGGTGCATGTTTGGAGAGGTGTGTGTATTTGAAGTGGATGAGCAGCGGTGCACATACAGACTGGATTGTGTACAAAAGCAGCTGGTGATTTTTGTCTGCATTCAAAGATTCTGGCTGAAACATCATTTCACAGAGCAGACGAAGCAAAATCACACAGCTCCACACTAATTAACTCAAATCTTATGCCTGTCATTCACCTTTCTTTGCTTAAACTCCCACTGTTACTGCGAGCAAATGAACCTCTTTAATGGTATTGAAGCTAATATTAAAAATACACAAGTGTAGAAGTGAACAGTCAGATGTTAGACCCGTATTGGATTTTGCAGTTAAATCTGCATCAGTGCCCATGTTTGAATACACAAAAAGAAAGCAGTCCTTAATTGTGTTTTACATGCAGTAGTTTCATTTATTTGACCACTTTAATATATTACTTTTTTCTATATGTTGTCATTTGATCAAATTATGTCTTTTAAGGTGGGTTGTGCTCTACATAATAACTGAATCTTTGTGTCTTTGCAGTGCAGCAGATGGTATGAATTATTTGTATTTGAGCATTTAGTTTCAATATTTTCCCTCTGTATGGTTCTGCTACTCTCTTATACCATATCTATTCTCTATATTTTTAGTTTGCTGTAGGTACTGCTGGTAATTCCTGTAAAATCCCTGCATCTAAGAAGGGTCATAACCCTTCTTCCCCTCTTTTTCCCTGTAGAAGTATTTGAAAGTATGTGTCTTTAGTTGTTAATGGTGATTTAAATTTAATTTTGAGTTCACACAAATTGCTGTGGTCGGCATTACAAGAACAACCACCTCAAAATTTCTGTTTTGTTTGTTACTGTAAGCCTTTTCAAGATTTGGCACCAGGAATGGTATCACAGAAAGACAATCCAAGAATAAGCCCTCAGCTGTTATAAGTGTGGCTCTATTAATAAAGCATTTCATGTGAAAATGGTGCTTAAATTATTTTGATGGTTTTATTATTTTTCAGTCTTCCAAGACCAGATCATTATAGTTAATTATGCTATTCAGTGTGGGGTAATTATCTGTCTTCACAACCTGAAAATTGTCTCTGTCAAGGTGTGGATCGTCTGTTATTCTGCCCATCATACATTTTCCACACAGCCGGTGTGCTTTGCTAAACTACGATAGGAAAGGACATTCATTTCCAGTTTAACAGGGTCAATATTGAAGTGCTCTCAGATGATTTGGCAATATTTATATAAAATGTAAAATTATATATTAAAATTATATTAAATCACCACAGGACATGGATTCAATTTAATTTCAAAGGACCTGCCAATGAAATGAACACAACCCCTTATCTAGGATGCAAATCTGTTTGGATGTCTTCATTAAGAAGCACTTTTGTTCAAGGCTAACATGAGTTTGGAAGCCAAGGGTTTCAGCCAGTTTAGAGTGACAGAGTTCTCATAGGATCGTAGTGTGTGTGCGTGTGTACATATTTGTGTACATGCATGCGGTGTGGAAGTGTGTTTGTGTGTAAATGTCTGTGTGAATGGTTGGTGTGTCAGAGAAGAAAAAGCTCATTTATCACTACATGCACAGGAACCTTGCAGGGTTCAGCTCGCTGTCCAACTATTCTTTAATGAAGAGCATATTTGAGCCATTCAACTTTCTTCCAATGAGCAGCTCCAGCTGCTAGCCAACCAAACACGTGAGGTTCAGCGGAGTGACGGGCAGAATTGATGAGAGGAGTAAGTCCTAGTGAAGGATCGCCATAAGCTGCCCGAGATAACACTGCGCTGGTGCAGAGAAACACTCAGCTCCATGGAAATGCAATAAAGCCTGAACCGTATCCCACTGTTGGACTGATGGGTGATAACAGTCTGAGTAGAGTATGGAAAATAGCCCATTGAAATGCAGTGTGAAATACAGCGCCTTCAGAGCTTTACATGTAGACCAATGGAAATGGGCTGATGTGTGAATATGAGTGGTCTGCTGTATTATCCTGTGTTACTCACTATTCTCTAACAGGACAAAGGATGAGCAGCTAAGACGATTTGTTGAATCACTGCAATGGAGGTGTGCCGTAGGGCCTCTGCTGCTGCTGTGGACAGAATACAGATTACAGTTTGCCTCCACAGTTCACTCTGAGGGCACATTGGCGTGACGTTTTTAACCAGTGCAGCAGAGCTTTAAAGTAGTTTATTCTGAAAGCAGTTAGTGGTACAATATCTGCGTCCAGCTCTGTCATTTCCCTGTTGTTTTCCCTTATGCAGTCTTGCTTTATAGTTCCTTGTAATTAGCTGAAGTAGTGCTTTCTTTTTACTGCTTTTTGTTTACAATGTACATGTGACAACTTTAAAGTTATTTTACATGACGCTAGTTGTAGAAGTTGTCCCTTTAATTATACATGCAACTGATGGTAGCTTTTTGAAACTCGATATGTTTTCTGTAATCAGTTTAAACCAACTGACTTTAAGATGGTGATTCTGGTATGGAACTATTCTAAGTGAAAATAAACAGAATTCCTACAGACATCATTATAAATAACCTGAAATTATATGGTAGTTTATGCATTTATTTTGTCCTTGTGAAAATCAATGAATAGTAAAAGCCAAACTTTTGATTTTGGGATGTTAAAACTTGACACTTGACATTATCCATGCGTCCATTTTCTTAACAACTTATCCAGTTCAAGGTTATGCAGGTAAGGTGCTGGAGCTTGTCCCAGCTTATGAAAGTAAATGGGATTTGTTTTTTTCTTGACATCAAGAATTGACCTCACTCTGAAATTGGAATGGTTCCAAATTAAGATAAACCTACCTCCAAATAATGTTGATTTGCCAGTTATTTTTGACTGCCTAGATTTAGAAGCATTTTTCCAATGGGGAATATGGTTGGTGAATGTTGATTTGTGGGTATGGAACAACAATTATTGCACTATTGCATTTCTTCTCCAACTAACCTGCCAAGATACTATATGTCTGGATATAAGTGTTAGAGGAAGTTACTTCTCATGAGAGATAGAAACCACTTAAGCATCCAAGAAACTGTTCTTGGATGCTTAAGTGGTTTCTATGTTTCTATGTCTTTGTGGTCCATTTGTTTTATATTTTAGTAGTCCCAGTTTCTTGCTCCATAAATATTGACCTTTTTTCTTTAATTGAATGAGAATTTTAATGAATTTGGTTTTTTATACTTACTCTGACTTTGTGCTTCTCGAACACGCCGTAGATGTATAGTGGGGGTACGGATGGCAAGGAAAAGAAGATATAGGTTGGAATGAAATTGAATGAATATGATTTATGTGCACTCTTCCGACCGCCTTTCACTATTAAATCTTTATGATTGTTATGCTTTAATGAGTTAGATAAAATAGGACATGGGTTTGTGTTTATAGTATTTTATTTTGTCTTCATAAATAAGTGGTTTAAAAACTAAAACTAAATATGTTTCCTATTTATTCCAGGAAAGTTCTAAATAGATTTGTGGGTCAGAATTTGGTACCAGCACTTGCTCTGGTGGGTTTTGTGTAGGTTTAAAAGTGACAAGGACAATTCACTTAAGGTTTAGTGTTTAAAAATAAAACAAGTGTTAATGGTTTGCAACAGAAACCATCTACATACACACACAAAGAATTCAGTTCAGTTCAATTAAGTTTTATTTATACAGCCCCAAATCACAACAACAGTCACGCCAAAGCACTTTATATTGTAAGGTAAAGACGGTACAATAATACAGAGAAAAGCCTAACAATCAGTTTGACCCCTGTGAGTAAGCACTTGGCGACAGTGGGAAGGAAAAACTCCCTTAAACCTCTTGAGAACCAGAGGGACAGCCATCTGTTGAGATTGGTTGGGGGAAGAGGAGAGGGAGACCGGAGGTGGTACTTTGAATAATCTGTATGTAACATTGCTGATTATGTTTCCTCATCAGGGAGATTTGATCACATAATGAAGCTATTTTAATATCCTGTGTAAGGTGCTTTTCACCACAGTGCACACATAAAATAACTACACCATAGTATGAAGCCCTTGCACTGTTGTTGACATGAGTCTAATATCTAGTTTTAAAGTAGCATTATGCCAGGATTAGCCCATGGAAGCACCGTGTACAAATAGTCAAACATCCAGTTGCACGTCTCCTGCTTGGTTATATTTCACCGGATCCGTTTTGTTATGGATGAATGAGATACTTGTAGAAGGAAAAACTGCTATTGAATTCCGGAGTGCAGAGGTGCTGTCGTCTCCCGATGATGTATGAGATGAGGAGAAGCGTACATCAGCTGGCGGAAGATTACTCCGCTGTCCCAAGACACCCCTCTCTCTAATGTTCTCATTCTTTCTCTCCCATATTCTCGCTCTTGCTGTCTTTTTCTCCTCCCAAAGTGACGATCAACACTCTCTCGCCGCTCCCACTTCCTCTACACATCAACGATGCTCTTCCCGGACACTTCTCACTCATTCTTTTCTGGATGGTTATTGATTGCCATTTCTACATTCCTCTTTGTGGAACTAAGGTTTATTGGTTTTGTTTTAAGATATGATGCTAACACAAAGTTTGCATGTCTAGAAAAAAATGATCCTGCTTGAGTCAGTTTCTAAAAAAGGTACTGAAAACTTACCGTATCTCATAGTTAGTATGAATCCATAGTCAACACATTCTGTGTTTCTGCCCTGACATTCATACACCGTATTTTAAAAAAACAAAAAGAAAGTCTAAAAATGTTAGTGTGAATAAACTGTGCACATGCATTCTGTTACTTCTAACCAAATAATGAGGAAGGCTTCATGTTCCAGCTGAGGCAGCTGATGCAAAAAAAACCTGTAAAAGAAATGCTGTTAGACCTGCCCACTCTTTTGTACCATTAGTAGCTGTACCTACAGTATGTGACCACTTCTTCTTTTCCCATCTTGCCGTTTAATTTGCTATTTTTTTATATAGAGTTCTAAATAGAAGCTTTCCAAAATGTGTATAACTGTAAAGAAAAAGGGTTTTGTGCCTCACAGTGTAACTGATGCAACCTATCCTGCCAAAAAGTATAAGCTCTCTGCTCAGACAGATGAGCGCGTGCAGCTCTCACTTGGATGTTTGCTGCTTCAGTGTTTCTGTCATCTTGTCCCCTCGGGATAAAGATCAGCAGACTTGTTGGTCATCAACACATTCAGTAATTCCAGTCACCTCACCAGCTAGCGTTTTGAACATGACATGTCCCCCTGCAATCGCTACTAATTACCGAAAACAGTTCCTGGGACAGGCTTGCTCATCACAAATCCTACACCTCCTTTTACATTTTATTAAGATAAGATAAGATAACCTTTATTAGTCCCATGCGTGGGAAATTTGTTTGTATTAAAGCTGAAGTTGGTCCATTTTTTTCCGTACTATACATTGTGCTGTGTAATTGTATTCTATAGGATAAGGATGCTAGCATGAAGGTTTTAAATGAGTTAAAGTTCTGTCAGATTCAGTCATTAGCCTTACTATCTTTTGTCTAGTTATAGTGACATAGTGACAAAAACCCTTTGACCAGGACATGTCCTTCAACGCACATATTAAACAAATATGTAAGACTGCGTTCTTCCATTTGCGCAACATCTCTAAAATTAGAAATATCCTGTCTCAGAGTGACGCTGAAAAACTAGTTCATGCATTCATTACTTCCAGGCTGGACTACTGTAATTCATTATTATCAGGATGTCCAAAAAACTCACTGAAAAGCCTTCAGTTAATCCAAAATGCTGCAGCAAGAGTCCTGACAGGGACTAGAAAGAGAGAGCATATTTCTCCTGTTTTGGCTTCCCTTCATTGGCTTCCTGTTAAATCCAGAATTGAATTCAAAATCCTGCTCCTCACATACAAGGTCTTAAATAATCAGGCCCCATCTTATCTTAATGACCTTGTAGTACCATATCACCCTATTAGAGCAATTCGCTCTCGCTCTGCAGGCCTACTTGTTGTTCCTAGAGTATTTAAAAGTAGAATGGGAGGGAGAGCCTTCAGTTTTCAGGCCCCTCTTCTGTGGAACCAGCTTCCAGTTTGGATTCGGGAGACAGACACTATCTCTACTTTTAAGATTAGGCATAAAACTTTCCTTTTTGCTAAAGCATATAGTTAGGGCTGGACCAGGTGACCTTGAATCCTCCCTTAGTTATGCTGCAATAGACGTAGGCTGCCGGGGGATTCCCATGATGCATTGAGTTTTTCCTTTCCAGTCACCTTTCTCACTCACTATGTATTAATAGACCTCTCTGCACTGAATCATATCTGTTATTAACCTCTGTCTCTCTTCCACAGCATGTCTTTATCCTGTCTTCCTTCTCTCACCCCAACCGGTCGCAGCAGATGGCCGCCCCTCCCTGAGCCTGGTTCTGCCAGAGGTTTCTTCCTGTTAAAAGGGAGTTTTTCCTTCCCACTGTCGCCAAAGTGCTTGCTCATAGGGGGTCATATGATTGTTGGGTTTTTCTCTGTATCTATGAAGCGCCTTGAGGCGACTTATGTTGTGATTTGGCGCTGTATAAATAAAATTGAATTGAATTGAATTGAATTGAAAAGGCTAGATTTTGTTTTCTTCTTTTAGTGCAACATATTTATGCATGTCGGGAGTCAAACAAAAGTAAAAATCGTAATTCCTCTACTGTGTAAATCTACTGATCGATTGTGTCTGAGAGTTTGTGTGCAGAATTTTCTTGTGAATTGGCTTGTACCAGATTTTCTTAAGCAATGGAAGAAGGTCTTATTATTCACGCAACAGTATTATTGCAGACAAATTACCGTATTTCCCGGACTACAAAGCGCACCTGAATATTAGCCGCACAAGCTAAAATCAGGGGAAAATCCTGTTTTGTACATACATTAGCCGCACCTGACTAAAAGCCGCAGGTGTTTCAATGTTGACTTATCATATGTAAGAGAATATGCACAAAGGGAATTGTCAGGAAAGAGATGGCTGTAACCTACAGCACACCAGAAAAATAGATTCGGACTACCTTTTAGGCTCAGGTGCAGTGACACGGCTTTAACAAGAAGAAAAGTCAGTCATTCACCATCTTTCTCTTCTTCCTGCGCTCTAAAACCACCAAAGTCCTCTTCTCCAATGTCGGAAACGAACAGGCTCAGGATGGCTTCGTCATCCACTCTCCGCTTCTCTCCTTCGTTGTCACTTTCAAAACCAAAGAAATCCTCGTTGTCAGAGTCGAACACCCTCAGAAGGGCCGTGGCGGTGTCCTCCTCTCCATCATGCAGCAGTCCAGCCCTTCAAAATCCGTTGGTGATCGTGGATGTTTTCGCACTTTTCCACGCTGTCAGAATCCACCGGTGGAGTTGGGCATAACTTGCTTTTCGCAAGTTTATCGCCGCTCGTCATCCACGCCTCCTGCTGAACGCGTAGCGCTACTTTGAAGTTTGTTTTTCGCGCTACTTCGTACGGCACTACGTTTCCTGGCGGACGGACATGTGACTAACATACCACTCTTGAACCCCGATCCTTCCGCCAGGCAACGTAGTGCCGTACAACAGCGGAACAAACAAAACAAATCGTCTTACGATATCACAAAAATCATGGAAAATCCATAGAAAAGCCGCACCTGACTAAAAGCCGCAGGGTTCAAAGCTTGTGCAAAAAGTAGCGGCTTATAGCCCGACAATTACGGTACTTGTTTAGTAAGTTGTGTCACCAGCAATTTATTCAGCTGCTCCAGTGACATGCAGCCGTGATGGTCATTCATTCTTTCATCAGTTTTGTGCTGTAGAGTGTGAACAAGCATTTAATTAGCATTTCTTTACAGTCCAAATAAGCTCAGGAATTGTGATTGGTCAGTAATATAAAATGATAAATCTATTAGTTTAGGCTTCAAAAGAATACAGTATGATAAGGTGAAGTATGTGGAATTAGCAGTGAACATACTTTGGCACACAAGAAGGAGGAAGAAATTCCACTGACACGGTGCTGCTGATGGAGCAGATGGTTTCTTGTGCTGCAAAGATGTCTCCAGGCTACATGATTTTTTTTTTTTTAACCAAAAATCTATTTTTAATAAAGAGCTTAGTCTCATTGTCTTTTCTTTTCTCTTTCAAGTCTCCAAATTTTAGAATAACACAAAATTCTCTGTAAGATTGCATTTCATCCAAGTGAACTTTAGCAAATCCATCCATCTACTCCTACTAGGATGGTACCCCAGAGCTGGCACTGGACACCCAGACCGTCAAAAGGACTAACACAGAAAGAAAAACAACAATTACCACGTAAATCCATCCATATGGTTATGTTAGAATAATCAGTTAGCCTAACCTGTCTTTGGACTATGGGAGTGAATTCATGGAGTCATTGGGAGAACATGCGGTCTCCACATAGGAGTAAAAACCTGTCAGCTGTCACTGCCCTATAACTGCTAACCCTATAACAAACACACATTCTGCATTAATTCATCTCAACATAAGACTCCTGTACAGGAACATATTAATATCTTATGTTCCTTGTAATTCATGATATCCACCACAGCCACATGAAAGCCTCACCAAAGATAAATGAATAAATAAATATCTAAAAAAGGGGAAGTAAGAAAGTGGGGTAAATGGAGTCTGGGAAGGAAGCGGCAAAAATGCCGTTGCTCCAAATTGATTTCCCTTTCCTTGCACCTTTACACATTTGCTTATTTTAGGCAATACGACGTGAAATCTTGGAAATCTGTATGTGTGTGTTTTACAGAATATTAGGCGTCCCTGTAAACACAGGACTAGTGATTAGACTTGGACACAGAAAACTGTTTACAAATGTAAAGGTAGTGGAAAGTTTGATTTAAAAACTATGTAGAGTTTACCTTCTTAAATTAGGCTTGAACTTTTTAATGGTTGGCTTTGTGTGTTGCCTTAGAGGAACAAGCTATTGGCTTCTTCAAAGAGACTATTAAAAACGGCACATGTATTACAACATGAAGAAAACTCTAACATGACAAAATGTGTCCTACAGCTTAGTAAAAAAAAAAAAACAACTTGAAAATTGCTATAGTTTGTGATAAAGGTAAAAGTAGTATTCAAATGTATTCTAGTACAATGTCCAAATGATGCAGACACTGAGGAGCACCTGTCTATGTGACTGGTTTGAATTTTTCATCACCAAATCATCTATCGTAAGGTCCTTCATTCATTTATATCGGTTTTCTCTGATTCCCCCCCCCCCCCCCCCTCTTCTGTCCTAATTCATGATTAAAGAGGCCCAAACAGATGAAACCAATAAAGATTCAGACCTTTCATCATGAATTTCCATCCCTGTTCCAGCTGCTCAGGAGGTTTTCTGTGAGAGCAGGTGGTCTCAATATAGCCGCAGTATTTCACATAGTTGATGCAGGTGTGTGCCATGAAGCATTAGTTATGCTACCTAACAATTTAATTAAAAAACAGGATATAACAGGCAGTTGTTTCCACACAATGAGGAAAATGTTAGTAAGCAGTTGTTGGTACAAAAGAAGAGAGAAGTCATTTTTGATGTTTCTTTCTTCTCACGCACTTCTTTCTTCTTATAGAGCTTTCATTTTTTTCTTTTGCCCCATGTGGACTGTCAGATGTGTTCCTACCAACTGCTTACTGCGCTGCCTTCTCAGGGTTCAGGTGTGTGTATATGTATGTGTGTTGTGTTAAAAGTAGCATCCAGCAGCGCCTACAGTCGAACACCATGCCTGTGACTGACAAGGTGTGTGCTTTTGATGCATCTAGTAGCATTCTCCTCTCTCCCTGTCGCCGTTTCTCTGCATTTTCTCTGGCTGTTTGCTGCGAGCGCCAGTTACAGAGTGAATAAATGCTAATGAATGGAAATGCTCTGGTGTGTGTATTTGTGCGTGTGTATGTGTGTGTTCTGCAGTGCTGAGAGAGATGGCAGATATCTGGCTAATAAAGCAGCGCTGTGCACATCTGTGTCTTCAATGTTTTCATTTCTATTTCCTTGTTCTTTTTATCTGTTCTGCATCAGTGGATGCTGCCAGCAAATACAAAGCTTAATGTCTGCCTTTGATTAAGTTCCTCAAACATGAACTCTTGGTTTGTCCTACATGTGAAGTCTATTTGCATATATAAATCTCAAATAGGGCTCAGGTGTGCTACTTTTGTAATTTACCCACCACAATCCTGTTACTCCTGTAGTTTATTTACTGCGAGGAGATAATTGTTTAAAATCTGACACTTCTCAAGTTGAGAACCTCGGAGATCTGCTACATCTTCTCTGTGGAGGTGTGTTATGTATTCTTGACTAGCAGGATCCCCTAAGGCAAACTACAACCTGCACACCTGGTCTGTTGAAACCTATAGGAATGTCAACACTTCGCTTTGCTGAGTGCCGCTGAGACCTAGACCTGGATAAGTGGCAGAAAATTGATGCATGAATGGATGGCATTCCATGAAATTGTGCAGTCCCTAGTGTGGTCACCTGCAGGGATTAGTACCAGAGCAGCAACAGTGTTTATATTTGGCTCATATTATGCATGAGTATTTATTGTTGTTCATCCCAGCCCATCCATCTTTTCATTGTTGCTGTCCCTGTGCAATTTATCTCTGCCTTCAGCCTTCCACTCCACTGCTTTTTGCCACCACCCTACCGTTCTCTGCCCTTTTCCTCATTTTTCTTTTAATTTCTTATTATCCCCCCCCCCCCCCCCAGCTCTCATTGGTCTGTCGTCTCTCTCTCGCCAGAGGCCATTCAAGTTCCTGAAGGGGTTTCCCCCTGCCATTGATTTCCTGCGAGCCCCCTCACTGTGAGCAAGACACTCTAGGCCCCTCACCCCACTGTGCTGATTTACGGAGGCTTTAATAGCATAATGTTTTTGTGACATACACATTCCTCCTGGTTGTTTTGGCTCATATCACAGCCTCCTCATGGCATCCTAGCAGGAGCTAAACACCTGGCTGAGGTTTTAACATTGTTTTAAATTGGCTGAACTCCAGCTCCACTGCACACAGCACGCCACTTTACACACATGAACACACACATTCAAAGGGATATCTGCAATATTTAAGTGCACCGTAGTTATCCCCTTAACAGTAGGTATGTTGACACATGAAGCTACAAAAGGATACGCAGCAGGACGTCAGTGAATTGAAATGGAAATCTGCAAGAATAAGATGATTTTGGCATAAGTGGTACAAAGGTGTCAAGTAGCAATATGTAGCACTGAAACTGTAATTTGAGAAAATGCAGGCTCTGTATAATGCGTAGTCTATACACAGAGTTGAGGTCCTCAGCTGACCACTCAGCTGTTCTAATTTAGAAAAACCAAATGGTAGAAGAGATGTGATTAAAAGTTGAATAGAGCCTCAAGACTGATTACATTTCCAGAATTCTTTTTTATAGTAATACTACCTTAAATGTCTGCATGTAATCACATAATTTATCTCAGTGTGCTCAATGGCTTATCACTTTTAAAATTCATTATTAGCAAATTGGGATATTGTTCTGTTCATCAGCATATTGTAGGGAGTTTAGAAAAGTGTAAATTGTTTCAGAGGCTGCGAGAAGGTGAGAAGAAATGTTCAGTGCTGGGCTCCCTTGTTGGATTTGAACTTGTGACTCTGTGGTTCATAAATTGTACCATAATATCACAGTTATATTTTTAATGTGTGCCTGATAAATTATGTAGAACTATAAAAACCTACTTAAGCATAGTTAAACCTGTGGGCCATAGATATGAATGATCATCTAGTGTGGTTTCACAGCGTGTGTGTCAGATCTTACAAAGCTGTACTAAACCTGGGTTTCTGTCGGGTAACATCTTTTCATGTATTGTTACAAACTTTGAAATAACACTGTTATTGCTGAGGAATCTTTAAGTGCAAAGGCAACTGAAATATTTGCTCTGGCAGTTGTGAAGGCACATTTTCCTCTTGTGAAGTGGTTAGCGTACCTCTGACGTTAGGAGAAAGAAAAGGCACACTGTATCCACACCTGAGAGAAGTTCCTCGGTGGGTTCCATTCATTCTCAGGAAGCACTGACTGGATTAAGTGGAGGACTTGTGTGTCCTTGTCAGCAGTGAAGCACTTGGCTCCAAAAACGAGAGCTCACAAAATAAAACAGACACACTCCGGAAAACCTAATAGTTTGACTTTGTAAAGTATACATTTATATCCCACTTGTGTTCTTTTTTTCTTTCTTTTTGTGTCCCCCCCAGTGGAATTGTGGTGCCCCATATCAACAAACACATAATGTCATCTCATTCAAATTTTCCTATGAGGTGGTGAAAGGAGAAGAATATGGAACCTGGAGCTGATGGCAGATATAGATGTTGAAATGATTAAAAGGGCCCTGCACAGTATGTGCACAGCATTTTGATCAGTATATCTCGAAATTAAATTTCAGATGAAATGGAAAGACAAACAGGCAGATTTCAGAGTTTTCTGAAGAAGTTAGGATGCACTGTTCCACAATGCCTTAGTTTGCCCAAACATATGTGTAACTCGCTCTGCTATCTATACTCATTCAGTAGCTTTAGTTAGGTTTGCTAGATGTCCTTGTGGTCAGAATTCGCACAATCGTGCTCGGTTGGTTGAGTAGAGGCACAGCTAAAGTTCTCCAACAACCTGTGTTAGTTTCAGAAGTTGGAAAGACCCATTTAATGCCTAAATCTAGTCTGTTTGACTTGTGGCATGATGGGAAATGTATTCATTATTGGTCTTTAGAAGATTGTTTGAGGTAGATGCATGGTGTACTTTGATTTGAAGTTTCTTTTTCACTTAAAAAGTTACAATTTCATGTTGTGACCCTGCAAAATAACGCCAGTTATGAAGCTGAACATAAAACTTTCAAATGTTTATATAATCTGGTGATTTGGTTTCAGCCTTTAAGTTACTTTCTGGAAAACAGATTGTTTACTCCTGGAGGAAAAACAGGAAAGAGCAAAAAACCCTTTGAGATCCAGGAAACAGGAGACTTGATAAAAGCCTCAGAAAAAGTTACAGAAGCCTCGGAGTACATGACAAAGTTTGTCTCATAAACAATATTTAATAATTCCTTTTACTTGACCAATTTAATGATGATGTGATTACACTGTGACAATGAGATAAAACACAATGTTGCTTTGATACATTTTTTATTATTTCTATCGCTTCCTTTTGTTATTTTTAGTTTTATTTTCTCAGATCGTTGCTGCTCCTGGTCTCATTCAGCTCCTTTCATTGGTTTCGCTCTCTCTCTTCTAGGTTTTTCTAGTTAACTTTTATTGATCGTTGTGCTTGAGACTTGCTGCTTATCTCGCAGTGTCCGCCGCACTGCATGGATAACAAGACTGCTGTACGCACTCCAAGTATTAGACTGACTTCCACATCCCTCCACACATGGGTAATGAGAATATGTGTGTTTGGGTAAATATAATCAATATTCTGTACACAGACTGCTGGTACTGACAACATCTACTCAATCTTCAGTCAGACTGCCATGAGAGAACAGAATGGATTTTTCTTCTTTTTCTTTTTCGCTTGCTCTGCATTAGGGCTGCCACAAACGATTATTTTTTTATAGTCGACTAGTCACCAATTATTTTTGTGATTAGTCGACTAATCAGATCATGTATCCATTGGACGTAAAACGTACAGCTTATTGCACCAGCATGCATCTGCTCTTATATAACTATCATTAGCTTATAGCTTTAAGTGTTTAAGGTATGTGCTAACTAAAAATAAAGACAAGATGATAGTTTATTAAATTTTAATGAAATTTGCAGATTGTTCCGGTGAAGTTTAATAAACTCCTTGCTATCTAAAATATAACGGGACACCAGAGTATATTCTCTAGCATCTCATGCTTCTGATAATCAGTTGTCTGCTTGACGTTTATTCAGCTGTGTAAAAACTATAACTTTAATCAAAGCCAAACCGATTTACTCAGGAACAAATAAAATACTAAAAAAAAGCCAAACAATAACATTTTTAAGTTATCTTAGTGACTTATATATCATGTTTAACCTGAGTAGCGAAAGACGGCGGTGGGTTTGAAAACGATTTGCCGGAAGTCCGGTGTTCTCATGGGCTCTAGTGAGCCTTGCTAGTGGGTAACAGACGTCTCCGAAAACGTTGGAGCACTTTTGAAAGTATGTGGTGTCTTGATAAATTGAGCAGATATGAGGTTTACGCAGTTACATTCTCGCCTGAAAATATGTTAAACGTTTATTTTGTGACCCAGAAAGAATAATAAGAGTAATATTAAAACTAACTAGCTGCCGCCCTTGTTGGAAACTGAGCTGGGCCGCGCTATGAATTCTGGGACAGAGCTACTTCTTCTTCTTCGGGGTTTAACGGCAGCTGGCATCCTTGTACATGCAGTGCTGCCACCTTCTGTTTCAGTCCGTTATTACACTCTTAAATTCTACTACTTATTCCTGCGTCTTTTGTGATCTTACAAAGCTTCAAATGACGCGTCGACTATTAAATCAGTCGTCGACGATTTTGATAGTCGACGTAATCGTGACTAGTCGACTAATCGTGGCAGCCCTACTAGTAGTGCTTAACTACTTTATCGCTTGTCTTTGTGGAAGTAGATTCCAACCATACTCTTACTTCTAATTAGACAATGATACCTTTTATTAAGCATCTCTGCCACCTGTGTACCTCTGTCAAACATGAGAAAAGTTTGAGAAGTGTGCAGAGGGTGTCCTCAGCTGGAGGGTGTAGAGTCTGAAGGTGGATCCGTAGGTACCGCGAGTAGGGTGAAATATTGGAGGTGGAGCTGAAGAATCCATTTGGTTCATGCTAAAAATGTGATTTGTTAAGTGGAATTTTCTAATGTGAGTTTAAATCATAGTTTTCTTCGATTAAATGGACATGACCATGTTGAATGCATACACTCCTAATAGAATGCAAAGAAAAAATGATGAATGGTAAATGGACTAGTTCTTATGTAGCGCTTTACACAACCTGCTTCATTCACACAAGGACATTTTTCTACGCTTAAGTGCTTTCTGTCTAACATTCACACATATTCACACTCCGATGGATGCATCGGAGAGTAACTTGGGGTTAGTATTTTGCCCAAGGATATTTGCCATCCATATTGGAGCAGCCAGGGATCAGCCTTTCCATTAGTAGATGACCTGCTCTGCCTCCTTAGCTACAGCCACCCTGAACCAAGTGCTCCTTAAATTACCCACTGACAATGTGTCTGCATGTGCCAATCACAGCTGTTCCCTGCACCACACAGCTGGAAGTTTCCTGAATCCACTTGAGTGCAGTGACATGTTACAGATAACAGACCACTGAAACAAAATTCAAATGTTTGGCACAGCAGAAGCTTGAGTACCTGGAGAGAACCCACACAGATACCACACAATAAGGCTCCGGCCAAAATCGGCAAATAATAAAAAAATAATAGTGATAAATTACGTTGACAATATTCAAATTATCAAATGTGGTTGAAGTATGAGAATTAGTCACACAAACGGCCATAAAATGCAGTAACTAAAAATGAGCTGAAAATACTTTGAAAATTAATATTCGTGAGTAAATGTATTTACTATTTTGCCCCTACCAAGTGCTGTAAACAGAGAAATATATATCAGTTGAATACGATGTGTTCGAGCCTCTGAGTTTACTCTGTTACTTCTCTTACTTTGACTCTGGCTGTGTGGATGGGGTTCTGATGTTAGTGAGAATGATCTGATTGCTGTGTTGGTAATGTTTAACTGATAAGAATCTAACCATCCAATATCCAAATTTGGGTGATGGCTGAATATCCTCTGTCTGTGCTGCATAAAGTATACTCAGTCATTTGACTCGGGTTGGCAGGACCCCTGCTGTTCCTCTCAGTATGCTGTACAGGTAAAGGCAAGCAAGACCAAAAATACACTCAGAAAATAAAACACATTTCTCTGTTTTCAACATTTTATTAAATCAAACACCTCCTTATATGGATGTTATTGCACAACATGTTTGCAAATGGAAGAAGCTAGCTTTTTCTCCTCTCCTGTAAAGCTGGGACCTCTTGTCTGTCTTCACTCTTCTAGACATTTTTCTCCTGCATTTTATTTGCTCATCTTCACTCCTGAGTGAGATGCCACGAGCTGCATAGCTTTATCTATTAACTGAAAGGTTTCCATGTGTTGGAAATTTATAAGCAAAAACTACACTTTGTATTGGTGCTCATTTGTGTAACATATATATATAACCAAGCATCGCGTTGATGCAGGCTCCAATGTCTGTGATTGGCATGTTTGGTATTTTGTTTTACTTCTAAGTGCTTGCAGTAACCTCTTTTTTTGCTGTCATATGTGACATCAACTGGAACAGAATGGATCAGCTTAAAGAGAGCAACCCTAGCCCCAAATTGCTCACAAGTAAAAACTGTGTCAGTCACTTGTGTATTCTGTATTTTAGGCTCTACATAGATTCAGTACATAAATATAAATTAAGCTTTGGTTTGATTTTTTTTTTATATTCATTTGATTTTGAAGTGGATGACTTGTCTAGAAAGCTGGCAGGCCACACTGGAAAGCCTGGAAAAATAGCATATAAAATTCAGCAACCTGTATAGTTTTGGGCACAAGTTTACTTTCATGATGGACATGAGTGTCATTGTAATTTGGGGGTTTAAATAATTTTTTTAACTGTTATTTTTCCATGTTGGCCTGAATGTACAGTACTACACCTTTGCTAAAAATTTTAAACAAGAAGAATTGTGTGCATAGATCTGAATTTATTTTGGATCTTCTCTAATCCCACTCATTATCAAAATGATACGTTCAGGCTTAAATATACACACACCCCACACTAATATTTGGTTGAGTTGGACCTCAACCAGACACTTTTGGTAGCCATCAACAAGCTTCTGGCATAATTCTGGTTGGATGTTTGATCTTGGCAGAATTGGTAGAGTTCACCTAAACTGGTTGGTTTCCTGGGACAGACCCAGCATTTAAGTGCAGTCCAAAAATGTTCAATAAGGTTGAGTCTAGTCTGATTTGTATACAGAGTAACTGCTTGTTGTTTTCTCTTACTCTCAAATAAAAAGTAGAGTTTGGTTCTGAAGTGCTGGTAGTACTACTGCTGGACTTCTGTTGGACTTCTCTTTCCTTATGCCAACTGTAAAAATGATTGATGCAGGCATTGTCACTTTCTCTACTCTCTCTCCGTCAGGATATCGACTCATTGGTGGAAGATAGCGGATGAGCCTAATAAAATATTAAAACGCAGAGACCTGTGTCTGTGTTTGGCCTTACAGCGCAGTGACATGAGCTATTGAACGCAGGCTTTTATCGTCGCTATGGAAGAATGCAAGCGTCACAGCATTGATTGGGAGCTTTTTTTCTCTCCCCTGTCCATTTTTATGAAAGCTGCAGTTAGGTACTTTTGGAAAAGGTCCTATCATGTCTCATGGTTTGCCTCCTTTTAAACAGTGCAGTGCAGCGGTAGCCATTCCCCGCATAGGGAACCAGACTTGCTTCTTAGACACATCCCAGCAGAAACACTAAGTAGCAGTGTGTGTGTGTGTGTGTGTGTGTGTGTGTGTGCGTGTGTGTGTGTGTGTGTGCGTGTGTTTGTGTGCGCAGAGCGCAGTGAGTGAATGGAACAGCTTCGGGATTCTGGCCAAAAATGAGCCTGGCATCCTGGAAACCTCATCCTCCTTATGAATAATAAAACAAGCATCGTAAAAAAAAAAAAACCTCAGCCCTCACTCACGTTCTGCCAGCCTGCCTGGCTGACTGCACTGACTGCTACCCCATTACATATTTATTATATGATCTTTTTCTGTGTGTCTGTTGTTTGCTAGAGGGCAGGTGATGCCACCGTGCCACTGTCAAGGCCACAGTTAGGCTGGAGTGCTGAGATACAACTATTGGAGGCCTGGAGGATTTGAATCAATCATTGTGTGTGTGTGTGTGTGTGTGTGTGTGTTTAATTTGTGCCTCTTGTTGTCTGCACACATGATTAGGTTCTGCAGGTGCAAGGATGAAATGAAATCTGCTGGTTTAAGATAAAAACAAACAAATAAGGCAGATGACCCTCATTTGATTTCAGTTTTTGGGTCTGTTTCAGCTGAAATTTTCCACTAATGCCTGAGGTTTTATATTTTTGTTTTGCTAAATCCACATTCAGTGCATTTTCAGGCTTTCACATTCTTTCTCAGACAAAGAGAGAAAACTACAATGGATACCATTCACCATATTCAGCTGACTTGACCTTTGAGAGCAAAGATGACGGAGTAGTGGAGAATAATGGTGGGTGTGTGTTTATAGAAAAGAGAGGATCACCCTGTTTGTCCTTTTGCAGGTTTCTGCAGTGTTTGATAAATTGCGTGGCTAATGCGCACAGACGATAAAATGTCAGACTTACTGTTCAAATGTCAGGCCACATGAGGGGACCATCACCCATTAAACAGTGATATAAAAATGTATTAAATTTCTGGTGATTAGATTGTTAGGATAACTTTTGAAATATGTCAGATATTGAGGATGATTCCATCCATCATCTTCCCAGTGACCTAGCTATGAAAGGGCTACACCCTTGAGAGTTCCCCAGTCCATCGCAGTTCTTTAATATGCATCGATCTATTGTAATAGTGTTTTCCTCTAACAGCTTGTGTCTCTGTTAACTCTGCTGTAGTCTGGGTGAAAAAACATTTTACCTCTTCTTCTTTTCATCTGTCAGCAGCAAATATTGTTGTAATGTTTGATTCATGTAAGCTGATGTATTCTTTCATTCAGCAGCAGTTGGTAATGCAGTAAAAAAGACTCACTCGCTGTGTTTGTTGCAATGTACATCCAAGCCAGGTATCACAGTTCACAAACAATTTCCACGTCTCTTAGAGGTGCCCCAGCTACAGCATTGCCGTTTAACATGAGGCTCATCCATCTATCAGAAGTAAAGATCGAGTACTGCTGGAGGTGCCTTTTACGAAGCAGTCAGCAGTTTTTTGAGTTCTGGGATATGATTAAATTTTCTTGACCCAAAAACTCTGCTCTTATATTCATAATTTATTCTTCTCTGTGTATCACAGCCTATAGCTGAATGTAACACTTTAGATGGACTAAGAGAAGATGTGCTCTGAAAATGTATACATCACTGCATAATATATGTGTAGGTGAGCAAAGTAGTTCCTCTGTGATGCATTGCTGTGGCTTGCTCCAGTGCTTCTATAATGAAGATGGCCACACAGGTTTGTCCGTCTTTCTAGTCTGCCAGAGGTATTTCTCCTTTACTTCACCCTTCGTTTGACAGCCTCGCTATGATAATTGTTGGTTTTCCTTGCTATCAGACAAATTTCATCTGTAGTTGTGCTCAGAGCATGCGTTGAGATCCACACGTGGGCTGTTGTCAGTGTGTGCATGCGTGTGTGACTGCATCTATCTCTTTGTTGCGACGTACTATTAAAGTTCTCCTCAGGGCTTCGCTGTGTACGACCCATCTTGATGTCAAACAGCGCCTCTTGTATTTTGTTCTAGTTTTGTGCCCTTGAGCATTCTCTGGGTGTGGGTGTGAGGTAGGTGGCTTATGGTGGGGTGGGAGGTGGGGGGTCTCAGGGCAGGTGGTACACCTCGGGGTATGGCACTGCACGTCTTCTATAATTTGGAAGTAAGGCCCACATGGCTGAAATATGTTATTGTTCATTCATTCTGTTTCACTTCTCCTACGTGCTGGAGTCCAAGACACACAAAACACATCTGACCTTTCTACAAAATACAGGGAAGATGTGCACAGGTAGCATAATTGCAGTGCACTGCAGTTGCTTTAAAATACAAAATACCTTTCCATCAGCAGTTGCCTGCAGACACACAAGAGATTTTTTTTCCTATTTTTCCTGGTTAACAGGCCCAGCAAAGCTAAGGGGGCTAATGGGTCAGGCACAGTTAAGCTCATGTCATTACCAGTCTGCATTTTCAGTTTCTCCTGTCTTGGCTGTCATTCGAGTCACTCATGTGCTTTTTTACACATTTATGACAGCGCCTACAAATATAAATTTCTTCTAAATTGTAAATAAATGGTAAAAACTGTCAAAGCTAAAACACAATGTAAAAGAGAAGAATTTGGGAAATCATATTTAACATGTTGAAACTCTGGGATGTTGCACCAGAAGTTGATTGCTGGATATTTTTCAGCTTTCTAGAGCCTATAGCATTGCTCAGAGAAGCACCTGCATTTTAAGATTTTATAGTTAAAAGCACCTCTCTATACTAAATCAGAGACACTTTGCAAGTATTTACAAGAGCCCACCGATGCACCGTTCCCTGCAGAAATCGCTCAGCTTCGGGCTTTCATAATCTCCTATCTGTCATCCATCAAGCAAAAAGGGCCATCTTCCAAACCCCACAACCACACCCCACTCCTGAGCAGGGAGGCTCTCATTAATTGTGACAGGTGAGCATCTCCCAAAGGGATGGGACCAGTCATGCCGGAGGAGTGGATGGGGATTGTGATGGAGATTATGTAGAAATGAACACAGGGAGGAGCCCCTATGTATGATCCTGCATCAGTAACAAAATAAACTCTCCCTGGTGGGGGGCTATTAAGGAGTCCAGTGGTTTAGGCAGGGAGGAGGGGGCACATGCCTTCCATTCATTCGAATCATGTGGTGTATCCATGCCACATGACTGAGGTTAAGTGTGCCAAAATACCCATATCTTCTTCACTATTTCATATAGTCAGTAAAAAAATAAATATGAGTTAATATAATTTGGAGTGGGCCAACACAGCACAGTTTGGTCTTTGTCACCTGGTTGTAGTACAAGATTATTTAAGCGTTATATTTTATCAGATAAAAGCTAGGTTTCTGATAATGGGGACAGGCAAACTCAAATGCAGGTCAGGGGAGAAAAACGATCCCAGCTGTCTTGTTCTTAGCTACCGTCACATTATGCAGCCTACAGTATGTGACACACATACATGTACACATAGATGATAGAATGTGAATGAAAATGTGTGGGAGTGTATTCATTAATATTATAGTTTAAATAGGATTATTTATTAAATCTGGGATAAAGATTATGTCTCCGCTGTTAAATGAGTAAGTGAATCTATGGGTATATCTATGGGTATGTCTATGCATGAAGGTGAATCTTTGCATTTATGCCTATAGATATACACAAGTAAGGTATAACATTATGAGCACTGACAGGTGAAGTGAATAGCACAGATTATCTTTTTATCATGGCACCTGGGATATATTAGAGAGCAAGTGAACGTTTAGTACTCAGAGTTGATGTGTTTGAAGTAGGAAAAATGGACAACCATAAGCCTTTGAGGTCCAAATCATGATAGCTAGATGACTGGGTCAGAGCATCTCTTGTCAGGTTTTCCCGGTCTGCAGCGTTCAGTATCTATCAAAAGTGATTCAAGGAAGGAATAGTGGTGAACCATCGACACTGGTCGCTGGTTCCTTGGCTCACTAATGCATGTGGGGAGTGAAGGCTCCGATCCAACAGACAAACTACTGTAGTTCAAATTGCCCCAAAAGTCGATGCTGGTTCTGATAGAAGTGCATCACAGTTTGTGTATTGGGCTGCATAGCTACAGACCAGTCAGATTGACCATGCTGACCTCTGTCCACACTGAATGCAGCAACAATGGGCACATGAGCATCAGACGGAGCAATGGTGTGTCACTTACTTGGAGGAACACCATGCACCAGGATGCAGTATGAGAAGAAGGCAAGCTGGCAGAGGCAGGTGTGATGCTTTGGGAAGTGCTCCGCTGGGAAACCTTGCATCCTGCTATCCATAAGGATGTTACTTTGACATGTACCACCTACCTAAGCATTTCTACAGAGGATCTACAACCTGGAAATATGGAAACAATATTCCCTGATGGCTTCTTTCAGCAGGATACTGCTTGAGAGTTTGACGTGTTGACTTGGGATTCAAACCCTCAGATCTCAGTCCTATTGATGAGCTGTGTGTTATGCTGGACAAAACAATACGATCCATGGAGGCAAACCTTAAAACTTACAGGACTTAAAGGATTTGTTGCTGACATCTTGGTGCCAGATACCACTGCACACATTCAGGGGTCTAGAAGAGTTTATCGCTCAACGGGTCAGGGGAGTTTCTGCAGGTGATATTAGGCAGGTGGTCGTAATGTTATACTTAATGCGTGTATAGAGACAACCAGTGGCAGAAGCTATTTTAAAAGCAACAGATTTTAAAAGCAATAGAACATAGCAGTAGTACAGGGTGGGCCATTTATATGGATACACCATAATAACATGGGAATGGTTGGTGATATTAAAGTCCTGTTTGTGGCACATTAGTATATGTGAGGGGGCAAACTCCTCAAGATGGGTGGTGACCATGGTGGCCATTTAGAAGTCGGCCATCTTGGATACAATTTTTGTTTTTTCAATAGGAAGAGGGCCATGTGACACATCAAACTTATTGGTAATGTCACAAGAAAAACAATGGTGTGCTTGGTTTCAACGTAACTTTATTCTTTCATGAGTTATTTACAAGGTTCTGACCACTTATAAAATGTGTTCAATGTGCTGCCCATTGTGTTGGTTTGTCAATGCAACCCTCTTCTCCAACTCTTCACACACTGATAGAAACACTGCAGGAGAAATGCCAGCACAGGCATCCAGTATTCGTAGTTTCAGGTGCTGCACATCTCGTATCTTCACACCATAGACAATTGCCTTCAGATGACCCTAAAGATAAAAGTCTAAGGGGGTCAGATCGGGAGACCTTGGGGGCCATTCAACTGGCTCTCGATGACCAATCCACTTTCCAGGAAACTGTTCATCTAGGAATGCTCGGACCTGGCACCCATAATGTGGTGGTGCACCATCTTGCTGGAAAAACTCAGGGAACCTGCCAGCTTCAGTGCATAAAGAGGGAAACACATCATCATGTAGCACTTTTAAATATCCAGTGGCCTTGAGGTTTCCATTGATGAGGAATGGACCCACTATCGTTGTACCTAGGGCTGGGCGATATGACCCAAAATTCATATCTCGATATTTTTTAGCTGGATGGCGATATAAGATATATATCTCGATATATTTTTTTAAAGCCATAAAGTAAGAACAAAAAGAGAGTTCTTAGTCAAAGCTGTGTCCCACATGTCACACAGGCACTTTTATTAACATAGAGCAGATGTACATAAAATTTACTCAAAAATAAATTATGAGCATTTATTAAATAATAATGCTCCATAAATAAAAGAAAACAATGTTGTTTTTGTGCATAACAAAAAGCTCACAATTGTGCAGTCAAAATGTAAACTAAAAGACGCTGAGCACAATAACAAAGACAGATTTCACAGCTGCTCTGTTCCCAACTTGTACTGCGTGACTGACAGCCTGGAGTTTGAAATCCGCTTCGCAACCACGTCTCTTAACAGGTGCCATTTATGGTCCTTATACACAGTAGGGTAATATTACGTTGAAGCACAGTACGTATCACTCCGCGAGGCTCAGCCGTAATGCTCCGACAATCCATCAAGCGGTGCAGCTCCGTAGCTTACTAAAGTCGTACTAAAACATTTTTTGACAGATTGCTGAGCGCCGTGTTCCACATAAAATCGGTTCGCGGCCATCAAGCACAACCAGAATTCATACATAAGGCATGCTGTCAACTTTTGAGAAAATGAAAGGATTTTAGTCCGTGCAGCCCCTCTGGGCTGCATGGCGTTAGCGTGGTTAGCTCGTTAGCGTGGTTAGCTAGCTAACACGTTGACGCCGTCCAGCCCCACGCACGGGGCGATGCGCAGTAACTCGTTAACGGAGATTTGCCGTGTCTATCTTGTCGCTTCTTGCAGGTGAAGCGATGGGGGAGGAGGGGGAGTTGTGTTCAGTGAAGGAGAGGCGAGGCCGAGTAACGCTGCGTAAAGACGAAAGTGGACGAAAGAGAGGCAAACTTGCGGCTCCACAAGTATAATTATAACATAACATAGACTATATCGATATAAAGGATATTGTCACATCTTATATCTCGTATAAAAATATATCGATATTTTTTAAAAACTCGATATATCGCCCAGCTCTAGTTGTACCCCACCAAACCATCACTTTTGTTGTTCCAACAGTCTTGGAGGGATCCATCCAATGTGGGTTAGTGTCAGACCAATAGTGGTGTTTTTGTTTGTTAACGTCACCATTCACATAAAAGTTTGCCTCATCACTGAACAAAATCTTCTGCGTGAACTGAGGGTCCTGTTCCAATTTTTTTTTTTTTGCCCATTCTGCAAATTCTCTGCACCGATCTGGGTCATCCTCATTGAGATGCTGCAGTAGCTGGAGATTGTAAGGGTGCCATTTGTGAGTAGCTAATATCCGCTGAAGGGATGTTCGACTAATGCCACTCTCCAGTGACATGCGGCGAGTGCTACGCTGTGGGCTCTTGCTGAATGAAGCTAGGACAGCCAGTCATGTTTCTTCATTAGTGACAGTTTTCTTGCGTCCACATTTTGGCAAATCCAACACTGAACCCGTTTCATGAAACTTAGCAAGCAGTTTGCTAACTGTAGCATGGGAGATGGGTGGTCTCGTAGGGTGTCTTGCATTGAAATCTGCTGCAATGACCTGGTTACTGCGTTCACCAGATATCAACACAATTTCGATCCGCTCCTCACGTGTTAACCTCTTCGACATGTCAATGGCTGTGAACAAAGAGAAACTTGTAAATAACTCATGAAAGAATAAAGTTACGTTGAAACCAAGCACACCATTGTTTTTCTTGTGACATAACCAATAAGTTTGATGTGTCACATGGCCCTCTTTCTATTGAAAAAACAAAAGTTGTATCCAAGATGGCCGACTTCTAAATCAGAATCAGAATCAGAATCAGAATACTTTATTCATCCCGAGGGAAATTAGGGGTTACAGCAGGCAGCATGCTAATGGCGCATGCGCACTCACAAAGGAACCTTCTGACCAACTTTACACAAACATCACATTGGGGAGACATGTCAGAAAGGTAGGCTGATAGGAAAAAACAACGAAAATACACTACATGAGGTAAGAGGAGGAGAAAAAAAAACTCCACTCATGGTCACCACCCACCTTGAGGAGTTTGCCCCCTCACATATACTAATGTGCCACAAACAGGACTTTAATATCACCAACCATTCCCATGTTATTATGGTGTATCCATATAAATGGCCCACCCTGTATATTACTGTGGTTTATGAATGCCAAAAAAGGCCAAATTAAGAGGAAAAAGGTTTTTACTTGCAAACATTGTGTTTTGTAATGTTTATGTGGCTTAAGGCACAAACACATTACACATTTGTGTTAATGCACATATTATTTTCCAGACTCCCTCAGTACATCTGAACAGAATATTGCTGCCATTACTTACTGCTGAGCACAAGTCCCCCCCACCAGTACTTACTCACGTGTGCCATCACAGCAGCAATGCAGAGCTGATCAGATCTTTGGCTCAGTGTTTTGCTGTGATTTTGCTGCAGGGCCAAAATGAGGAGATCAGAGACTGCAGATGACCTATCCACAGAGGAGAGGCGGTTTGAAGAAAAACAGGAGGTGGGGATGTCAGGGAGGGGAGCATCTGGAAACTGACAGACTAACAGATCGACACACAGCACCTTGGGTTAATTTTAGCCTGCAGTTAATGTTTTCTTTAGGGAAAAAGAAAATTTGCACCAGACAAGTCATTAAAGAATAAATTTTCATTTTTAGCAGCATTAATTTAGCCTTGCCGTCAACACGTTCTCTGGGTCGCTGCTGGGTGGAAATATTGATCTTAATCTACTGAGAGAGAGAGAGAGAGAGAGAGAGAGAGACAGAGGATGATTTCAAATTTCCATCCACTTACTGAAGAGGCTCTTACTCCAAAACTAGAAGTAATGCAGTGTTTTATGGCAAATCATTTCCATGTGAAAGGCGCTCTTAATAATGAAAAGCTCCTATACTGTAATGGAGTGTTGTTATCCTTGCTGCTCAGCTATCCTGCAACTGTTTTCCTAACACCACAAAAGAATAACAGTGGTCCTGTTTCCTCTACCCACTGGTTTGACTGTGGCAATTCCACACTGGTGACATGTCACCTCCACTGCAAACCACAGACTTTAATTTTTAACCTTCAGTCCCTGTGGCCTGTGTCTGCTTACTAAATGGAAAGATTTGGCTTACAAAAACTGGGGGCCACCTACATCGTGTGTACATACCATCAGCTCAAATCACAGACCCATGGAGGCTGTTTTTAATTACCTGTTTGATGAGACGGCATGGAAAGTGTTAGAGCGGGCATTTCCCAGTGTTCACTTTGCCAGCCCGGAGATGGAGAGGGAGACATGGGAGACACGTGAGTCCCTCTGGGATGTTGTGGGGGCACAAGTAGGAGGTATTGTTTATGTAGAGTAAAACAGTGCTCTGCTTTGTACTTGCATAATTATTGCTCATCTGGTTTTAAACTGGAACTGAGGTGAAACGTATTCTTGGCAGTTGGTGTATGCTGTGTTTGAGTACAGACCGTCTTTAAGTAGCCTTTTTTCAGTGAATACCATTTGATTTCTTTCTTTCTCTTTTTGGTCTATTATCTCAACTACTGTTATATGGATTCATCAGTAAAATAGTTCAACATCTGGTGCTTTGTGATTGAGAGAGATGTTTTTAACCACTAGAAAAAGTTGAGAGATGTTGCTAGCTTTTCAGAAATTAACTCACTAATTGAGCTGGGTCAGTCTAAGCAGAGAGGCCCAGACTTCTTTCATCCCAGCCACCTCTTCCAGTTCATCCAGGGGGACACCAAGTTGTTCCTAAACCAGGCAAGAGATGTAGTGATCTCTCCAGTCCTGAGTCTGCTGGCCGCCTTCTATTAGGACATGCCGAAACACCTTGCCTAGGAGGTGTCAGGAGGCATCCTAATCAAATGCTTTAACCACCTAAATTGGCTTCTCCTGATTCTATTCTTAAATCTAAAACTCCTACGATGCCTAAAAAAAAAAAATAGCAGTGCATATGCGTGCACGTTCCCTGCCCTAATTCTGATTCTGCGGGAGAACAGTGATATCAAACTAAGGTTTGTCAGGTTTATTTGAAATGCCTGAGAACAGCTATAAATAGAAGCTGGGTTTTCCTCAACAAAGCATCGTCTTTCTGGAGCAAATCTGTAATAATAGTGTTCAGATTAATGTTTTGTTACCACAACAATTGTGTTTTTGTTGATTCTGGTCCAATAATTTCAGTTGAATGTTTGCCAGTGGTCAGTAAATGGATATTTTGTGCTTCTCTGCTTTGGTATTATAGTGGCCCACATCTGTGCTATAATGCTTCTGGTTCGTGTTAGTGTGTCTGTGTGTTTTTGTCTGTGCATGAAACTTGAAAGGAAATGTACAGATTTATGTGGGTACATATGAGCATTTTGAAAAGAGAAATCGCTGTTTTATGCGATAAAAATAGAAAACTGTCTCCATATGCATTCAGATCCATGAAGACATACACACATGCCACCCAGATGCTGAATGCTCCTCTGTGCGATGCGCTGGAATGCGAGACAGGTTCTTTTCATACCTGGAGGAAAACTACAAAGGCTTCCTCTTGCAGCTGGAACAGAGGTCTCTGCACATCTCCAGCAGAGCACCGTGAGTCAACGGAGCCAATTTATAGCCCGCAACACTGCTGTCAGCCTACTCATGTAAATTTACATGAGTCCTACACTACTGTTTTCTGTGAAGAAACATTAGTTATGTATGTTACATTTACTGCATTACTAGGCATACTGCAGCACAGTTAGTAAATTGCTTAAGAGGCCCCGTCAATCTCCAGTGGTGAAAAAAGTATGTTATATATATAATCTAAATAGCAACTAAGGTTGAGAGGTGTTAAGCGATTAAGTTGCACTTTGTAAGGAAGTGCTAACAAAGAACACAACAGAGCACTCTCACCAAGTTTAAAAAAAAAACAAAAAAAAAAAACCAATGTGGAAGAATACCAACATGAGTCTTTTATAGTGGTCAGTGATGTAATCTAATGTAATTGGTGGACATACCTATATTAAGTTAAACAACTAAGCCTCAATAACATAGGCCTAGAGACCAGTCGACTCCCCTGAGCAACCTCTGGTTGAGAGGGGAAAGAAATTGTATTCCCAGACCGGTTGATAGGTGGTTGCAAAGTCTTGCCAGGTGAAATTGGTTGCAAAGTGGGTGCCGCACCAACAACCTTCTTCTGATTACTTTGGTTGCTTGTAGAGTGCTGCAGTTGTGCCTTACCACTGCAACCAACACGTAAGGCTCAGCTTTTATTTTTACTGTTTCCAGTTTGTGTTTTGTTACATCTTGGAGAGTAAATAGCAAGTGTCTGCAGTCAAGTCAGCATCTTCCATCCAAATTAATGCCGACTGTGGCAACCGGCTAAGGACTGCTGAGGCACCATATACCTCTTCACGACCCCTTGCCAGCCAGTTGTGGAATGCACACTTCTATCCTAGTGATGTTGGTGACCAGGGGGTTGCCAGACAATCCCTAAGCCTGAGTGAATCAAGTTCACAGTGACTGACAGCAACCACTCTCATCTGGTTTTGGGTATTTTTTCCCCCTATGACCAGTAGTTGCCAAATGATTGTTGACGGGTCTCCAATCTTTCAGGACTGAGGTCTAAAACTGTAAATCATAACCTTTTCCTCTTATTTAATGTTTTTTTTTTGTTGTTTTTTTTTTTTACTGCTAGTTGTGCTTTTTGCCTTTAGTTCTCCTCAGTCTAGGTTAAATAGCTCAGCTATCTGACCTCCACTCTGGACTGTGGCATTTCACAAATAGCAAAGTCATTTACTGACATACACCATGAAAATCTCTAAATGGATGAAAATGTAAGTGGAGCCAATTTTAACATCTTGCTTTGCTGCTTGATTAGCTTTATCTATAAAATAACAAATTACTGAATCATTTAAGCACTGTTATTCTCCAAGTGCAAACATTTTGCTACCTATTAATATTGGCAACTGTGTCAGAAATCTTCCATCTCCTGCCAGCTCACAGAGAGCTCAGCCAACATAAATGTACAGTGTATGAGATCCATGACAATGTTTAACACAAGCAGAGATTCATTAACATGTCTTTCTGTTTTCTTTTGTATGTGCTGTGCATTTTAATTATTTTGGTGTTCGGAGGATTTCAGCTCTGTGAGTGTTCTCTGATGGCAATGTAGCATGATCTGGAGCTATTCACACCTAAGCCATCTGTGTATGCATAAATGTATATATGCATTTATTTAGCCACACACACACACACACACACACACACACACACACACACACACACACACACACACACACACACACACACACACACACACACCATCCCTGTCATTGTGATACAGCTGAGCCCAACAGCTGGTGTCTGTATCCTGGGGTGTGTTTGTATGTTATGAGTGGTGAGGGATGGGGTTGTGGGGGTTGTTGGCAGGCTAACTGGCTAGTGATGGTAAGGCAGCAGCAGTCTGAATTAAAAGATCAAGGCTGGTGTCAGACAAACATTGGATTATTGCTATAATCTCACTCTTGTTGGCATTAGCCTGAAACTGAGACCCAGAACTTTCTTTTTCCTGTTTTTTGCAAACCTGCTGAGATGACCACAGAAATGAACCAAACCTGGTGAAGACCTCTGGCCTCTCGTTCTGTAATGAGACTCATAATTGAGTCCATGGCCATAACTTTGCCCATAAATGCCAATCATTGTGCCCCAGGGGTGGATGCACCAGGATGTGGGAGATGAGCACCGCTGTGCGTTGCATAATATGTTCATACATTTTAGATGGCTGCTTTGCCATTTACTCTGATATAGAGATAATGAGGTGTAAAGCTCAGACCATGTGTCGCTGATATCTGTGTTCTTTGACAATACTGTGTTTGTGACAAGTGATATTGCATTTTAACTGTGGATTTATACAATGGAATATAAATCACATGCAAATGAAAAAGCTTAATAGACATTTGCTTAGCAAAGATATTGACACTAAAAGGATTTTAATTGTGGAGATTTAAAATGGATGCAATATCAATATAGTACTGCATTCAGAGATAATCTTTTATATAGTATGATATTTGCAGTCAGATTCTAATATTTTAATTGATAATATACAATGGACTCTTATATGTAGCATGTCTTTATTTTTCCCCTTCACTTTGGTTAGAAGTAAACGTACTGGATGAGGGTGGAATTAATGCTCGCTTGCCTAGTAAGGTGCCTCAAATAGACTGTATTTAGAATGTATTTCACAGATTGTTTGCCAGTACATTAAACCTAACAGCAAGTTGTTGTTTTTAGAATAATTCTAAGTAACTGAATTGCTCCAAAAGCAATCACCGCCACAAATCTGGTCGAGAGGCCCAGTTCAATGACCTGAGCTTAGTTGTTTATAATAAATGTGTCAACAAAGTGCCCTTGCTCATGTATAACTTTAAGACCAATTAAACTGATGAGTAATAAAGAAATACACTCCTACAGTTGTCATAAAGGAAAATTACAGATCAAAAGCAGTTTCTATACCATTTTTAATGTGCTTTATTCTGCTTGTAGGTTTGACTTTACATGGGGATTGACATGATTTTGTAAAGAGCCTCTGGCAGTTTTTGGCACTTTGGTGTGGAAATAATTTTTAAGCCCTGGTGGTTTTGGAGGGTTTAACATTTCTAGTGGGTATTCAGAGTTGGTGTTTGTCAATGGTAACCATGAAAAATTCAGTTTCTCTCATCAACAGCTATGTTAAAATGGTGACTATTCCCTGCAAGCTGCAGTCGTTTATTATGCCTTACAGCTAAACATTTAAGACTACATATATGTTTTAGTTTGAGTTCCTAGTAAGAGTGGATGTTCTTGCTCTAATGCTCTGTGTTTGTCGCCTTTAGAGATGCCAAATCGCTGTCACTGTTGAGTAGTTTCTACTCTGCTGTTATTTAAATTCTCCCTTTTTCTCTGTTAAACAGTCCTTTCTATAAAGGGCATCACGTTTTATTGATATTTGCAACTCACAGACCCAACCAAGATTGACTTTTTTTCTGAAGATCTGAGAATGTGTAGATAATTTAATGTTTGACTATACAGGTGTTACATTGTTTGTATGTGGAGTTTAAGACCTGTGCCGACCTTGTGGATGCGACCATCATTGAGATATTAATGTTACAATTTTTTATTAATTTTCTTACCTTTCCTTCAGTGGGAGGATTTCTTGGTTGCTTTGGAAAGAAATGGATCGCTGATACTTCTTATTATTATCCACTCTACTAATGAGTCTATTTTTTCCTCTGACAGTTTTGGTACTCTGAGGGTTGGAGATGATGCAGGGTGTCAAACATGACAATCAATCCATCATACTAAAGCAGGTGCCAGTCTCCAGAACAACAGTGTGACAGCGGCAGTGGGGTTGTCATGTAGAACAGAGGGATGTGACTTGGCACTTGTCTGTGTTTTGGCACAAGTTTTGTTTGATTATTTTGCTCCTGGGAGAGTTGTTTCCACATTCATGGCAGAGATATTTGAAAGACTGGTGAAATCTACCTCACAGCTAATTTGCTATGTGTATGCAGAGATGGATATAGTTATGTGACACAGGTAATTAGTAGCCTGCAGAGTTACTGATAGTCTGGAAGACAGTGAAGCAGCTGGGACCATTGGAGCCATCTGCAAGACTGATGAGGAAAAGGCTTGTATACAGCAAATGTGGCTGCTAAGTGGCTTTGATTTTAACATTTCCAGTGTATCCATGGTCACCCTGATTTGCAGTATCATATAATTTTTGGCCCAGTTAACAGCTTTTATTATACTTGCAAATCTTTTTATCTGTGTAGTATAAGGAGGCTTAATGGGTTATTGAGTTTTTCGCTGATTTGTAGGACAGCTCAGGTGGAATATCATTATTTTTTTCCTTATTTACTGAGATTAGTTTAATAGTAATATTAATCAGTAAAAATACATTCTGATATGGGATGTAACTTTGAGTAAAAATGTAGTCTGAGCAGTTGTATCAAACGTTTTTCAACTTAACTAACACTGTACTGTGACATTTTTGTTTTGGTGACATTAGCAAAAATGGTACGATTTAAAAAAAAAAATTTGCTAAGTGATAGAAAAGAACTTTATATATGTTAAAAAAAGAGTGAAAAAATTATGGTCAAAAATGGTCCATTTGGTCAAAATTACATTGTAACTTCTCACAGTGGTACTCAGTACTTTTTATGGGCTTCACTTGTGTGTTTGCATGCATGACAGTGTCGGGGGCATGCTCCCAATGAGAGGATGGATGGTGTCCCTGGGGGATCTCCCACATGTGGACTGAGGCATCACTGAGCTCCTGGAGAGTCTGAAGTGGATCCTGGTGGCATCAGATGGACTGAAACACAAGTGAAATGTTCTGGTGGCAGAGATGTTCTATCAGATTTAGGTCAGGCAAATGTGGGGGCCACTCAATGGTATCAGTTCCTTCATCCTCCAGGACCAGGCCCGGACCAGTCACAGTGGGAACCTGCTCCCACCAGGGGTGGACCTGCCAATTCTTGAATTCTATGGCAAATGACAATTATGCTCCACTCTGCCACCCAGTGAGCACACGGCCCACTAGAAGATGTCAGGATGTTCAGAGACATTCACACCAGTGGCCTGCTGGCAGTCATTTTATAGTTCTGGCAGTGCTCATCCTGTTCCTCCTGCTGATCGGTTAAAGATGCCCCTGGTTAGCTACAGTAACTGCCTGTCTACAGGAGTCTCCTCCATGCTCTCGGAACTGTGCTGGGAGACACAGAAAACCTGCTGGTAATGGCATATATTGGTGAGAAGAGCAGGACTAGCTGTGTGCAGCCTCTGTAGGGTTCAAGTATGACCTCATGCTGCCTGTAGTGACACTGATCATAGCCAAATGCAACACTAGTGAAAAAACAGTCGGAAAAGATGAGGAGGGAAAACATGTCAGTGTACTCCGCCTGTAAAACTGTCCATGTCTTGGGGGTTACCTCTAAAACACCTGTTGTTAAATTCATTAACACCAAAGCAGCTGATTAACAAACTCTCTGCTACTTAACTTATCAATGTTTCAGAAGTTTAACCGACTTGATGCTACACTCTGAGTAAAAAATGTTCCTTTTCTGAGTGTACATACTGCTCAGGGTGTCTTTGGCAGTGTAAAAATGTGATTTAAATACTGCAAGCTTACCACAGTTATCCTGAGATTAAGCTGTCTTATGGATGATGTTCTATAAGTGAAGGAGAGAAATGGAAATAAAACCAAAAGTAGTCAGAGTACACATTTTGTTCATGTCATGCCTTTTCACCCAGCATGCACAGATGTAATCCATATTCATCAATCTTACAATCACAATTCAACAGCTGCACATTGAGCCTGTGCATACTGCCACCAGAGGCAGTGAGGTTATGAAAAGTCATCATCATCATAACTGCATGAAATATACTGTGGGTCCGCATGGTAGTGTTCTCTCATTCACTCAGCATCCAACAAACAGGGGCGGGGTGCGATTCCAGGAGCCAAAACCTGTAATAATATTCTGTGTCTGGGGTCAGAGTCATGCTTTGACTCAAGAATGGGTGGAAATATAATGTAGGTTGACCTTGTTTAATGTTGAATTACTGCTGAGGCAGAATAACTGTTCTTGTGGTGCTTAGACCTTCTACTTTCTACAGACACATCTGACAGAAAGCATGAATTATTTAGTGTTAATATTTTTGATTTAAAATTATATGCTGTATAAAAGTATTCATATTGTTAAGAGCAACTATTGTAACTGATGTATTGCGAATTCCCATCATTTCCTAAGTATAGGCAAAGATAGTAGTTACTCAACAGGGGGAAGCTCCTAACTGGTGAAACATCTATAATTCTTTTACCCATTTGAAGCTGAATCTGCAGACTTTTCTGGGTCTCTCCTCTGAGATCTGTGCAGCATGGTCTCTTATCAGTTAACTGATTCAGAACAGTTCACTGAGGTTCTGCACTCCCATTCTTCTTCACTGCCTTTGCCTAAACCTCAAGTCATTATTTGGGGAGCAGTCAGGAAGTGAGAGGTATGCGTCCCCTTTCAAAATTCTCCTCAGGGTCGTCCCCAGGGAATTTGGCAGGTTCTCCTTTTTTTGGTGCAGTTTGTGAGAGCAGCCAGTGTGAAACTACAAAATGTTTGAAAGGGAGCTGAGCTCCCATGTGGGAGAATGTGTAATGGTGAAGTGGTGGCCTGTAGAGCAATAATGGTGACTGGCCTCTCAGCCCAGGCATTGTTCTCATTACCCTGCCTGTTAGTGAATGGGTTATTATACAGAGGTGACAGCTAGAGGCTGGAGACGAGATAGGCTGGGATATGCCTATTTAATAACCCCACACTGAGATAAAGAGCATGGAAAGGATTGGCAGAGGACAGGAAGATGGATATGTTCTGCCAGGCCAACTGAATTATGGTTCAGCTGCATTGACATTTCAGCACACAGCTAACACTGTGGATTTGTCTCATTCTGTCTCTCTGACAGTATGTTGGCTTACTACAGGTGCTTTAGAAATTACCATGGAAAGAAATTTGAGCAAACTCTTTTGCTGCATATGAATTTAGACTTAGAAAAACCCAGAAAGATGATTTTAGATCTTACAGAGACATGCTGACAAGACTATTGTTATTTCTATTTGTCCTAATTTATATTTAGGAGTGTAACTCTGCTCTGGGAGATCAGCAGCAGGAGCACAGAACAGAGATTTGCTGTGAAGCACCTTGTATGAGATTTGTCGATCAGCTTAGCTATCAGCCAGTGTTAACTGGCATTGAAGTCAGCTGATCTGCCTATTTGTGTCTTAGCATGACTTCATTGCTTGCCTACACCAGCAGTATGATGGATTCACTGGTGGAATTGTTTTTTTTTCCTAGTCTTGACTTTTTTTTCCTGCCATTTAATGAAACATGAAACCAAAGAACTAAGGCGTACTGTAAACTGTTCTAAAAGATGTGATTGTGACATGTTAACATCTATTCTTCCATTTCTGTTTGAACTTGTAAGTTATTGACCTGAATCGAGGACTTTGCTGATTTCTACATATTCTTTATTTCAGAACTAAAGTGAATTATAGGTGCTTAAAGCTGTCATTGTCATATGTGGCTGTGGCAGGCAGGAAGTGGACCCAAATGCAGGACTCAAACACAAAAAGGTAAACTTAGAATGGCAGCTTTATTCACTGGGAAAAAATCCTCCATAAAAATAAACTCACACAAAACAAACCAAAGCCCTGGGTAAGAAACTAAGAACAAAACACTGGGAAACTAGAAGCGCAGAGAGATTTACAGCACATGAGGTGGTACAACGTGACAAAAGGCAAATGAAAACACAGGGCTTAAATACACAAGGGAGTAAAGAAAGAATGGGAAACAGGAGAGAAACATAGCTGGCACTAATCAGACATAATGGGACAAGGGGAGCAAAACTAGATACACTGTGCACAGGACAAGGACTATCAAAATAAAACAGGAAACAAGAGACATTCACAAAGAAGCAGACCTGACACTGAGACATAGAGACATGACTACCTGGGGAAACGGAGGAAACATGGAGACAAGAGTGACGAGACGAGGAACACGGGGAAGGCAAAGTAACAGAAACCTAAACCCTAGGAACTAAGAATATAACACAAGCAGAAAACAATAAAGAGAGCCAAAACCATGAATCAAAGAATATAAATAATGGAAAAACCATAAACACTGAGTCAGAAGACTCAGGACCATGACAGTCATATAGTAACATATGTATATGTGTTACTAAAACATTTTAAGGATAATTAAGTAGAAATCTGGCATCATTCAAGGCAGAGTGACTGTTTGTTTCTCAAAGTGATGTCCTTTAGTCTTCTTATGACAAATGCACGTTAAAACAGTTTGAGCTTGTAGTCATGAATGTGTCCTTTTTTTCTTTTCTTTTTTTTTTTTGGTGGGTTTTTCTTTTTTTGTGTGTCTCTGTGTTTGTATGAACCCTGTTTGTGAGTTAGCTGATATATCTTTACAGAAATCAAATGTATAATCAAATTATAAATAGTCTTACTACCTAAAGGAATATCTTTAATACTGGTAAGTATGATGGTCAAACATGTCCACTTAAAAAAAATTGTCTGGGATAATCAGTGATTATTGGGACAGGGTAGATGAATCGTAGCTACTTTATGTAATAATGTATCTATTTGATTTTTGCTTTCTATGGTCACTTATATTGTAAGCAATTTTTGTATTTAAAGAAGATGGGAAGAGGAAAGACGAAATCATGACTGGGTTTTAAACAAGCCAGCAGTTTGGCAGATCACTGCAGATAAGTTATATTTGTCTGGAAGTAAAACTATGAAAAGTACAGTAGATCGAGCAATTAACAATGGGTATGTGGACTAATAATTTTAGCTTGGTTTGATTCTTCCACGATATCAATAATCTCCCCAAACTTCTTTAGGTGGTGTGGTCAGGGCATGTTTCTGGAGAAGCAGCACACAGTACTTGAAAGGAGTCTTTGAATACGTGCTGTCTGTCTGAACTTTCTCATCCAGTGTTTGTTGTTTTTGGAGCACAATAACTCGTTCCGTGTCAGGGTGGCTGCTTCTCTGGTTGCCTGAGAGATTGTTGCCACGGTAACGCACATTTGACAACTGTTATTAGTTTGGGTTCTAAATGTTGCTGAACTGCACTGCGAGAGGGCTAAGTGGTAGTACTGAGCACATTTGTGGCAGCCACTGAATCAACACTGAACCTGAAACCGCCTTGCATCCCGGCTAAGAAGAAGAGCCCAGGCCATTATCAAGCTGGTCATTCTATGAAGAGACCTGCTAAATTGAGGGAATCAACTTCTGCACTGCCTCCCAGTCAGGGTGCTTAAATGTGTGAATGACCACACCGCAGCGCTGTCTGAAGGCCAGCAGCCAACTGCAAAGCATTTAGAGGCTGTGTGATGGCGCTTTGTGGCTTTGTCAGGTGCTAATGAAGGTTCCCCAGAGATTTACGATGCCCAAGGTCGTTTTTCTTTTCACTACAGCCAGCGGCGCTGAGCATATCTACAGCTCCTGTTCATCTGGACTGCTTTATGATAGAGCCTAACAGACTAATAAATCACAGCGGTGGTCATTACACCTAGTGCTTTTATTTTTTTGCTCTAAACGATAGAAAGGGGTAGCATCTTCTAGTCTTGTTAGCTCTGTTTTTCACTGCATTAATTTTTTACTCAAGTGAGGAATTACTTTAGTAAAGGTTGGAAAACTGTTGAGACACTGCCAGCAGTCCTCTTCTACCCGTATAGTGTTTTAGAGTTTTACACTTGCCCTCCACCAGCCTACCAGTGGGACAGATGAAGAGGACTAGAGACTTTCACCATGCCAGGCTCTAATCACTCAGCTCTAATTCAATTAGATAGGGATTCAGTGAGGATAGAGCAATGGATAGGTTGGAGAATTAAAGAGGGAGGAGAACGAGCTGTAAATTCCTCTTCTTTTGTCAAACACCATCATATCTTGGGCTATATCCATATCTATTATTCCCACCCCTACTGTAAATGTGCCATTTACTTCCTCCCAGTAATCTGCCGACAGATATGAATGGTTCAGCCTAATCTTCTTCAGAGCAAATTTGTGCATTATCAGTCTCAGAATAACACAAATGAAATCAATTAGTTGTTAATGAAGTCTCCAGTGAGCCTTTTTGTCCTGACACCCAAATGCCATATTACAGCACGCACAGCCTATGCACTAGAGTCTTCATTAAATGCTAAAGACCTAATGTATCCTGCTGTGTATCTGTGCAGCTAGGTGTTCAGGTTTCCATTCGCTCGGGTGTGTGTGTGTGTGTGTGTGTGTGTGTGTCAGAGTGAGAAAATGAGAGATGAAAGCATCAGAGGAGAGACAGAGGTAGATAGGCAGTATCCTCTTAAGCCTGTGATCCTTTAATTATCAGACATCAATATTAAATAAGATGAAGCATGTCTTTAATTATCTGGTGCATAATGCATTTCAGGCTAACTACTAGTCTTTTGCGCTAGTGGGGAATTACTCAACTGCCTAAAGCTAGTCCACGGCAAGGGACAGAGTGATCATTCTGCTTGTGAGAACAAAAATGATTTTTTTCCCCCCCAACTTCATCATCTTCATCATGATGGCAAGATAACTTGTTTTATTCTTTATCCCATACTTGAATACAAACACTGATGATCAGCAGCATTTGGAGGTTTAAAAGGCACAGAAAGATGTAGTAATGATGCTTGATCATGAACAGGTTCAAGACGAGTTCAAAAGTACGTTTTGCCATTCGGGTTATAACAATTTATCAATTAAATGGATCATAAAAAAGTCCTCTGTGCAATTTTTTTGTTTCGATGCTGTAGCCCCCCGCCCCATTTGTCACCATGTAATTGGTTTAATGTGTAGCTGTACTACAGGTGTATTATACAATACTATGCCTATACTATTTTTTTTGCCCCTTGCTAATAATAAAAAAGCCTTCCAAGCAGGCAGATTAAAGGCTTTAATCTTATTTTATCATGTCATCTACTAATTAGAAGGTTGGTGGTTCGATCCCTGGCTTTTATAATTGGTTTTCTGCATGCCAAATATCTTTAGGCAAGATACCAACCAAGCACTCTCAGATGGATCCATTGGAGTGTGAATGTTAAATAGAAATCACTAAAGCATTGAAAAAAGTGTTTGTGTGAACGGTTGAATGAGGTGAATTGTATAAAGTGCTTTGAGTAGAAAAGCGCTATGTAAGAACCAGTTTAGGTTATTATTATTTTTACTTGACATATTAATTGTTGCTTCTAAGAAAATATTTTCTTTAAAAATGTGACTTTCATATGATGTGTAATTATTTAAAAGTGTTTAGTTTATGTATTTTGTATTTGTATTTATGCAGTTAAATTGCTAAAAGCATTGGTTTCTGTTTTAGAGACTACAATGTGCTGTTCATTTTAAAGACCCTTATTTTTCTCTTGAATATTTACTATTGCTCCTTAATAAGACAAAGTATTATCTGTCTTATTACTCAATTTATCAATGGAATCAATAGGATTAGTAAATTGATTAGTAATAGCAGCCCTACTTGCCACTCACTGGCCATCTTGGTAACGCCTCTGGGTAGTTAGTTTGGAGTAGGATGACTAAACATCTAAACAAATTTAGTGCTCATTGGGACACAAAAAACTGCATGTTTAGATCATAAGTGAAAGGAAAAACGTTCAGGTTATAGTTTTACGTTGCATGAATTAAATTGCAACACAGTTTAGCTTTATTTGAGGCTCAGTCCCGAATACGAACACAGCTCTGCTAATGATTTCATTCATTTCACAGAGACAGTGAAACAAGAAAAACAAATGGTACACTTACCAACATCTACGCTATGATAACATGCAGATATACCTGCCACCACAAAGTTTGTTCATAAGTGTGGTGTTCACCAGTTGTTTGGGTCTTTTGGGTCAGGGGCGGGACTGCTGGTCAAGACTGAAAACTTTAAATGTTAAAGCACTTTTTCTTCTCCTACTGTCTTGCAACCAAAGTTCAGGTTTTTCAGATAAAAAGTTTACAACACCATAACAGTATTAAAAAAGCCAAGATAGTAGAGCAGGCCTACGTGTAGTTTAATTCAGACACTTTGTTTGACTAATTAGCTTAATGTCGTTTGCTTCCCTTTGATGAAGTTATCTTTGAAGTTGCCGGAAAGATAAGTAATGCAATAAATAAATAAATAAATAAATGTAGTTGTCCTACATCAGTGATCTACAATAACATCAAAGTGCATAGCATAGAGAAGTGTAAGTCCAGTATGCCCTGAAGGCTAATGTCACTTTTGCACATTTATAATGTTTCTCTCTGCAAGTTAAAACATCATTCAGTGTAATTACGGAGTTAAGGAGAGCTGCAGTTTTAACAGAGAAACAGAGATGCTGTACTTGGGATATGTCGGGGCATTTAGCAGTTCAGTTTATGACTCACTGTCTTCTGAGGCACCGCGTGGTTTTATGCCCATTTTACTGAAGGAAAACAGAGAACTTGTTTTTCTGAACACTTGAATTCCTGCTTGAGGTGATTCAATATCAGAATGCCGTTAACAGATCCAGCAGTTCAAAGCCAAGTATGATGTCATTCACTATTCAAACTGTCATAATTTTTGTTAATGTTCAACTCATGTCACGCTGCATTTTGACGGTTTAACAGGGGACAGCGGTGAGGAAATCTGAATTTTAAGGTCCAAGTTCACAGTAGCTGCTCCTTATGATTGGTCAGGTATCCAAGTTTTAAATGTAAGCAGGTCACTGATTAGACCAGGAAGGTGTTGCAGGGTTTCAAATCTCTAGCTCATTTTATTCATTACATTTAGTCTCAAGACAGAAGGAAAGTGCGGTAAGCAGTAGTTTGAATTTGTCTACTAATTTTTGCTGGTGTGCTGTCACTTTACTGGACGTTTAGTGGTTTTTGAAGTTACTATATGAGCTCAAAGGGATTTGTTTCCCTCTAGGGAAGCTTTTATTCTCAGAGTATAACTGACAAGCTTTATCTTTTTGATGGGATTTAAGAATTTTGCTACTCTGGCATATAACAAGAACTAATTTGGGCAGTCATTTGCATTCTTGAAAGAGGGGGTGGATGTTATTTGTGTTTTTCACTTTTTTCAGCACTGCTACTGGAAGTGAGCGCTGCTGCTGGATGCAGCTTGTGTGTAATTTAACTATCACCCGTGGGAAATCATGAAATCCCAGGGGTGGGAGGGGTCGCCGTTATGTGAAAAGAGCAAGTGAGAAGTTAAAGTGACAGACAGTCTTTGAAGGCTTTGTTTTTGTTTCTTTTCGAACAGCACTGAGAGGCTCAGACAGTCCGAAAGAGAGAGAAAGTTCATTCTATTGTGTCCTATTTTAATGGCTATGTCCGGACATCACGCGGGCGTAGTAACGAGGCGATTTTCTCCCACATGGTCGTGATTGAACCGTGATGAAGAAAGGGGGGGGGGGACTAGAGGAAATGAAAGACTGAAGAAGTGGGAATAAATGCATGATTCAGAGTGGGACAAGAGAGAGAGGTAGAGAGAGATTACCTTGATCTCCCCACCTCACTGCCTTTTAATGTACGGCTGATGCCTTCACTGTACTGTCACAGCCAATAAAGAGAAAGGGAAGTGGAGGGCAGGAGAGGCACCTCAAAGAAATGTTATTTATATGGCTTGTTTCAACTCACATGCAGAAGGGAGAGAAATAAACAGATTAAATGTTAAAGAAAACTGGAAACTAATGGTTTTGTGTCTTTATGCTTTATAACAATTATACTGTCCTATAATGTGAGGGTTTCAACTATCAAATGCAGAGTGCTTGTGTAGTTTTCAAGTACATTTATTTGTCAAGTCTGGCATTGAGCATGTCAGAAGTGATGGAAGAAAATCTCTTTCCATTGCGTGATGGCTCGATGGTGACACACAATGCAAAAGAACATAATGACTGGATGTTCTGAATGAAAACATTTTGCTATGCTCTTGCAAACATTTACAAGTTTAGTCTTAGCTTTACTAAGTTTAATGAGACTGTTCTATTTTAGAAAAATATGAGCTGTTTTTTTGTTGTTTTGTTTTTTAACTGCTCTATCTTTGAAAAGAATAAACATGTACAGGAACTCTGATAGACTGGCTGACATAACTAAGAGTAGTGTGGAACATGTAATTGAATTTGTCCATTTGCATGTAATGTAACTGAACCTTTTAAAATTTGCCAGCCTTCACAGGGAGGGGAATATGGGACCTGTGTGTTCTCATTTCTGCAGACAAAGCTGATTGAACCCCAGTGCTAATTTTATTAGAGGGCTACCTGTGCCTGGAAGAGGTTTAATCTCTCCCTTGTGCCCTGTGCCTACACATCCACCCACATTCAGGCCGGAGGGCGTGTGTCTGTGTTTGATTTTTACATTTCTGCATTTGCTGGCACAAATGTGAACATGCAGACGGTGTCCCATGCTGGCTAAAATCAGCAGTTTTGTGCCTTTTTGGGTGTTTTTCTTAACCCCTCCACCATTCCTCTCAACTGTTTTAAAAGGTGGTTCTCTTCAATTTTGGCTTTTGCTTGAGGTGCAGCATCTGTGTCTGTGTGATCTTGAATATAAATCAGTCCCCCTTCCTAGACGCCTCTTCCCTGTCCCATTCTCTATGTTCTGAGTGCCTGGCAATGCTTATAAAAAGATTCAGTATGCAAGGCAACTTCAAAGGTGGAAGTGTTCGACATGATGAGTGTATCTGGGGGGAGATGGGGCAGTGGGGAGGGCTGATAAAATGAAAGTGTGGGTCGCATGGAAATTCTCAGGTGAGTTGAAGATTTTACAAATGGGTGCTGCCAGTCACATTAATTCTGTCTGCTTTCTCTTTGTCTCTGTGTGTCTTCAGATTACTTCTCCTCATCCTGTTTCATCATCTTTCTCATGCCCTTTATAAGTCATATTTGATCCTTTCAGCAAAAGGGAATGACAGTCTTTTATCTTGCCCCTGTTTCCACTTCCCATTTCTTTCTCTGTGCCAAGCTTCTCCTGACATTCCGTCATCTTCGTCCTTCGCTGTGTAACCTCTCTTTAAGTTCTTTGTACTGTGTGGATGAAATAATGGACAGCACATCTTTATTTTGCCACCTCTGTGCTCTGTGTCTCACGGTCTTGTTGTAAAATGTCACAGACTCGCTGGCTTTGCTGTCCTCTGCTCTTTGGATGCGGGCAGCAGGGAGTTGGAGCTCTCATGTGGAACTGCCTCAGGGAAACCAAAGGGAAACTGATTTCACTTCCTGGATGAGGAGTCTTGACATTGCCGCTCCCACCATGAGCGCATCATCCATCATCTTTTCTTTTATCTTTTTTCCTCATCCCTCTTGAGGCTGAGTTCTCTTTCTTGGTCTCTTGGACCAACTGTTTGGTATCATATTTATTTTGGGGTAAAAATACAGTACCATTAAAAGTATTTTGCCACTTCCTGATTTGAGTTTTTTTGGTATATTATCACACTTAAATGTTTCAGATCATAAATTTTTCATATTAGAAAGAGATAGTCCGATTAAATGCAAAATACATTTATTTTAATTATTATCTATTAAGGAAAAAAGCATACCTGGGCTTGTGTGGAAAAAGTTGTGCCACTCTTGTAAGCAATAACTGCAATCAAGTATTAGGGGTTTCCAGCTTGAACTGTCTGTTTAAGGTCACACCAAAGCATCTGAGTCTGATTTAGGCCGTTGGTATCATTCGGATTTTCCTGCTGCAAATCAAGTGTGCTTGAGTAATGGGACTTAAACCTTCCATAAAGTTCAACTTTTTGTCTCATGAGTCTACAGAATATTTTACCACAAGTCCTGGAGATCATCATGGTGTTTTTGATGATCATCGTGATGCAAATATGAGACAAGCCTTCGTTTTCTTTTTCAGTCAGTAGTGTTTACCTTGGAGTTCTCCTATGGATGCCATTTTTGCCCAGTCCCTTTCATTTTGCTGAATCATGATCATTGACTTAGAGCTTCCTGGAGTCAAGGACACTTGCAGGAACCTTTATGCTTTAGCATGGTGTTCATTTTGGTCCAACTGTGGTCTAACGACAGAATGCCGTTTGAGTTTAGATCAGGCAGGCTCTTCCTTCCAGTCACATCCCTCCATTTCAAACTGCTGTTGGAAATGTCAGTAAAAAAAAAAAGTCCCCACCAGGGACACCTTGAACCACTCCAACCAGTGATTTCAAAAAGGTTGGGTATATTAAACTGTTAGGAACGAGCCTCTGCCTTACCCAAAGGTGCAGGGAAGCAACCCTCCATCCACTGGGTAAAACCAGAAATTATACCCACCCCTGCCCACTGCCTCACTTAGCACAACTTCAGAGTGTTACAGAGCCCAGCCACCTCGAGGAGACGGGGTCTGGTTTCCAAGCTGTACTGAGGTGAATCTGACCATATCTAGCCAATGTTTCTCAGGCTCATGGACCAGCTCAGGTTTCTTCACCACCAAAGAGATGGTTTCCATATTTCTAAAGTCAGATTTGTCATCTGGGGATTGGACTGCCTAGGCCTCCACCCCATTCACAGTGCACCAAACAACTATAGCCCCTCCTGTGAGTGGTGGGCCTACGGAAGGATCCATGTGGTGCTGTCGACCTCTGCTCGGCCAGGCCCAGTGAGCTAAGGCTCAGCCGATTGCTGCTGTCACTGGTATAGCGAGTCACTCTTAGTCTGGCCCCAGCCGAGGACCAGTTTGCCTTGAGGGGCAAAGTTCTCCACCATGGTGAGGTGGTGATGCTAAACAATTTTTTTTGTATTGCGCTCTAAATGAAAAGGTTATGAAATGCATTAATATCTAGGTTTTTGGAGTCAAGCCAAGAATCCATGCTTTCCCTTCATAACAGCCAGTGTTCCTGCCTGACAGGCTCCTCCCAGCATCTGTTAACGCCAGCTGACCTGTAGCAGCATTTACAGTATAGGGCTGTGGTGTTTACACAGTGTACCCTCCAATTACAGGGCAGACATGTGAGCTCCTTTGTCAGCTCAGACTGTGTACTGCAACCTTCAGAACCTGTAGAGAAAGCTCCTTGTCAATGCTGTGGCCAGTCCTGTACAGCTCAACTGTATCCTATGTAACCCTGATGATATCACTGCTGAAGCTCCTGAGTGCTTCACTTAAGGCTGATCATTAAGATCATGATAAGTGTTGAAGACAGAAAGGGCAGGCTACAGGAAACTCAGCAGCGTTTCTCCTAACAGTTGTTAAACATTCTGTTGTGGTATGTGTCTGCTTCTCCTGCAGTGTGGTGACACTCTACATCTCTGCTCTCAGGGTGTGGAGGGAATAATACTGCCAGGGAGGCTTTTTTAATAAATCCTCAATATGTCCAGGGTGCCCTGTCTCTATGGTAACTGAGGCTGTGTGTGTGTGTGGTGAAACACTGCTTTGTCTTGTGTATATTTTATTGATAGGGCTGTGGTTTGGGGTTTTTACTGGGGGGCTTAGTTCCATCAATTTCTGGTTATATTTTGTTTTGCACTGAGTAACTTCAAAGGTATTTAGATATATTAATTGATAAAGAACTGGGCTCAAAGCAAATTATTTAAGCATACAGTATAAATCCATGAAAAACTTAAATGTTCTGGAGGCCCAGTTGTGTTGGACTGGGTGATTGAAAATGAGGTGAATATGGAATCACAGATGAATAAGAAAAATTCAGTTACACACTGTAAATGAATGTTTTCTCTTTGCATGCAAATTGCTGCTTCAAACCTTTTGGTAATCTAGACATAAACTTCACCACAACAAAATACACAAAATGTTGTGTGTTGCTCAGTCTTATTACTTTCTTAGCACACTCATTGCAACAACTAAAATGTATTGTGATTTCATGTTTCTTACCCTCAGGAAGCTACATAATGGCTAAGTTGAGTTTGCATATGGTGTTTATAACACACAGTGATGTGAAGCAGTCTGTGAGGCTTTGTTTGCATGTCACAGCATGCACATCATGAAAGTGTGAAATTGGGATTTATCCCTTTAAGCTTTCCTGCATGAACAGCGGTGGCAAAGCGGATGACGGTATCAACTTGGCCTTGATGTTGTTGTGAATAGTGAACTGAAAAAATGCTCACACATTTGCGCAGCCTAAAGATGAATAACGATTTGTTGCTTATACATCTTTGTTGCCTCATGTGGAGGATCATTTACTCAGTGACAAGAAGGGACACTGATGTTTCACTGTCAACTAGTTATGGTGTGAGCTTGGTGCACCACATCAAACTGTATTTGCAGATATTCAGATATTTGTAGACAGGGAATTATACTATTAACTAATCACATTTGAAGAGGCTCTGTTTGGTTTCAAAAAGCAAAAGAGGGCCACTTATGATGAAATGCAATTTTGAAAACATCAAGTATCATCTGACATTGATTTAGCTCTCTATTAGCTTGTTAAAATATGTCCTCATTCATAAACAATGACCTGGTCATGCAATAGGAAGTCATTGCCAAATATTTGCTGGCCACTGTATCTGCACGATCACAATGAAAGCATGTTGGTGGTCTCCTCGTGGAAGGCTTTTAATATAAATCAATAATGGGAAGTAATCAGTTTAAAAGAAACTGAAAGTAATATACTATGTTGTTGGATTTTGAATCCATTCATTTAATTCTTAAAAATCTCTCAGCAAATAATTTATATTGGCTTTTTTTCTTTATTACCAACAGAACTCATTCAGGCAAAAACTTACATTTTTTTTTAAATGCTTTGACTTTAGTACTTCAGTTAGTTACAGCTTTTAGATCTCAGGCTAAAAATATTTCTTTTAGGGATTTTCAAAGGAAACAAAGAACTATAGTCTTTAATGATATTCCTTGGGACAATAATAGAACCTCAGTTTTTCCAAAAACGTGAATCTTTTTAGTTGCCTGCTTCTCACAACTACACAGAGCATTTCACAGCAGAAATGCACCCCAGTGTTGGAACATCCTTCAGTATGCTGTGCTACAGTACAGAGGATTTTCTAAAGTAATTATAAGCCAATAAGTTCTGACAGGGAAGAGCCTGCTGTTTAATTTAAAGTAATTAGTATGTACAGCGAGGTGCATGAACACACAAGTGCCAATATGCCCAGAGATGAAGACACACACACACACACACACACACACACACACACACACACACACACACACACACAGTGATAATAAAGTTTAATTGCGTCAGAAACAGTGCAAACTATGCACAGTGTGCATTAAAGGGTCGATAAATCATAATTTTACATTAATTTCCTGTCTGGAATTTATTTAACTGGAGTACATTCATTAAAGAAGTCTAACACTGCATACAGCCTGTATATGTGTGTGTGTGGAGGGGTGATCTTTGGAAAAAAAATATGTTTTAGGTCAGTAAAACATAAGTCGTGCTGCTATAAATATATAGATGTGATCATCTTGTTTCTAAAAACAGAAGTGAAACAGACAAAAATGGACCGTGAAGATCAGTAACAGTTTCTTATATAGACACTATTTCTGTAAACATGCTTGTCGGGAGTCATCAAAGTTAAATGTGCTTTAGTTTAGACTTTCAGTAAAGTCTATTTTTAGTCTCACTGTGTTGCCAAATTCAAACGTCCACTTCAGCAGTTGTGGTGTTCTTCTGCTACAACTTTCTAATTTATTATCTCTTTGCCGTGTTTTCACCTCGGCTAACACCTTTCAGGCTGAAATGAGTTATGCGCCTGCTTTTTAATTACAATGCAGACTGATGTGTGAAAATGTGTCAAAAGTCCCTGCAGAATTATCACTTCACTGGAATAATTGCACATGCCTTCAGCCATTTCTTTATCAGCTCCTAAAAATATCGGGCTGCGTTTCACAGTTCAGTTTTCGACTCCTCTCACCGGCATTTTATTTTTGTGAATTTATTTATTTATTTTTTGTGAATATTTAATACTTATATTTAAAAAAACGCAAGACAAAATGGAAAACAGACTAAATAACATTGATGCTACAGTATATTTGACTGATTATTGCTACTATATAACTGTTTGCATAGTGAATGCTTGGAGCCTTCCATACATTAAAATGAATCCTGAAATGTCAGTGCTTACCATGGAATTAGACTGTGCTTGTGCCGGTAGCGGATGCAGGGATTATTTAGCTGGCTCTAAAAGGAGCTCGTGAACTCTAACTTGGACTGCATATGGCGAACCTGTTCTCCACCCTCTGTGGTTCTGGTTAGAAAGCCAGAGCCACCATTTCCTGCTGTAGTCCAAGACAAGGGCCAGAGACTTAATTTGAAGAAGCAGTTAAATGATATTGAGTGAACCTGGTTGGACTTCCATGAGACATCCAGCCGTTCAATCACTGGAAAAAACATTTACAAACCTTGGCAGTTGTCGCTTTGAGATGTTGTTTCTTTAGATTTGTTTCATGTTTCCTTTTTTGGTCTCAAATTTGACTCACAAAAGAAGGCAGAAAGCATGCAAGGGCATACAAGGTGTGGTCTTAATTAACAGATATTCACTGAGCATGCATAACATTATGACCACTAAGAAGTGAAGTGATTAACTGATTATTTCTTCATCGTGTCACATGTTAGTGGGTGGGATATATTAATGAGCAAGTGAACATGTAGTCTTCAAAGCTGGTATGTTCAGTCAGAGCATCTCCAAAACTGCATTTCCTGTGGGGTGTTCCTGGTCTGCAGTGATCTAAGCAAGGAAAAGTGAACCAGCGAGAGGGTCATGGGTGGCCAAGGCTCACTGATGCACGTGGGGGAATGAAAGCCCATGTAATCCAATCCAACAGACGAGCTACTGTAGCGCAAACTGCTGAAAACGTTGGTTCTGTTAGAAAGGTGCCAGAGTACAGTGACTCACAGTGTGTTGCGTATGGGGCTGTCAGTCCAAGTGACCATTTCTTTATATTTTGCTAGGAAAATGGGAAATGGTCATTTATTGTTTATTCTTTCTGACATCCTAAACTCACACTGGAAGCAGTTTGCTTATCATATATCGCTTTGAATCTGATGAATGGATGCTTTTTGACATTCTAGGACATTCTAGGTCACTCTAATCACTCTAATGTATTTACTACCAGGTGATATGCCAGTCAATTATATTGACTGGCATATCACCTGGTTTATCTCATTTCACTTTATCTAAAAGTCTATTGTTCCACCCACTTTCCATCGCTAGTCTGTAGCTGCTTGAAGTTGCCGAATGTCATTCTCTTTCTATGGTCTTTGGTGGCCACGTTGCTGGAAATTGCTTTCAAGTAGTATCAAGGAGATTGTTCTGCTTTGTCCAGTTGGATGTGGGTCGCCCATAGTACTTTAATGTTGAGTTTGAGACTGTGGGGAGGCCAGTCCATGACCAATAGTGTTCTGTTGTCTGTTTCTCTATCCAGATTGCTTTTCCTGCAGTGGCAGTGTGTTTGAGATACAGTTTTTGCAATAGATTTACATTTGTCACTGAACAAATGCAGAAAATTAGACAGATGGGCCACTCTTTTTTTCCCCATTATCTTTACAATTTTGTGTCATATAAAAGATTCAGTTATTTGTTTTTGTGTGTTGGTATATTCATTGGTCAATAATCTTATCTTCCCAGCCCAGAGAGGCAGACAAAAGTATACACACTTTATATACTTAATAGCTCAGTTATTTCAATGTCAGCCTAAACCCTATCATCACTGTATGTTGTATATAACTAGGGTTTACAAAATATATCATACTGTTAATACTGCTAATTTTATTGTTTCATTAGTAGTATTGCAACACACACACACACACACACGCACACACACGGGCGCACACACACGGGCGCACACACACGCACAGGCAGAAAAGAAGGAAAATAGCTTCTTTTCTGTGTTTTGCAAACAATAAAGCACAAGACATGAAAATGTAAAAACTTGACAGTTTGCATAATAAAATGCTTGTTATGCCTGCAGTCATGACAGGTTTTTCCAAAATATGTCAAGAAATATGTTAGTGTCACATCTTTGTTCAAATTTCAGCACTTTTAACGGAGCATAAATTAGCGAGTATCCACGTAGCTAAACAGGAGGAATGTGCAAGAAATGAAAAGACAGGTTCTGCATTTGGTCATGGACACTGATGCTAATGTAAACAAACAAAATTACCGTAATGGTGTGTTTATACCCCACAGTCATGTTTAATAGGAGCTAAGGGAAAAGGCGCTGTTTTAAGTTCTGAGAAACTCTGAGAATAAAATGAGCAATCGTAATTAAAGCTGGACTTTACCATTCCATGTCCACATGTTGACAGAATTTATGTATTTGTTGCTGGTCACCACAGATTGATCTACGACATCCCACAGACTTTTGGTCATCTGTTTTTATATGCAGTCTTTCCAAACCTCAGTGTAATAGTAAAATAATACAACCAGTGGACCATGTTTAGTAAGACGTGTCACATGACATGCTGGATTCCTCCAGTCCTGTAAACAGAAATTTTGTATGTCCCACCAGTGGGAGGAGGAGGTGGTGAGGACATTGACAGACGCACTGAAGCCATTATATTCCTACTGGTCTGTGACAGAGTGTTTGACAGACTAAAGGCATTAGACTGTACACAGCCTGTCAGACAAGGATGAGAGAATTCTTTGCAATATTTGTGCCCAACCCCCTTTATACACTCACACACACACTCACACACACACACACACACACACACACACACACACACACACACACACACACACACACACACACACACACACACACACACACGCACGCACACAGAGCCTTTTGATTGTTCTTATTTGTTTAGACTTTGTGCTTCACTATCTCCCATTTGTTCCCATGTATCTAGATGTAAGAGACTGAGCAGCAGCAGCAGTAATGGCTGTATTCTCAGTTGGGCTTTCATATAGTGTCATGCTGTTATCACTGAGGAGGACACTACATTAGGTAGGGACATGGGGAGACAGCTGAGGAGTGCTGAGCTTTTTGCATAAGGCCCTCAGTGTGTATGTGTCTGTGTGAGAATAAATGGTTGTATAAGGAGAAAAAAATAATCATTAGTAAGTGAACATCTTCCAGCGTACAAGCCAGCAGCTCCACCCAAGGTGACTCCTCTCCATTGCTGCTCCTGTCAGGAGCCCGGTGATTTATAACTCCTCTGAGGAAAAGAATTGGGGGCGTTGGGGTGGGTGCTTCTGGCCCGGAGGCCCTGCCAGATTGAGCTGCCGACTGCAGCGGCGGTGATGGACGCTCCTCCGTCCCCTCTGACAGGCTTCCTGCGCCCCCGAGAGCAGGGTGCTGCCAGAGCGCCACCGCAGCTCGTCCCATTTGAAACTAATCGCTACATTATGAGGCTGTAAGTGCTGTTGTCACTGTGGCCCCGCTCCATAAAAGCTCCATCAGTGCACATGTGCTGTCGTCACATAGTGCCGCCTGCCTGTCTGCACGTTTACTGCCAATTTTATTTCACTTACACCAATTTCAAATGCATTGTGGCCTCTTTTCCCCATGTGGCTTTAAGGTGCATTTTGTGCATTATTCAGATGTGACAGTGCAGTGTGGGAAAGCTGTGATAAAGCAGTGCACATTCTGAGAGAGGATCATCTGATGTGCCATCTAAGTAGAGGTCTACCATAAAAAATTTTCTGGTAGGTCATTTTAATGGTGTGACGTGCATTTCATCAGCTTGGGCAGATGTTTCTCATTCCTCTTGAATTGTTAAGCTGGTGCTATGCAAAGCTTCATCATCAAACAAGCTTCTCTGATCTTGTAAAAGCAATGACATCGTACTTTACATTATTTATCGATTCAGTGTGGGAATCAGGATTGTGCGGAGGTAAATATGCTTTCTTAAAAATACATGTACAGATGAGTGGTGCAGTGATGAGAGTGTGAGCACCACACGGCATAATGTCCTGTGTTTAAAATTTTGGATTTTCTCCATAGAGATAACCCTGAACCTGTAGAGATACTGTCTGTATCTTACCTCTTGTCGAATCTTATGTCCTCCAGGCCTCTGTGACCTTGCACAGTAACAACGTGTATTACTGATTGATGGGTAGATAAAAAGGGAAATGCCAGTCTATTTGAGTTGAAGGTACAGTGATGCTGTGGAAACACAAAGTGAACTTGTTATGCTGTTCCTGGTTTTCTGTCGTATATATACTGCTACAGCAGTGAACCGGGCTGAAGTTTCAAACAAAAAAGTAAATGAACGAGAAATTCCTGTGAACCAGTAGCTCAAACTTCAGCTTCATAAAAGCTCGGTTTTTTTGTACTCCTGTCTTATATGATGTCAACAAGGGCAGATATTTTTGCACTAGTTCTTGTATTGCACAAGTATTTTATACTACAAGCATCATTCGTCCATTCACACACACCTTCATGTAAGAACTTTCTTGTATGCCTAAGTGCTTTCAATATAACATTCACAGACATTCACACTCTGATGAACACATTGGGAGCAACTGAGGGTTCAGTACTTGCCCAAGAATACTTTGGGCAAAGTACTGGGCACGAACCACCAACTTTCTAATTAATAGACATCCTTCTGAGCTATAGTCACCCCTCCCCAATGTAGCCTTTGCAGACACATAGCGCTCTGACTGTGAGAGAAGCAACCCCATTTGCTGTTCTTCTGTTTTCTTCTGTCAGCCAATCAGAAGGAAACTGGGGGTTCCCTTAAAAGACATGCTGCAGATAGTGGATCAATTCTGGAGTTGCATCAAGGCCAAGTATAAGAAAAACAAGGATCAGTTTGAACTGTGAAACATGCAGAGCAAATTATGTCCAAGAATAAAATTTTTTGATTTAGTTTATGTTGCTCTTCTTTCTGATTTCTCAAGCTCCCATCTTCACATTCAACACAGGTTACAATATCAGGATGCATTTTATTCCCTTAACCTTTTGTCACAGCTGCTTCATCGTACAGTACATCATGTCACATAAATGTTTTATAACTAGAGTTATTGATAGCTGAAACATCATTAATTTGAAACTAGGATTGACAACTTCAGGTGATACCTCATACTGCATATTAATGATTCACTGTCTAGAAAACGCAACTGTTTAAAAGTGTGGGTTCCTTCTTCACGATATAATAGATCAGTTCAGTTTATTACAACCACAGGTTTGTCTAGCGGAGAAACATATTAAGTCCATAAGAACCTTTAGCAGCAACTTTATGAAAACAGCACACAGTCATTTCTAGAAAGTGTCCAGAATGAACTGTGGGGAAATCTGATGAAATACGTGGCTAAATCTGCTGTCATAGCTCATTTACTTTTCTTCCCTGAGCAGCACGCTTCGTCCCTTTTGATCAGCATTTCAGCTGTGACTGAACTTTGCACATCGCCTCAGTGTAGCATATCCAGCACCTGCCTCCACATAGCCTGTACTTTCTTGCTTTGGAGCTCAGTTCTTCCTTCCTCACCTCCGATGTCCTTCAGTTTTTACAGAGATTTGACAAAATCTGACATCAAATGACAAGTGACGCTGCTGAAGAGCAGTCATGACAAATCCAAAAGAGAGACACAAGTGGAAGGAGGAATTGTTAAGACAGCTTACGTCATCGCTTTCATTTCCTCAGGGATTATGTAAACCAGCTGAGATTTGCTGCCATTTGTAAATCTGGGTTGTTGTTTTTTTTTTTTAATAATGCTTACAGTGTAGACGGTGGGTCAAGTGAGCAAGCATATTTTGGTATTGTGCATAACTGTTTTACCTTGTAAGCTGACTGTTTTACCTGCCTGTATACCTGTTGTTGAGTTGAACCCATCCCACTGTTCCTTTTGTCCTGTTTTCCTTCTGCCACAGCAGTAGACTTTGTCTGTAGTGACAGGCCCTGGGGAGGGTGCTGCTCTGAATGCCACTGTGACGTTAATGTTGCATAAGGTCAGAGGCTGTATGACAGCCCTGATGTGCACTTGATGACTTGGTAACTCAGTCGTGGATGTGATAGATTCTATAGAGGGCATACGCTGTGAGAATGATGATGGGGATGATGATGCTAATTTGGTGACCAAATAGCAACATTTTTACACACAACTTTCTATAATTGCTTAGGTGTAAATAATACTTGCTAGCTTAGGCTCAGTTTATTGCAGATTGTCAAGACAATATCTTGAGTGCTTTTGTATTTATTGAGATTTTGCTGATCTTCCATGATTGAAAGAGAGTACATTGCTAAAACACCTCTGTTACTCGAAACTTGAAAGCAATGCTTGAATATTGTCGGTGAAGACCAATCAGAGAGCGCATTCTGCTTTTTCCTGCAGTTTCACAATAAGTGGTGAAGAAGTGCACAAGTATTTGATGGGTTTTTATTAGTTTTTCATGTTCCACCTTTCCATTCAGTTTCCTAAAAATTCAATCTGGTAGTTTAAGGACGGATTGATTAATACGTTGTGCCAGTGGTGTAAAAACAGTGCTCAGTATTTACAAAGAGAGTGCAGTGACAATATTACATACAAGAGGTGTGAACTCAGAGATTTGTGAACTGACCCTGTTGCATATTTTTTTCAGAAAATCCATTTCTCAAGGCAATAAAATTTAGTGAGGAAATCATTTACATCAAATATGATTTACAAAAGTTTTCAGCAAAGTTTACTGCTAATTGCACCGATATTTAACGCTGAAAAAAGCATGCCTCATGTTTTGTGATTGATATTCAAATGATCTGACTGTGCTTGTTTTTAGAAAATAGTGCAGATTCTGCAGATCAGCCACAGGACTAACCACATCTATGAGGGCTATTTGGGGATTGCCCCATTGAGTAAATGTGGCCATTAGTCTAATATTGCTGGATAACAGACAGACAGTATAAAAGTTCAACATTTTTGATGGCAAAAGAGACGATTTATTGGAAATCCATTACGGAAACTGCTTTATAACAAATTTAAAGCAGCAAAGAAGAAGAAGACAGGAAAAAAATTGTTTTACCCCTTTGAGGTGGTGACAATCATGATGTTGTAGTTTTAGCTGAGCGAAACCAGTTTACTGATTCGCTTTACTCGCCTATATTTGCCCCAGCCAGTTACATACTCTGTTGACATGGGTGATGGATGATGATGGTGGTGAAGGCGATGTAGCTGGTGATGGATGGTGGAGGATGATGATTGTGTTAATGGTGATGATGGTGAGTTTTTTCTTTTATTCTGGGCTGCACAGCACTCTGGTGCTGAGTACCCCAACTCCTACCCGGCTCCCATACATCATTCCTCTCACTGAGCCTGCTGCAGCCCCTACAGGTGTGCCACCCCAACTGCCAGAATGACCTCATCTGTCCTCATTATGTCCACATCATTACACAAGCATGTACTTGCACACATATGTGCTGCACACTTTTATAAATAGTAAACTAGGCCACAGTATCTCCAAGGTTTCTGCTTTAGGAAGAAGAAAATTTTGGTTTCTTGAGGGTTTTTTTCTTTTTCTACCTTGCTACTTTTATCTTGCTCTGCCCCTCCAGACCACTAAAATCCACCACACTACTTTTCCAGTCTTCCCTCCCTTCCTCTGCTGCCTGTTATCTGGCAGAGTTATCCATCTGGGGTCACACACCCAGTGTGGAGGCATCTCCATTTATTATCTCCAAACGCTGTTACAGCACAGAAAGGCCAAAAGAATCAATGGTGTGCGTTAAAAGCTAGCTGGCTGTCAGCAGACTTGGAGCAGGAGGAGGACGAAGAGTCGGGAGAGGGCAGACCTGCCAACTGAAGAAATGGAATTTTATCTGGATGAATCGCCAGAGTGTTCTGCAACAACTGGGAAGAATAGTATCCGGTGTCACCGCTCGTAAAATAAATGGCAAAACACAGGCACAAAGAATCAATGGGAAAAGCCAGAAAGGTGGCAGTTCCTTTTGTGCTTGCTGTCATGATGTCATGAAGGAAAAAAAAAAAAAAGAATCCCCGTTCTGAGTCAATAGAAGCCATGTTTTGGTAAAATGTGATTTTCTTCTTACAGTGGTAATTGGATTTTTTTTTTTTAATTCTTCTTGTGTGGTATGTTGTGGTATTTCCTGGGGGGGAGATGATGGGTTTATGGGCGTATTGGGGAGTGGAAGAAGGATCAGCAGTGGGAATTTCATGTAATCCCATTTAGGATGAAGGGGACGCTCCAAGGGAAATCCTCACTGGCATAAGCAGGGAGACTGCAGCAGAGTCGGAAGGGAATAAGGAAGCAGCGGGTACGCAGTCGGAGGGAGAAGAATTCTGAGATTGAACAAACTGTGACTGGAGAAAAGGAAAAAGTGAGGAGAACAAAGATGTATGTTTTATTTTTAGGAGCTAAGATGGACTTCAGGTGCTGCACGTGCACAGAGCGTACACTGAATTTGTTCATACACCCATGCAGATATTTGTGTGTGTGTGTGTGTGTGTGTGTGTGTATTGCCAATAATTCTCTCTGAGTAGTCTCTCAGCTGGGTCTTTTGTTAGCATTGGCTTCTTTGCTTCCTGTCTGCCTGTTGTTTTGTTCATTAAGAACATCACAGCAGAGGAACTGATGGAGAAATAAGAAGAAAGGAGTAAAACCAAAAAAAATAAAGAAAGCGGTAATGGGGCTAATAGAGGTTAATGAGGGGAAGAGAAACAATATTAGAAAGTAAGGGCTGATCAAAAAGAAGAGGGCTTTGGATGTAGGCTTAAACTTTGATTTCTGTCCAACAAGCTCCTTCACATAGCAGCTTAATTGCAAGAGCTGTTTATCTCAGCTGGATAGGATACATCTAACTGGCTGTTACAGACTCTCAGACCACCTCACAGGAGAATACGTGACAATAAATCCAGCGAGCATTTTCGAACACTGACTAACTGTTCAAAGTAACGTTTTGACATTAAATGTTCACTTAAATGTTATTTTATTGTAAAACACAACGTCATAAAAAATAACCTGTTAGTTTCCTGATGTGTACAATGTCAGGAAAATAACAAATGTGCGACAGATGTGTGTGTCAATGTGTGACAGTATGAGATGAAAGTAGCAGATTTAAAGTCTGCTTAATGTTTCATAGTGTGACTAAAATCATGTGACCAGTATTTGAAAGCTATTCAGCCATTTTGCCCATAAACATCTGAGAAATACCAAAGTCCTTGCTTGCTTTTCTTGAATGACAGTAAACACACCAGTTTTGTATAGTTTAATAAAGAAAACTCTTCTGCAATGTTTTGCACTGTTGAACATCACTACTTGCTTTGAGGCTGAAGGAATTTAGGTCATAAATGCTCCTCAACACAGATATAGCTTATGATTTATTTGATCATCTGGCAAAAAAAGATATTTTAGCAGCATTCAGCAATTTGTTTTTGTCTTTAAATTTCACAGCAGTTAAAAAGTTCACTGTTTTACTTCACCATGCTCCTGAAGACAGAATCATAAAGTCTGCTGTATTGAAACCACCAAGATTATCAAATGCAAAGGGACAGATTTGCTTTGCAGCGACAGGATTTCTCCAAATTGAAATGAAAATTGAGAATGGACATAGTAAACGACATAATTAAATTATTTATGTGTTGAGAGTCTCTCAAGAATAGGCTGGTGTGGAGCCGATGTATTTATGCAGCGTTGCTAATGAGAGATGCAGATTTCTAGCATTTGCTGCTCTAGCTGCTCGCATCTGCAGACGGTAACGTAGAAAACAAGCAGCTTTCATAGAGCAAGACAGCTGATCAGAGAAAACATGAAACCTTTGGGGTTTTTAATTTCTTTTTCTTTACTCCATGAATTGCATTACATTACATTACTCACAGGAAAGTAATAATCTTTCAGATATGAAAGGGAGTAGATTATAACTACGTACTTGGATTCATATCTTGTTAGCTGGTTCTTGTGATACTGCTAATGAAACTCAAATTAGCAGTATTAACAGTATGATATATCGTGTAAACCGTAATTACTTACAACATGCAGTGACAGGGTTTAGGTTGACATGGAAACAACTGAGCTGTTATTCCTATAATCATATATATTTGTCTACAAACTCTGTATAATTTTGTTTGCCTCTGAGCTGGGGACATAATTCTGGCATTTGGCCTGGCTGAGGATTTGAATACTTGCATCACGTGTGTGTGTGTGTGTGTGTGTGTGTGTTGTGTGTGTGTGTGTGTGTGTGTGTGTCTTAGCTGTGTATTTGTATGAAGCTGTCACTGAGCAGTCTGAGTCTGCAGACAGATGGGGAAGGAGGGAAGCGTCTGCAAAGGGCATGTCAACACCAACAGCCAGCAGATTCCCATTAGGTGCTCAGGTGCTTGATATAGTCAGGAGACTGCGCTGTCACAAAAGGTAAAAACACCCACCACCCTGACCCAGACACGGGCTGTTGTCTGGCTTTATTCTGCTGAGTTTCAAGAACATATGTGCTCCGTCTGTAGATCCAAAGTTAGGATACCTGCACATAGTTCACATCTATCAAAGTGTGGCTCAGATGCTTTTTAAGGACTTGTTTTATTATCTATGATTTATTTAGCCATCTGTTCACTGAGTGATTAAACAAATGCAGAGAACCACAGAGTGATTCATGATACGATGTTCTCACAGTGGTATTACAATGGTGTTTTTACTATACTGTATAGATTATACATAGTCTGTGTACACAGACCCATGTCTGTGTAACTGAAAAAACAAAAAGCTAGTTTTATTAATTCATTTGCTGCATTGTGGTTAGAACCTGATCCTGATATCTGGGGATTTAAACATTTGATATTCTTATATAACATGTTTTCTTTGTCTTTTCAGATACAGGACATTAACCTAATCAGATTTCCCTAACATTTGTTATATGTAGTTATTAATTACTCTTTAAGGGTCTGCCTAACTTCGTTTGGATCGGCTGTTTGTTGTGTTTGTGGTGTTCCAAATACAGATGTTTCTGGTGACTAATTTGCTAGTTGTTTAAACAAGGCAACAACAAATTAGCCTTGTCAATGAGTTTTAAACAGAAACATTTCACACTGAACATATTTTGAATAAATGATGTCAGACATTGGCCAAATGAATATTTTGTGTGTATTTGAAGGAGCTGTATGAAACCGTTAATCAGATCATGTTTAAAATGTGCAGGACTCTTCAAAATGCATGTTGCAAACCCACAGTGTCAGATCAGTCTGGCTAACCTTAGCAGTGCTAGCAGCAGTTTCCTTGGTTTCTTGCATGCTAGCAACCACAGCCCAGTTTTTTGTGTTTATACAGTGTTTATACAGACATTTACATGCATTTATGTCTTTGTGCTGCTGTGTTCAGTTTGAAGTTCATGTGAATGATTAGCAGCCAGAGATCAGTGTTAGAAAAAGAGTTTTAAAGTTAACTGGCTGAGATTAATTTTGGTGCAAACAAGGTGCATTTCAGCACAACATTAGCGATAATAAAATTTGTTAGTGTGTTAATTTGAGAAATGTAACTGAAACACAAAGATTATTATTTTGCATTAAGAAATTTCCATAAAAACTCACACAGTGACTCAGGAACGTGTGATAAATCTTATTAGTGGTAATGGGAATACATGGAAAGTAAAAGGGAAAATGGAAGAAGGAAAGAGTGACTAAGAAGGGTAGGCACACTAAGATTGACTGGAAGTGAAAGAGCTTTAAACAAAGACACAGGAAGAAGAAAAGAAAAGACAAAAGATGAGAAAAGGCAACGAGTGGAGAGGGTAAAAAGGGAGAGGGCAAGCTAGTGAATGGGCCAAGAAGAAAAGGTAGTAAAATTCTAAATCACTGAACAATAATTTAGCCACCGATTTCCCAGCACTTTGCTTCGTGATTCTGAGATGCAATAAAACTTAATATCCCTGTGCTTGTGTCTGTGTACTTGTGTTTCTACACTTCCCAGAGGCACTGGAAGGTTAGTAATGGTCTCATTAGACTGGACCACATACATCTTTCCTATTCCCAGAGGTAAAACCGCAACGGTCAGTTAAACTGCTTCGCTGTGTCCTCCTTGACAGCCCCTACATTGACCCTCTGTAACTGACCGTCTCTGCTGTCATTCCTCAAAATTCTGTCAACTCTGCAGGGAAGTAAGCTGAAACTGGATGACAGCATGTCAGCATACAGCATGACAACACTTAACATTTTATGAAGTCAAATCAAAGTTTTGCTTCAAGTCTTGGTAAAGTTTTTTTCCCCCTAATTCTAGGCATTCATTATTTTGTAATTGTTTTCCATAATTACCGTATAATGCAGTTCAATATTGACCGTCTGCAGCTCATGATTTACATTCAGGATCAATGTTTAGTGCCTTTGCATGTAGCCGTGTCCTTTTTCAGAAGACAGAAAGGAAAAGGTGCGGCTCAACTGACTACGATGAAGGAGAAACATCCTGCAACACATCAGCAGGTGCTGTTTTATAAAGTCGAACCTGACTGTAGTCTGTCCCTTTAGTTCCTTCATCCTAAAGAAACATTCAACCATTGATGTGGCAGACCGCCAATGTTTTCTTTCTGCTTTAGAAATGGTGCCATTTAAATATAAAAGAGCCACTGAGTTCTGCGGGGATATTTGATGATGGTGTTGTGTTCGAATGCTGAAGATGAAGACTGCTATTTCATTGTAACAGTTTGTAGTAGTACTGAGCTCATTCCTCAGCAAGATAGTGCTTCTCTGTTAGCTTGGGAACTATTAAAAATGTTGCCACCAACAACAGTAAGAGATGTTGACATATCAATCTGGGGGGAGCTCCCAATCCTTCTGCTCCTCTTTCTGGTTTCTAAGGCTACCTTGATTTTCCTCTCATATATGGCTATGCCATCTCTCTCTCTCTCTTTCCCACTATCTCTCTGTGCCGTGCCTTCTTGCTTATCCAAGCGTACTGCCACTCCAGAACCAAGGCTGTTTAATTGGCTCTGTCCTGCAAAGGAAGACCTGTCTATCTGTGAACATGGACATGAGATGCAGAGGGGGTTATGTTAGGATTGCGCGTGTGTGTGTGTAAGTGTGTGTGTGTGTGTGTGTGTGTTTTAGAATGAGGTAATGGGCTGCTTGAGCAACACTCCTCTGGTAGCCCTTTTCATTTGTTGTTTCCCACAGACCTCCTAATGGACCATGCGACGTTATCGCCGTTTTTGTCGAGTGACCTCCCTCTATGCCACTCCACTCCACTACACAGAAAAGGACACTTCACACTGTGCGGGGGTCTGTGTGTGTGCATCCATGATTGTGTGTGTTTCAAGTGCCTACTGCTCCTTCTGTCTGCTCTGCTGCTGAAGCAGGGATGCTGATGTCTTGGGGATGGGTGTGGATTTAGAGACCCTCCTCCTCGCTCGCTACATTATTTATCTCTTTTTACTATGAGCATTTACTCCATGTGACGTATTTCATTCTGGTCATGCTGTGAGGAGAAATGGCAAAAGCATCTGTCCTTGATACTTTGTTTCATTTTGAACCAAATTAGCATTCAAGCTGCTGTTTGTTTTAACATCACTTGGTGTTACTTGTGATTGAAGTGTTTATTTTATATACAGATTTAAGAAAAAACAGGTTTCATTCAACACAAATTTCAGCCCATGCAGTGGTTTAAACTCAGTAAACTGATAATGGACCAGCTACTCAAGCTGGTCCATTATCAGTCTATTTGCTCCCACCTAGTGGTGCTTTTCACTAAGCACAGATATTTGATGCAAGACAAAAGTATTATGTGGAGTCACCTGTATTGTCACCCTTATAGGAGATTAAAAATATTGTACTTGGATGTATTGAGGAAATTGGAAAATAATACCTAATGATACTACAAATACTACATTTATGACATTAAAATGTGTTTGATCATGTTTAAGTAGTTTGCCTGACTAGGTGAAATATGAAGTAAAGCTCGACTCAGACAGGTAAAAGATTGAATGTAATAATATGAGGCATTGTTCTGATTATTTGTTTTGTTTATGAAGTCTAGGTATGATGTTATGTAAAAACAAAGTATAGTCATAACATCTCATTTTGAATTCAATTCCTGCAAAATATTAAAATGTTACTTACTCTTACTCACAAGTAATTAAGTCACTGACTCTAAAACTTGGTGGGTAGGGACTGACACTGGGTAAAACTCTGTTTTCTGGTGTGACAAATCCGAATTTGAAATTCTGTTTACGAATCGTGGTGTAGAATGCACTCCACACACACAGTGGCTGTGCTCACAGATGTCAAGTTTATTTTGGTTTTTATACAACGACCCACAGTCTGGTTTCAGCTTTCCATCCTTCCCCTCTCTCGTTTCCCGCCTGACTAAAAGGGGTAAAAGACCGTCATCAGTCCAAACGCCACCAGCTGAGTGTTCTCACCTGCCTCCCCGGCACTGCCCCATTGAGCTCATTGCACCACTCCTCCCCTGCAGCTGAGCCAGGGACCACACCTTCCCCAAACATGGGTACAGTGTCTTCTGGGTTTAAGAACAGACCGACCTTTCGGATGATTATGAGCGTACCATTAAAAAACAGAATTTGTGCAGATATGGGAGTAAATGACAAGTGGAATGGGTAGTTTGCACATCTGTGAAGGCACCATTAATGCTGAGAGTGTGTCAAATGTCTCTATGCAGACGGTGTGGTTTTTAGGAACAGCCTTGGCCATTTCAGCAACACAAATTTCAGCCAAACCACATTCTGCACGTTACAACAGCTTGGCTTTTTTTAGAGTCCAGGTGCTAAACTGTCGCTGTAGTCCGCACCTGTCATCAAGCAAAAGATCTGATGCATCATAAATCAAAAATACAACACATGAGGAGGAATCAAACTGTTTTTAGCAGCTCCTTCATCAAGCAAGATAAAGAAACTGAGCAATTTCCAAGTACTTTCCGAGTGTTGTTAAAAGTCAGGAATGTGCCTGTGTCCAAACTTATTTAAAAAGAAGGAAAATTTGATGTATTTCTACTATTTTCTTTGAAATAGGCCTTAAGTGGTTTAGGCATTTTGGGGTTAAAGAGACAGGAGGCAGAAATGCAGGTGGAAGAGATGAAAATGATTGTGAGTGAGCCGAGTTGACAGAATTAGTCATTAGTATTAGTATGGTTTTTGGTGTGGTTTCACGTCATAATGGTTCAATATCCATTTTTTCTGTGGACCTGTCAGGGCAGGCTGTTGGATTTTGAGCTCTTTCTGCTGTGAATGGGGCAGAGAGGACCCCGTGTCAGTGCCGGTTAATCCGTTTTGTCTGCAAAAACAATGAGTGTGAAATCACACTGTGCACGGATCTCTTCAGGCGGGCTTTAATCGTGTTATGGGCCCGCATTCAAGGAAGAATATGAATCTGTGTGTACTGCTTCTGTGTCTGTATGGGTGTCTGTAGCAGAGGAACACATTAAATGTCTTAATTAAGGGGAATTTTATGCAAATGAGGCTATTCCACTCTATTATTCCCCTGTAAGGCAGTTTTTTTTATCCCATCAAGGGAAGTGCAGAGACATTTCAGGGCGTTTCCCAGGGAAAAAGAATCCGTTACTGCAGAGATAAGAGTTAATTGAATTAAAGTGTCACCCTGGGCTAGATCTGTCTCAATATTATGATATAAGACATTAAAAGAAATTAATAGCTAAAACTGTCACTCAGTATTCCCTCTAACAGTTTATGCACTTGTATCTTTATCTCTCAATAAATAACAAAAAAAGAAAATCCCTTTTTTGTTCTTGTTTCCCTTTCCCTAAAACTTGAAAGGAAAATGTTTGATAAGCTTGCTGTGTTGTAGTAATGACGGTTGAGGAAAAGAGGTTGAATCCAGATCAGAAATAGGTCGACTTGTGAGGTTTGATCTTAGCTGGGCCAGTCTCCATTTTTCACACATACTGTGTTGTTTTAGAGTCTGCTGGTTGTTTGAATGGCCCGGGTCGGATGATAGAGACGGGCCTTAATATTTCAAAGCTTTACAACCACAGTGCAATAGACACTGTTTGGAGTGGACATCAATATTGACTCTCTGCAGGGGAGGTTTTCTTTGGACTTCAGCTAAGTGGCTACACTCGGAGTCAAACCGGCAGAAGTCAAGTAAAAAGGAACTCGTGTCATGTTCACAGACACTGTATTTTCTCACGAGACAGTGTGTTTACACAGGAGTTTGCTTCTTCTGGGTGTTTCAAAACCACAGTCACATTTTTATGTACTGTGGATTTCTTTGTTAAACTGCAGTTCTAATTTCCAGACTTCTGGAATTACGGTAGAATTACTTTAAGAAAATTAGATACATTTTAAAGCTTATAAGTGTTTATTTTCAGGATGTCTAACTGTTTGAATGATGTGTATTTTTTTCATTCGCCCACTAGGGGTCTCTGCGTTCTTCCCTGGGTTTTTAGAAGGCACTAAAATAACAGTGACCACCCTCGTCTTAGTGAAAAATGATCATATTATAGATTTTAAGAATTCGATGTTATTCATTTCAAAATCCAAAAAACAGAAATCTAGTAAGAATGCAACATAATTACAACAATGTACAAAGCTGGTTATTTGTAATGTCAGATTTTTATTTCTTTATGCCCACCGCCTTCTTTTTGGGCTTAAATCATGTAAATCTTTAGAAGTTAGACCCTGCTGAGCTACAGTTTACATCATCACAATTCAAGAAACGGGTATAATTAGACTGAAGCAAACTGCACGTGAGGACATCACATGGTTTAGATTAGAAGCCAAGGGCCCACGGTTAATCCCGGCCATCACTGAGAGCAGTTAGGTGTCCAAACAGGGTAAGGCAGCGATAAAGAGATTGAGGTGATTGTGTGTTTGCACGTTTCTCTGTGTATGTTTGTCTTTAATGGCACCACACACACTAGCTGAATCAGCTTAATCTCAACCAACGTGTCTATCAGGGGAAAACCTCTTAAGCTCTTACTGGCCACCATCATGTTCAAAACATTTGTGTTCAGATGCTGGCCGAGGTCCGCTGGAGTTCAAGATGGTTCTAAAGTAGTGAGAGAGCAAAGGAACGACAGAGGGAGTGTGTAAACATGTGTGTAACCATCCCTGTAATTGCCATTAAGTGGCTTAGCGCTATCTCCACCCAGTCCCAGCTGATAAGGCTGCATTCTGTCAGCCATTTATTGTAAGGCCGATAAGAACAGTTTTCTCCATCATGCTCTGGGACAAACTTTATCCAATGCGATCTTCTGTCCAAGGCACCAGAAACATGTCGCAAATATAGTCATAAAAGCAAATCAGTTAATCAGAAGATCAAATTAACATTGAGTTGTACTTCACTTTAGTTCTGTTGTTATTTTTATATATTTAAAAAAAACTGTAGATATTCACCAGTCAGCATGGTCATATAAGGAGAATCACAAACATACAGCGAATGATCAGTCTTCAGTCTGCTGAGCTTTAAAGCTTCTATTAACTCACTGATTTGGTTTTCAGTCTGTCCTGTCATCTTCCCTGACGAGGTAGCCAAAATGCTTTCTAATACCTCCATTAATCAGATGGACACAAAGCAGATTGGTAAGAATGACTGATAATGTCTTTGCCAATAATAATAATTTTAAAAAAAGCTACTGATGATGTGTCAGCGTACATCAGCAGGCTCGTCTCCCATGAACCAGTTCAATATTCTGTTGTCCCTGTAGATGACACTGGAGGGGCAGTCGCCGCTCTTTGGGCTTAAAGACGTTTTCCTTGCGACGGATATATGCAGATGTGGCGCGTGGGAGCGTAACTACTGCAGTCTCTAATAACAACTCTGTCTTTTATCTCGGTGTGGGACACTTCAAATGTTGGCGTGTTGCTAATGCAAAGGCAAGTTTAGTGAAGGACGCCTGAGAACCTTGTGCCATCTTTCTGCAGTAACAGCTTTCAGAACATTAAAATAAATCCCTGAAATGCCCACACATGTTTGTGTACTTGTTGTGAGAGGAGAGAACACTAGCTAGTCAGAGTGTGTATGGAGTGTTTTACTGATGAAGACAAATTTGTCCTACGTGTGTGTCATTCACCCCCCAAAAAAGGTCAAATTTTTCTTTGTCATTTTAACCCTTCCTTTCAGCACTGGTCTTTCAACTGTGTGCACTTGTGTGTGTTTTGTGTGCTTTGCTGGTGGTCCCTCAGACCCTGGAGGTCCACTCTGTTTACCCAGCACCTTGTTGTCTCTCAAACACGCTTCTGCTGGGCTTCTTTTTAAGTGAACAGGTAATAAAATTAAGTTTCATTAACTCGCTCTGTCTTTTTTTTTTTTTCCCCATTTTCTCACCGTTACAATTGATTTGCATTTAGCCTCTCTCACTGCAATACTCTGCTCCTCACGTTGGCCGATTGCTTTGGTTGGACTCTGGGGTTGGTAGCAGAACAACCAAATAAGTCAGTCATTCACTTCAGAGCTGTTAGCAGTGTGGCAGCAGCCAAGCAAAGCACTGCCCTAGCCTTTATGGCTAGGACCTTTAAAAAGACATGGTTCCCTGTATTTACTTTGTTTGATTTGATTATTATTTGTTTGTTTTGTTTTGTTTCAGAACAATAATGCAGGGCTCGGTTTATTCAGCTTGACTTTATACATGACACCCGATGTCTTCTTGTCATGCCTGTCTCGTCTCTCTGTTGCCTCTTACCCCTGATGCCTCATTACCCACTAGTCTATTTATACACTTTGTTATCCACGAGTGAAGCTTTCCTGGCAGGAGCTGCTAAGCACTGCCAGTCCGGGAAAGAATGCCCATTCTGGGGCTTTGCAGAGACCATGGCCCTGGTCCCTGGAAGAATTGCTACTCTGTCTTCTGTAGCTGGTTATGTAAGCAGCGGACCTCCTCAAACTGACAGAATGATGAACTCAATTAAAGCTATGTTAACAGCAGTACTCTTTGCAGAACCCCAGAGTGTCTAAATATTGTTTTTCATGTAACATATTGAGGAAAAATACATGATGGACTGTATGGATTGAAAGCTCCAGTTAATGATGTAAGGCTGGGATCACTACATTAGTTTCTTGTTATAATCAGAGCGCTGTACATTCCTGTTTGAGAAAATGACAGAAAACCAGTCTGTGAAAATGTAAACTTTGACAAAAGAAGAATTTTGGAGATTTTTAAGCTGTTTTACAAAATTCTTGACATGACTTGTTGTTGTCGTGTCATTAAAATTGACATGTTAATGTCAAAGAAAGAAAAAATCTGCTAAGTAATTTGCTATGAAAACACTTTATTGAGTGTGGTGTGCGTGGTGAATGCTCAGCAGAGCTCAGAGTTTTTGAAAATCTCTTATGGTTTCACTACTGTAACATGTGGAACACATCTGAAACTTTGAGCCAGAGATGGAAGTGACACTTTCCCCTTCCATGTCAGGGCGTTCTTTGAAGATATGGATTGAGTTCGTCCATAATAATCTGAAAGAGCCTCGTGAGCAGGCCTGAAAGAACCCACGCTGATCAAAACCTACTAAGAGTAGAACTGGGTTAAAACTCCCTCTAAGAAGCAAAATCTAGTAAGCAGGTCATGTTAGAGTAGAAAGTCATGCAGCTCTCTGGAAGTGATGCCGTCGGTGACAGTGGGGAGGGGAGCTGGCTAACTAGAGGAGGCGGAGGCAACCCAGGATGAGGGTGTTGCTTGCCAGATGTTTAGCTATATGGTTCAAATGGAAACTAGCCCAAGTGGAACCAAAGTTGTGATGCTGGTTGATTTCCTTTATGTGGCTTCCATCCCTCCCACCTCACAGCCTTCCATTAGAGGTTTTGGGGACATTTTGCATGGAAATTAAGACTCTTATTTTACGTCATAGGTTTAATAGGAATAAATCACCACGTCTGCTCCTTTGGACCATGTATAGACTTTTATGCGAGTGTGTGTGTGTGTTATGTGAGTTGTGTGGTGCCATGGCGTGTTGCCAGAACTGTCTTCTTTGCCTCAGAGTTCCCCCGGCACCAATCAGACTCACATGTACAGTGCCAGCTGTAGTCAAACAGCTCCCTGGTGCATGATGAATAAAACAAAACTTGAATAAAGTAGTAATTGACTTTCATAAAATTAAATTGTCTATGACTGAGTGCTAAGAGTGATAACCATCATGGAGCAGCTTGTTGCTTTTTGCAGATAATTTCTGTGCATGGTAAACGGTGCTGGTGCTGTGGTCAGCTTTTGACATCAAACATGACAGTAGATGAGATGGAAGTCATCCCCAGAGTGTCTTCAACAGTGTGGTTTGACTTAAGGGACACGATTGACAGTAAATTGAGCTCACTTATTGTGGGGACTGTCACTCACCTTGTGCAAGCACTTGTATATGTTTTGGTATTTTGCAAGCAGCTTTGTAAAATGTGAGGGGGAATTTCTGAATGTCAACACTTAAAATTATGTCCAACTTAATATTTGACTTAATAATTGTAACAGAAAAGTGTGTAGTGCAAACAGTGGTGCGGGACAAAAGATGCTATTCAAATGGATTATAATTCAATTCAAACAAACTGTAAGCTACAAGTCTAAAGTATTTTTTCTTCAATTTTCAGTTCAGTGGCCTTCTTTTTTTAACACCATGTTTACTTTGTAGTTGTATAATTTGTATAATTTTGTGAGTACTGGAAGAGACTATTTTACCATTTACGAAAAGGGAAACGAGATGTTTCACTCCTTTGTGAAATTATTGACACAAAAATGAGTAGAGGTGCAGGGTACCCAGATTTCTCAGGAAATAATTATGCCCTAGAGCTTCACATGAATGCTGCTTTATAGTAAGAAGTTTAAATATTCTGTCTCCCTTCTCATATGTAAATTCAATTTTAGTTTTTGAATGGTTGCATTTTATTCTTTGGTTTCTCTCTTTACCCAGAACACATTCAAGTAATATTATAGTGAAAAAATATTATGCTTAATTTTGCTGAGGACCCCACTCAGGGATCCTTGGTGGTCCCTGAACACCCATCACTCTGGCAATCACTGCAGCACCTCCGACCACAACATGAGCAGCCTGTGCGTCACTTGGGGGCTAATAAAAACACGACAGCCACTCCTTTTCCCACTCGCCGGCATGTGCCTGTTCCACTGTGTGAATGTTTTAAGCTGATTTGGCTGTTCATAAAGGGAATAAAACTTAATAATATAGTGCAAACTCTGTGCCCAGTCTGTGCTGTTAGGGGTTAAAGAGAAAAGCTTTCCGTTCTCACACTTGGATGTATGGCTTGTGTTTATTTTGAATTAAATAGTTTTGCTTTTAAGATTGGTGTTTTTTGTGTGTATGATCTTGCTAAGTGTGTGCAGAACTGTGATAAACATATTTAGTGCTGTAGTTGATTTGTGCAAAGGTGACCCTGTAAACACCTACAGAGATTTTTGTAGATGCATTATTATAAGGGGCTTCTTGTACTTGTTACAGTCATGTTGGGTATTTTATTTTCCATAAATGTCTTCAGCAGAGATACTGTTTTATATTATAAAGAAGCCTAATTACCTCAGCAAGGGAACTTTTATGGCTTCCACTACTCATGGTAAAACACGTTTTTATTTCCCACCTTACCTCATTAAGGCTTCTTCCCTGTATATTTAGAAATATAGCCACAGTTAACATGGGTAAAATATGGGTACAGTGGAAAGTGTAGCTAGCAAAGCTGATGACTTACTCCCCCTGTCTTAGATCATTGCTTATTTGGTGTCTGTTTTCATTAAATTATGAAATCAGTGGATTTTTTTTGGTTCTCGCTGCTGTCAGTCACTAATGTGATCAAACTAAGTTCATGTTCAGTCTTCGAGAAAGTCCATGTGTGAAAGGATATTAAGACTGCAAACAGCTTCACTTTGTTGTTGCCACACTGAGTGCTTAATGAGCAGAAATAGCTCTCCCTGCTATTTTCTATGCTTTTCAGCCCATTTCATCGATGCACCACAGAGAGAGGCGGCATGTTGCCATGGAAACAGCAGACAAAGGCTACGAACAGGGATGTATGTTGAAGGCCTCCCTCGGCATGTGTGTGCACGTTTGCATTATGAATCTTGATCTCCATATCACAGGAAGCCATCGCCTTTTTCAGCAATGTTCATGGACACTGGCCTTGTTTTTTTTTTGTTTTGTTTTTTAAATCACAGGACAAAATATTGAGCTAGCGTTCAGCAGTGCTGTTGATCTGGATAGTAGAAGCAGCTCTGCGTGACAGCTGTGTTTTGCTGGTGTGATATTTTCCAAGGGTTACTGGATAGGAGCATATTTTTGTGTTTTTGACAGGGGTGAAAATGAGGAGACTCGTCCCCCTTACTCCACTGCCATTTTTTTTTTCAGTCAGTCACCAGCAAACAAGTGGCTCCACTATGTGGAGATGAAGCTCAAAATGCAGAGAGAGCTGTCTGTTAGTATGATGGGCAAGTAGGGCTGCTCAATTAATTGAATTTTAATCACGATTACGATCTGGGCTTTCAACGATCATTAAAAATGACTGAGCCGATTATTTATCCGCGACACATTAAAGGCCGGTCCGTGAAAATATTGTCGGGCATAAACCGGTCTGTGGCGCAAAAAAGGTTGGAGACCGCTGATTAAGAGGACCCGAGGGAAGCTTGGAAAGCTAAGCAGAAGTTATTTGGAGAGGAGAGTGACTGCTGTTGGTTGAAAAGAGAGGTAAAAAAAAAAAAAAACTTCAGTGGTGTTGTACACTATTTTATATTATTTTTTAAAGTCATTGTTAACCCTTTAAATCCGGTCAGAGCAGCACGCTCTGTTTTGTGTAACTATTTTTAAATCCCTGTAGAACCTGAACCGCGTAAGCTAGTGCAATAATTTGTTTTGCATATGAAACCGGAGGAGTTGTACTTACAACTTATGCCATCAGCTTGTCCTCGGTCACAGTTTCCTTCCACATAAAGCTTTGCAAAAATTGCATAAAAAGCACTTGCAGGAACAAAAACATAATATTCCAGAAACACGCTTTGCCGATCCGATCAGCTGTTCATAACACTTCCCACATTGAAAAAGTTGTCAGCAGAACTATCACATGTCCGCCATTTCCTGGCCGAAACCGGAAGTGATGTCATTTTTGCGGAAATGTAGTTTTTTACTTGTAGGCCTTAAAAACCTATACTCGTCATGTTTGACTTTTCTGAATAGTTTCTGGGATGCTTAGAACTCGAATTGCACTGCTGGAAATAGTTTATTTTGATGCACATGCTGTTTTCTTTGCAAATTTGCATCATATGATTGTTTTTTTGTTTTTCCTGCAGTGTATATAAAAATTGGTGTATCTCCAAAATAAAACTATGAAGACACTCAAAATAAGTTTCCTGTTATTGTAAACTATTTTTTGCAACTTTTTTGTATTTAAAGTTTTGAGGGATAAGCCTCTTAAATTTCTCCAAGTAGAAATATATGTAAAAAAACAAAAACGATTTTCAATTTTCTTGTAGTTTATTGCACTTTTTTGCAATTAATGTAGTTACTATGGACTTAATGCATACATATTATTAAAATATGGGCTATAACAGTTATATAGCAACTTGAAATGCTCCCACAAATGGCATTACAGCATGTAAAAATATAATATAAGCTCTGGCGGACTTGGTTTTATAGTAGGTCTTAAAGGGTTAAATAAATATCGTCAAATAATCGAGATCTCAATTTCAGTGAAAATAATCGTGATTATCATTTTTGCCATAATCGAGAAGCCCTATGGGCAAGTCAAATTAGAATAATCTGCTTTGCACACAGTGGATTTTTTAGCCAATGTGTTGGTGGTTTGAAGATAAGCTTAATAGAAACATGTCACTCCCGAATTTACAGTAATTAGTTCACTATTGGCACAGATTCCTCCTAATGACTGAGAGACAGAATTTTCAGCATAGATGATCAGTTCTGTTGCCACTATTACAGCCAATACTCTGGAAGCTAGTGTGGGACTGCTCTGCTCCTTCAGCAGGAAGTTATTCACTGATTATTTTCTGCTAAATGTTGAAGGTCAACACCAGAGAACTCAGTAGTTTCTTTATCAGAGCTCAACTCTTAATCGTGTCTGTCATTACTCTGTTCAGATAAGCCAACCTCAGTCTTCTTCTAACCAAACAACTGGAGCCTTTGTTTTTGGGTTCTTCACATTTCTACATGCAATAAACTTATATGTGCTTCTTGTAAGACAGGAAGTAAATCAAATATGATGAGAATTTGCTTCCTTTGCACTGTAAGTGTTCAGTCATTGTCTCCATAAGATAGAAGTTGTTCATTCCAAGATTGGGAACGTACGAAAGAAAATTGTGCAATTTCACAATGACTGACTTTTTAGCTCAATTGTTCCCATGTTCACATCCAGAATTCTCTCCAAGGAAAGATTCAATCAGCCTGCGGCTACAATGGCCCTCCTACCCAAAACCAATCAGCACAAGGTCCACAGAGAGTACGATGAAGTCTTCCAGACACTAGAAAGAACGAACGAAATGACAAAGACAAGAATATAGATGGTTTCTAGGAAATGACAGTGTCAAGTCAAGTCAGCTTTATTTGTATAGCATGTTTCAAAGACATCAAGTGTCAACCAATGTGCTGAAGAGAAGGACAATGTAATCAAATAAAAGAAAGAATTAAGATAAATGAGGTAAAAAAAGATCACAAAACATCCATATCTATACAAGTATAAATCTACACGTACAGGCATGTATATGCACATACATATACATACATATACGTGTAAACACACACACACACGTACAGACATGGACGTGAATACATGTATACATATACACATGTATACGTCATGCAATAAGATAAAAGATCAAAATAAAGAAGACAGAATAAACGCGGTTTCAAAGAGATCTGAAAGCCTTTGAAAGTAGATAGATCTTCAAATTTGATTTGAAGATTTCCATAGAGGAAGAGAATTTTTAGAGAAAGAGAATTGATCATAAACTCTCTTTTTGAGGGTAGGCCTGGTGGAAGTAGACTGTTAGAAAGATAAGCAGATGACTCGTAAACTGTCCGAAGTTGTTGACCAACACCATCACCACATGCTCATACCTTCAGGGCCTCACACAGACAAAATATGTCAACTTCAGTGTGACTGCAATCCATACAGATTAACTACATCATATAAATCATTCTCTGACACCCAGTTGAATATAGAGATCTCAGAGCGAGGAGAAGCATGCTGATTAAATGTGATTTGACGCCTCTCAGCTTTTGTGAGCAAGTAATTTTTCCTGACATGGTAACACTGTGATATCTCTATCAAGAGGCCCTTGGGTTTGATTGGCTTGTTTTCAAACTGAGTCAGTCTAATTTAATTTTCCTGACTGTTTTAATTCAGAAATACCAGTTAAACTGAATATCAGGTTTGGAGTCATAGGGATGGTAATGAGAGACCAATGAGAACATTTTTAAAGGAAAAACATTATACATTACGCACTATTTTTCCAGCCGATGCAATATAACCTTAAACTACAGTCTTATCTTCTAGTCAAAAAGTAAATTTAAATGATTTGATGCAGTCTTGCTTGTCTGCCAAAATGAAATATACACTGTCCAACTGACAACACAAGGTTAAATGCATGAACCTGAGCTGCATTTGGAAGGGATGAGCCGCCCATATCCATTGAGATTTTCCTGCAATGACTACAGATAAATCACTCAATGAAGTTGGGAGCTTCCTCTACTATACACAGTGGTTAGCTCTGACCTCAGTCATCTTATAAAGCCCTCTGAGCATTTAAAGCATACAGAAGGCGCCAAGTTGGGTTCCTTTCCAACAACTGATCCTCTCTTGAGGATAGAATGGATTAAAGGCAGCTATGAAAGCTTTGGAAAGCATTTAGTTAGCCTCCTCTGGTTTGCATCCATCTTTGTCAGCTCTCGCCGTCTACTGCACAGCTCTTAGTGGCTGTTTAGCCCAGTGGAGCTGTGCCAGCTAAGCGGAGGTATCACTGGGACACTGCCAACAGCAGTCTGGGTCAAGCTCCTGAGTGAGCTATATACCTGCATATGATATGAAAACTGCCTTGTGAGATCTGAGCCTACTTAGCTATGGATGTATATGAATTTAATCTTTATTTTCTGTTGATGATTTGTAATTTGCTCTTTTAGTCTGCACCTTCTTCTCGTGATGTTCCACCACTCAGATCTCCTTTCAAAAATTCCTGAAGGAGGCTATAGCTACAGTCAGAATCACTTGGTATTTATACCATGTTGTTTTTCCATTTACTCAAATGCACCACATGCTCTATAGTACTCACAGTCCACTGGGACAATGAGACAGTGTAGTATAAGAGAGCATATATGCTAGATTCTGCCAGAATGTAAGATTATGCTTTGTGGACACAAAAGCATACATTTGTGTAGCTATTTACCTATTAGGGATGGCATATGTCTAAAAGCTCATCATTGAGTTAAATACTGTCCTTTTAAAGAGGGATGAACAAGTGAAACAGAATTATTTTAGAGGTTTTGCCAATTGAAAAACTGTCAGAAGTGATTGGCTATACAGATTAGTTATACAGACACGGACAGCTGGAGACCTGATGGCTAAATAGTCATTCCTCTTTTTCGATTGTTCGATGATGAAATTTGTTACAGGAACCCAAGCGGACTATAGCAAACTCGCAGAAACAAAGTATAAAACCTGCTTAAGTGGGGATGTCCATATGTTGCCCACTCTAGCAGCTCAAGCAGGGAGGGTTGACACTACTTTGCCCTTTTGTAACATTTGTAACACATGGTCCTGTTGTTAATCCTGCACTCATGGATCGAGGACAGTTCAGTGTACAAAAAGTGTATAAAAGTGTGAAAACTGAAGTCGTACCTCTCTACACTTTGAGCTGTCAAAGTCAAACACGGAACACTGAAGACAAAGGGTACCATGGCGACTGTGCTTGCTAAACTGTTTGACCTTTTTATTATGGCTGCCTGCAGCTACAGTCATAAAAAGGAAGTACACCTTTTTTAATTCTAAGGCTTTGCAGGTCGTAATAAAACCTATCTGGTCTTTAACGGGTCTTAAGATTACTGTATGTAAACACAATCTCAGGTGAAATAAAAAATATGACATTACTCATAATGCTCAGAGAAACTAGAAAAAATAAACTACGTCTTAGACTCCATAGGCCTCTGTTAGCACGTTGAATGTTGAAGTTCATGACAGCACAATTAGAAAAAGACTGACCAAGTACGACTCAATTGGAAATGAGGAAAATGCCTCTTTTCTCTAAAAATAACATAGCAGTGTGTCTGGAACGATGTCCTTTGGATAAGAGAGACTGTGGCGATATCTGGCAATGAGATTCAGCAACTGCTAAAATGTCTACGTGTGGTGAAAACCAAATGTAGCATATCAGGACAAATGTCTGATGCCAACTGACATCAGGGTGACAGAGGGGTGATCATTTGGGTTTGTTTTGAATCCACAGGACCTAAGCACCTTCCAGCCATGAACTTACCTGTATACCAAAATAATCTAGTGTGAGCCCACCTGTTTGACAGCTAAAGCTTGGCTGAAATCGGGTCATGCAACAAGAGAATGATCTAGAGCACGTCAGCAGAGTGACTGAGAAGGAAAAGAATCAAGGTGTAGCACAGAACTCAGGATCTTAAAAGAGCTGTGCATAGTGAATGAGTTTTTTGCATCAATGAACTGAAGTGATATGAAGAGAAGTGGGCTAAAATTCCTCCACAACAATGCAAAAGACTGATAAAGTCATGTAGAAGACAATTATTTATTGCTGAAAATTATGGTTCTACAAGCTGCTGAAGCATGGGGTTAACTTAGTTCTTTACGCCGCAGCTGTAAAAGGCTGATGGAGAATTGTCGTCACCCTTAAAAATCTGGTAACGCTGGCTAAAGTCTCCATTGATTTGTGGTTTATCTAGTCACCTCAATTACAAAATACAGCAAGTGTCTCATGCTGTTTTCTCTAGTGGATTGTTCTGTGTGTATACTTGTTAAATGCCTGTATCCAATGTCAGCTGTAATTGGAATGATGATTTATGTTGACCAATCTTCTCTTCCACAAAAAAAGCCCCAGAGACCAATTGCTAGAGGTGACAGAGAAAGGATAAAATGAAAGCCCTAATTCAGCCTCGTTCTGTATCTCTGAGGCCATCCGGCTTCTCTCTGAGGCTTTATAAAGTCCAGAGCACAGCAGGATTACGGGTCATGGCGATGTCACCTTGACTCGGCTTTAGGACAATAAGAAAGAGATGACTCTTTTGCAGGCTGGCATCAATATCCTAGGGTTTTCTTGAGTTAGTAGGGACCAATGGCTAAGCAAAAACTCAATGAAAGCACACAGAATTTATGGCCCAATATATACTTGCTGTGGCTTTTCCCATTGACACCGGGGTAAACTGAGATTATCTCCTGTCACTTTTTATTTCCTTTGATAGGATCCTGTCGCCCCTAGGGCCGTGTAAGTAATAACTCTCATAACCGCGCTGTTTCAGTGGAGCCTCACAGAAGCACAAATGGCTGAGTGTGGTTTCTCTTGAGCTGCCTTGGTTGTTTAACCAGTTAAAAGAATAATTAATTGGAAAGCTTTAGCTGAATCTGACATCCATTCTTCAGATTTCTCCACATGCTTAATCTCATTTAAAGGTCATAGAGCTGGACCCGGTACCAGCATGCAAAGGCAGAGAAGTGCCCTGGAAATGGAGCCAGTTATTACAGGCGTGGAGTTGACACAAAAGACCAAAATGAACTCATTGTGGCTTTTCTAAGCCCACACTTTCCAGGTTGGAATTCCATGAAGGAATTATTTGACAAGATGATTCCACTGTATATTTATTGTAGTCATAAGGATACAGCTACTCTTTTTACTGAAAGATCAGCCTTTGCACTTACAATGATATGTTAATTTTTCTGATCTTGACAACTAAAGATGTTGAGTCATCTATTAGGAAAATCTACAGTGGGCTCACCTCTGCCATCAAGCCCTTTAGGAATATTTTCTCTTCTCCAGTGAACCCAATTATGGCTGCCAGTGCTGCTCAACTAGAGAAATGAGTGAGAGAGAGAGAGCGCATCCCCTGCTTTGCCTCTAGTGGATGAGCCAATCTATTAGTGCCCCATGTAATGCAGCTTAGTACTGAGATAGGGAAATGCTATTGTCCAAATAAATTCATTCAGGCTGCATAGAAGCGAGAAGCTCCTCTCAGACATCATTTAAAATCACGGCGCGCTTCTGCCAACGGATTGCCAGCTGAACAGTTTCTGAAGAGCTGCCCCAGGGTGACTACCAGTGGATGGTGGATGGTCCCAGACCGCAGAGAGGCGTTTGACAGTGAGAATCTCTTAGTGTTTCATCTAAACTGTGGTGCTCATCAAAAGTTTTGCCTCACTGCGGCTGGTCGGAGATAGGGAATTAAACTTGTATGCACTGAATACTAAAAAGTATATCTAGCTCGACTGTGTAGTCATACTGCCATGGTGTTACACAGCAAAAACACAAAATGATTATGTATAGAGCTGAAGCTGTTTGGTAGCAATATACAATCCATAATATTTCTAATCAAGCTAATCTGACCTCATGAGTCCTTTGTATATTTTGTTAACATTTCACTCTACAACCGCATAAATATGAAGTCCATAAGAACACTCATGCTGCCTAATTATCAGCAAAATGTTCATATTAACATATGGCATTTGTTTCTCCTAAACAATATCCATTAATGCAAAGAGCATATGATTACTAGGATAGTTATATTCTAGCAACTCGGTGTATTTAAGAATGAGGATGTCACACTTCCTAGATTGGACAAAATGCATTTCAGTGAATAAACCAGACCATGTAAATGCTGCTTCAAACAACTTTTGAAAATTTGTAACAGAGAGTCGCGTTTTATAGGAAATATGACTGCAGGCTAATGTTTTGGGGGTTTTTTTTAATCTTTTAAAGTCCCATTTAAACCTGCCCTTTTCCATGCTTTATAATTTGTACTAACAAAGTTAATACCACCAATTATTACATAGTCCCTTGATAGATAGATAGATCACTCATTTTCAGTCTCGTCCTTGTACCTGAGCATTTTCACAGGAATGTTTTTTTTTTTCTTGTTTGTTTTCTTAAGACACTTAATACTGATCTGTGAATCATTTAAACATAAAAAGGTGTGTAACTCAAGGGATGGCACGGACATCTTGGCAAAGAACCTGTTGCTGCCAGAGGTAACAGTTTGACAGTTATAAAATATTGTTTGCACCACATCTATTTCCCATTTTCCTTTGAAAACTTAAAGAAATAAAAAGTGGTTCAGGACATTTGGCCAGTGCTGTAAGTTGCACATATTTTTAATAAAATGATATACATTTAACAATGTATTGCTGGACTCAGCTGATGGATATCTGACAGCATTTTGTCAGCTCAATACATGGAATTATCTTACAAAGAACTATAGCTGTATTCTGCTGTAGACATCTATGAGCATGCAGGCAGTGGAGGCTGCAGCTCCCCCACTGTGTTCCTCCTCAGGAAAGTTTAGCCCTTGTTATTAGAGAAAGACAGAGAAAAAATGGAAAGAGGGTTGAACTGGGTCACACATGATGTAGGGAGCAGGAAAAAGAGGCATAGAAAGTGATGGGAGGACGTTAACAGAGTATTTGTAGCAAAATCCTCAGGGAGCTTAGAGAATGAGCTGTCCGTCACTCTCAGCATCACAGAAACGACTGAGCCACCAGACATGCTTACCTCGTCATATCCATGTTTAACATGGCCATGGATTCTTTGTGTGTGGCTTCACTAAGCTGTTGCTGTGAAATAGGACCACAGGGGCTGTTGGATAAGATTCAAGAAAAGTATCTCATGAAGGCATTTTCAGGTTTGTGTGTGCACAGGGGTCTGTGTCGATTGTTTTTGTTGCAAGTATGTGCTGGTCCATAAGTGCACAGGCAGGGGAAGAAGCTGGCAGCGACACTGATGTGATCTGACGTGGTTGAAGCTTGTAAAGCATGCTTCAGGCCTCTTTGACTCCCAGTGCTAACCAGCAAGATCCACTCCCCCCTCTTCTTCATCATTTTCTCCTTTTACGCTCTCTCCCACCCTTTCATTTCTCTCTGTCTTGGCCTTACAGCATCCCCCTGTCTAGCTCTGTCTTCTCTTGTTATGTTTGTTGGGCATTCTCCTTTCTGCCATCCTTTAGGATAATTTCATGGCTATTTGGAGTCTCCATGCCTGACCCAATCTGCATTAGGTCAGGGATATCAGCTCTCCAACATTGTGCTTCTGTGCTATTGACTCGCATGTACTTGCAGTGACAATCCACTGTCAGCCAATGTGACTGTTCCGTGGTTGTGAGAAGGTGCATCCCTGACCTCTTTGTGTGTCACAGTCACTTTACCACTGAGTAAATCTGCTAAGAGTAAAGGCAAGCCAAGGTTATCCCCCATCAGAGGGTAAAACAAGTCCACAACAAAGCTCCAATGCCAATAACAAATAAAAATTGCCCTTTTGCTCCTCCCACCCACTCCATGACATGCTGGTCAGTCACAGGAGCTCGTTCAGTGAGAGACTGAGATTACCGAAAAGCACCACTGAACGACACAGGAAATCATTCCTGCCTGTGGCCATCTCCCTGTACAACGCATCCACTTAACACACTGTTTGCTGCTACAACTACACATGTTTCTTTTCCAAATATTTATTTATAAGTGACTTATGTATGTATGTATGTATGTATATATATGTATATATTGTACTATTCTTAGTTAGCGTATTGTCTGTCTTGTCTTAATGTTGGTTTAAAATGGAGCACTGTAACAAAAAATAATTTCCCCCAGGGATCAATAAAGTATTCTGATTCTGATTCTGATGTCCACTGTCGAAGCTTGGAGTGCACCCTTTGTTAATTTGCTAGCTGGTTGGTCCAGTAGGATAAGAAAGTCTCAGCAATGTCAGGTCATTTCATCGCGTGCACTTTCTTTTTTAATTAATAAATGTATTTATTTTTATTTTATTTACTTCGTTTTTGTTTTTTCAAGACACAAGGATGTCATGTCCATGTCAGTTAGCTTTCATATGAAAATGTTTGTTGTAACCATAGCCATCAAATCAGTTTAACTCTGGCTATTATAAACAAAGTCCTGGTATTTTTTTTAGATTTTGTCCAAAAAATAAATTCTATTTCTGTACTGAAAACACATTTTTTGTACTTTACCATTAAATGTTTAGACAGCAAACAGTCAGATTATTATTGGTTTTGCTTATTTTTTGTTTTCCTTTTCTTTTAACTGAACATTTAGCACAGACTTTCACGTAACATGTGATATACTGCAGGTATAGAGATGGAAAAAATGTCTATCCACAAAGAGTATTGTGTCTAGTATTCCAAGTATCCACTGTGTGGTTAAGTTTCACAGTATGTGCACATTTTATTGCCTTAAATTTGCTGGTGGCTGAATGGAAAAGCAAAAATTTAAGTCAAAATTGGAGTCTAAATGAACGGGATTTGTGCCCCCAGGCAGTGAAGGCAGCAGACCTTGAATGCTGTTTAATTTTGTTTCATGTTTTTGCATTCTCTAAATGTACAGCATTCAGTATTCCATGAGCACATATTTTAGACTGCCACGATATAAATAAAAAAACACTACTAAATGCTGGCCTTGAGCATGTCTCTCCAACCCAGCCTTGCTCAATCCTTTGCCCTTTTTTGTCATCACAAGAATAAAGAAACATATCCTTCGTGTTTTGATTCCCTTCTGCCAGTTCTGCCATATCACTGGCTTGGCATTTGGCTGCGGGTCAGCATAAATACTCTGCAGTAAATAGGATTAGCTCAGAGCGGAGAGTGGGCGACGTGGAGCGGGTGCCTTCCTGACCCAGCACGCTGTTGGTGGCAGACCAGGCCCACTCACTAAGCTCTTTAAAGGCTTGCTTGCTGATAAAGAGCACACCTTCTAATCTGATCTCCAGATTGCCATTGTCAGAAACGGTAGAGGTGCATTTAAAGTGGCATCTGCTGCAAGTAAAGCACTCCTGGCTAGCTCCACAGCAAGCGAGTTGTTATTACTTTTGGTTGAATGAGTAGTCAAGGACAATATCATTAGGATTTGAATGTTAAATATACAGAGTATGATTATAAGGCAGCAATTCAGTTATTGAGATTTAGATAATTGAATTTTTATAATCTTGTTTTCATGTTCTAGATTCTTGTGCTGGTGGGGCGTTTGAACATTCAGAGCTTTCAGCAACAGCACCATTTGTTTCAATTCAGAATTGATGTATACCTGCAAGCAAGCACGTTGTTTAAAATCGCAACTTGAAGAACCTAAAGAAAATGCATCTGTTACTTAATTTCTAGCTTTTGCTTTGCAGGCGTTCTAAAGGTTTCTAACTGCTAACTTTAAATCATTTTAAAGCAGTAATTATCCCATTACCATAGACAGTCTTTTATTAGTTAGTTATTAGTGTTGTATTTGGATTTATAAATCAGTTTTCAGCACATTTGGCCTACCCAATGTTCGTAAAATAGAAATACTTGCTAATTATTAAGATGTGACCTTATTCTTCATACTTGTATAGGCAATAATATCTGCATTGGTCTGAGTTGACTGTTGGTAAGTAAGACAGCTCCACCAATCTCTATGGCACAGAGCTACATGTTTACCATGTAGTCATGGGAACAAAGACAATTTTAATAGTTTCTCACAGGACTGCACAAAGTACATGCTTACTGCTTCCAAAGGAATTAAGTGCATAAGTAGCAGCCAGGTACAGCTAATCAAATGCACTTGATTAACTGATCATCAGTAAGTATGAGCATCTCTAAAAAGGTGTTTTGGCAGTTTGTTGGTTTGGAGCAGTCAGGTATGTGTTTGTTTTTTTTTACATTGCCAAGTAGGAATGATATTGGCAATGATCTTAGAGAAGCAAGTGTTGCTGCCCATCAATCTGGGAAGTGTTGTAAGGTAAAAAGAAAAGAACTCAAGACCTAAAGTTTTAAAAGGACTTTGCAGCCTGCAGTCCTTTTAAAACTTTAGTTTTCACTTGTAGGTGATAAAGATCTGAAATACTTTAAAACATTTTAATATAATCATGTTTTCTTTCTTTTTTGCAATGAAAAGACAAAAAAAGGGAGGAAAATTTGGTATTTGGCTATTGGCCAACATGATTATGTTAAACATCAGTTTTGGTATCCATATAGATTTGCACAACTAAGGCATCTGTAATCTGTTGCGCTAGCTGCACCTTTCTGTGGGTTTCACCAAAGTAGGAAAAACATTTACATATAAATAGAATAACCTTTTCCAAAATCCCTCACACAGCGTGAGAATGGGAAGGCACATTCAGCTATCGTGGCCATGAGCCTGGGCGTCTCTGTGTGGAATCAGATTCATCACAGCCAACTTGGCTCAAGTTGAGCTGTAGCGAACGAGGATGACTTGGACCTTTTTGGTTTTATTCTGGGGGATTTCCGATTGCAGCCTCCAGAGTTCAGCCAATTAACTGCTCCAAATGTTTATTTTGACGCTGGATGCCAAGTGTGTGTGTTGTTGTTTTTTGGGGGGTTTTACGCTTTACAAACAGCGTGTGCATATTTCCCACATGCAAACTAAACTTTTACTCTATCTGTTGTGTGTAAATCACTTTCTAAAAAGAAAACAAGCCTTTAAGTGTCTAGGTTGGCCGCTGCTCTTTGTTTAATTCACCAGCTTGTGGTGCAGCTCGTCTATTAGAAACATCCCTGCCAACCTCTGCCAAATTAGAGCCTTTAATTGCCGTTCCATTTTGTGGCTTGGAGTCAGTGTGTTTCCTCTTCCCAAGCTGCTTGGCTTTGAACATTTTAAAGCCTTGCTTTCAAACTTTTAAGGTTTTTTACAACATTTTATAAAATTCAGTTTGTAACCCTTGAGTTTCCATCAAAGCCTCGAGTCAGGAAACGAGCCCTTTGCCTTGATTTCCCCTCTCTCTAACCAGTATGGTTACATCGGAACTCTTATTTGCTTGTGGTGGTGTTCATTTCCTGCTTGTGTTTTAGGGTACTTTCTGGAGAATTGTGTCTATCCCACAACCCAACTGTTACCGCTCCCTGTTGCTCTCGCTCTCCCCTTGAAAGGATCCTAAAGTTTCTCCTTGTTAAAACAGGTGTGTGAGTACTTCACATTAGTTTAGATTTGCCTGCCATAAAACTGGTTTTATTGGCTTTACATCACCGTGCAAACAGCATTACCTATCGAGTGGAAGCTGTGAGTAAGTGGGGCTAAGCTGGGTGGGCAGCACTTGGCAGCACATTTCAGCCATGGCACCCTACTGGCGAAAATAGACCATAAACATGACGGGTGTTTCCCTCTAAAGATGTGAGCTGGTTGCAAGCCAAACACATTGTTTTTTAACACTGATGGATTTTCTCAAGCTTGCCTTCTTGCTTGAATATATGGGAGTGTTCTGATTTATTGATTAGCGCACTTTTCTTTCCTGGTGGTTAGTTAAAGAGAAAATTGTCTTGCAATAGCTGTTAAGTGTAATTCTGCAAAGTCAGGCTTTCCTTGTAACTGTTTTGCAGGTCGTTTAATGTGTTTCGGTTGTTTTATGACTTGCTTGTACTTGCATCATTAAAAGCATTAGGGGATTAATAGCCATGTGGGAATGTGAGTTGATAAAAATATCTTTGAGCCATGTTGGCTCAAATGTGACTGCATTTTTTCCTTGAAACATGAATAAATATTGCAGATTCAAAATCTTAGACACTCCCAGATTAAATCAAAAAGGCTTCTTTACATCTGACAGTTACTAACATGTGTTTCTCTTTCTCCTTTTCCTTCTCTCCTGCTTCCTGCCATCCTCCCTGCGGTGATGCTGTGACCTTCTTCTCCCAGGTAAGAAGTGCTTTTGTTGCCTCACTTGTTTCTCTGTCCCACTTTGTTTCCTCAGCAGCACACTAGTTTTAGAGCTGAGTGTGAGTTTCTGTCAAAGCACTCGGTCTCTTGATAGGAGCTCACATATGCATGCCAGATGGAGGGCTGAGCACAGTAATGGGGTGCTGTGAGATGAATCTTAAAATTTGCGTGTGTACTTAATGTGCATAAACAGTGACGCACCCATCCGTGCAACAACATATGCCAGCAGATGCATTTGACTGCTTTCTGTAGTGAATGTAAAGAGAAAGCTACTGTAGTACTGTGAGTTTACCATGAAGGGAAGAATACATGACTTCTTGGTCACTGAGAATCAAACTCACTGCACATAACAGCATATCTTTTCTCTCCTCATTGACCCTCCTGAGTCTCACTCCTTACTCTGTGCTGTACTGTTTCACTCTTTGTCAACCTTAAATCATTTGCTATGTTACAGAAGTACACCAGTCTAAATGCAACCACAGATATATGATTTAGATATTAAAGCTATTGGCAAATGTTTTTTCTAAGCAAAATTCATCATAAGTGTTTTCTAACATGACATTCCTGGTGGCAAAGACATGCAGACTGCCTGTCGGGAGCACTGGGACATTTCCTGGTGACTTGAGGTTTTGTTTTGGTTTTTTTTGTGAAAATATAAAATGTAGGAATGAATTAATGGACCTCGTTGTCACTATAGACTGTATACAAACATACACAAAGCTTGTATGTATTGTAGATTATGCTTTCAGTCAATTTATTTGTGTGCGTATGCTTGTGTGAATTTTATTAGTTGGATATTAGCTCATTCAGTATCTCTGCTTGAACAGTTTTTGTATCTTTAGTCTTCTACATGTCTTTGTCCTCTGATAATTAAGTCTTTGAGTGTGCACCTGCATCTATCGCCTGTCTGTCACCACTGAAATGCACTGCAGTGTGCGTGCCCACGCTGGCCATAGCGGCTGCTTTCAACTTTTTTGAGCCTCTTTCAAGCCCACAGCTGGACAGGTGTTAGATTTTAGAACTAGTTTGGGCGAGGTATCACTTGAGGTTTTATTGCCCTCTTAAAGCGACACAGCTCGCTCTGCATGCTGGAGCAGCTGACTGTCAGGATTTTCACGTCTGTATATATCGGTTATTGCTGAGTTTGAGAAATAGTTTTTAAACATTAAGATAAATGGAATAACGAATTAACAATCTACAGAATTTAGATGTCTGTATAGAGCAGACTTAGTTGTATACATTAGTTTTATACAACAAATGTTGAAAAACAGGTGTTAAAGGAAGAACATTAGTTGTCCAGTTTTTTAAAATTTCTTCAGTAAAAATAATAAAAAGTCAGAAAAGTCAGCGTATATGCCGACTTGCAGCAGTTTTTACATTTCTAATATTAAATTCAGGCAGAAGCACATGAGCTGCATCCCTCCTCCTGCAGAAACATGCTATTCTGACTGTTTCATAGCTTCTGATGAATAATCACCTCAACAAACCAGAACAAAACTCCTGGTGCTTTGTTTGATAAATCCTATTTGCATTTGTTTTTTTTAATCTCCACAATCCCCCATCTCTGCTGCTCTCTTACAGCTACTGTTTTTATTATGACATCATCATGCTTTTCTTTAGTTTCCCAGCTTCTGTGTAAATATCTCTGCTGAGGTTAAAAAAAAAAGATTTGAATGATTTAATTACTTTGAATATTCTTCTATTCATTCTGTGCAGTCTGTTAGACGTGGCAGTTCAAATGCTTTTTGCTTTCGTGCATGGACAAACATTCTATTAATAATGCTCTGTTGAATATACTGTATACAAGTCCAGTGCTTGTTTAATATCACTGGAAGCCTGAGAAAATGGTAGTCGGCTGTTTTTTAGGGGGGTTTTGTTTTGTTTTTTTACCTTCGATTCTTTGTTTCTGCATCCAAACCGCTGCACTAATGAGCCATTAGTTGTGTAAAAGTGCAGTAGAAAGTTTAGTTGGATGTTCTCATGTGACTCCACTGTTCAGTGAGGACTATGTCAGAGCAGAATAGCATTTTTAACCATGTACATTCTAGTTGTTGCCTAAATACACTTTTGAAAAAAATAAACAAGAGCATGTTTGCAAATGATAGTGATCCAGTATTTATCTCCTGACTCTTCAGTCAAGTACAAAAAGTAATAACTTGCTTCCTGTTGTTTCCCCAACTTATTCCTTTGTTCCCTTTAAGTCATTTCTGTTCTGATCTGCTCTATTTCTGTTCCAGCTCACTTCTTCTCTTCCTCTGTGCCTTACCTGCTGTTTCCTGTCTGCCGTTTCTGTCCTATTTCATCACTGGGGGGGCAGTAAGTGGTTTTGTGTCACAGCAGTTGGGGGTAATTGCTATTTAAGCCCGGGGCTCGCATTACATGGGCTGCTTTATTGCAGCCCTGTTACTTGGTGCAATTTTTAATCTCACCCATATTGATTATTCCACTAAGGAACAGAGTGCCATGCAGTTGAATGTCACTTGCTGCTGGGTGGGGGCTGGTGTTTGGGATTTTTAGGCCAAGCAACCTTTTCCTTTTTTCTGAACACTCAAAGGCACAAAGGAGGTCACACCAACTAATATTGACTTACCTACATTTATTATGTCATTTGAAACATTTCTGGAAACAGCAGGAAGTGGGGCTCTAATGCTTTCAGACAGTAGTTGTCCTTCTCTTCACCCTCATCCATACATAAAATATTAACCACTAGCTCCATTGTCGGTTGTTTGGGGGGGGGGGTTTAATGTTAATGTTTCCACAATAAAAGAGAAGATTCCTAGAAGTCATAGCAGTTGTGTAATTAGATTTTGGTGGAAAACACGTCCAGCATTTTGTGTTCACATGTAAGTCCACCTTTAGCTAAATGGTGGTAAATGAGCTATTAAAGGCGGATTAGTGCCGGTTAATTGTCCAGACTTCATTACAAACTAATTGAGGAGACAGTTTATTATATTTTATATATTTCTATTCTCTGCAGTTTTTTCATTTAAAAAGTAGGGCTTCAGATCACATGGTGAGTTTCTCCCCCACATGCGCGCGCGCACACACACACACACACACACACACACACACACACACACACACACACACACACACACACACACACCCCTACCTTGGAGCTGTGGCCATGATGACTTCTCCCTGCTTTTCTTATCTGTCACTCCAGTTTACTGCAGGGAGACTGTTGTTTGGGTGCTGCTGTCTTCTGTGTCTCGCTTTTGTCCGCTGTCTGAGTGTGTGTGTATTTTGTGAATTTTCTCTTGTGTTGTTGCTTTTGTTCCTGGTACTGACATTTTGTCAGGTATTTAAGTAATTTGTGCAGAATTTGTCTCTGTCTCAAGAATCTTGTGTGTGTGTGTGTGTGTGTGTGTATTTTATTTTATTTTATTTTATTTTTTTACACCCATTGAACGATTCACAGGGACATTTTGTTTCTACTAGCGAAGACTCTTTTGTCTTTGGAACAGCTTGAATTATTATTTGTGGTAAAGATTGCCCAATTTGAATTTGGTGATTTGTCAGCTGCACAGTCATGACTGGAATCTCCTGTTCCCCTTCTATTAGACTGAGATTTGGTGACTGTGGAGACCCATTTGAGTACAATGAATGCATCTCCTTGTTGAAGAAACTAGTTTGAGATGATTTCAGCTCTGTGAAATGGCATATTATAAAAATGAAAGTTGGTACAGTGTTTTTCATAAAAGGTTAAACATGGTCAACAACCGTAGGCTATGGTGTTTAGATGATGCTCATTTGATACTAAGGGATAGGGCAGGGCAATATGGCCAAAAATATTTATCACGATATAAGTGTGAAAATCTGCGAGAACAATATAACTGATGATATAATTGACGCAAGACAAAATACTTTACAACTCCACAACTTTATTTATTTTCAACATTTCAAATGCAAATTCCTCGCTGACAGTTTAACCAAAAGGCATTTCCAGTGGAAATCGGCCGACATATCCTCAGCATAACCATGTATAATATCCACAAAACTTAAAAAGAGGTTATACACACACAAAACGGTAATATTTTGTTGAAGCACAGTACGTATCACTCCGTGAGGCTCCTGCCTACGATAGCCGTAATGCTCCGACAATCCATCAAGCGGTGCGGCTTCGTAGCTTACGGAAGTTGTACTAAAACATTTTTTGACAGACTTTTGAGCGCCGTGTACCACATAAGATCGGTTCGAGGTCAGTAAGCAGAACCAGAATTCATACGTAGGGTGCACTGTGGATTTATCAGAAAATCAAAGGATTGATTTTAAGTGTGCCGTATTTTCCAAAAAACACGGTAATAAAGACTGCCCGCTAGCATGCTCTACCAAAAATTGTGCTTTGTTGTGTATCTGACGGACGAAAGCCAAACCAGTTCCACACCACTGAAGTTGCAGCATTTTCACAAACCAATTCTGGTTCATCTGTTTCATACAACGATCTGCTTTCGCTCTTCTCATTCTCCGTCGCCGCATGAAAACAAAGGCACTGCGCGTGCGCGTTTTTCCATATTCTATCGCGATATTTTATTTTCTTTATTTTCTTTTAATTTTCTTATCATTGCCTAACATTATACCGGTATTACCGTGAATGGTATGATATGGCCCAGCCCTACTAAGGGGACCAAATGAGTCAAGAAAATAACTGAATTCTAGATACAAGGCAGGATGGATCCATGCTTTCATGCTGTTTACACCAAATTCTGAACCTACCGACTGAGTGTTGCAACAAAAATCCAGACTCATCAGCTCAGGCAACCTTTTCCTGTCTTCTCTTGTCCACTTTTGGTGATCCCCTGCAAATTGTAGCCTCAGTTTCCAGTTCTTAGTATGGTCTCCTGTTGCTGTAGTCTATTTACTTCAAAGTTCAAATTGTTGTATGTTCAGATAAGCTCTTCTGCATCACATGTTCTAACAACTGCTTGTTTGGGTTACTGTTGGCTTCCTTTTCACTCTAACAAGTTTGGCCATTCTCCTCTGACCTCTGGCATTTTCACTCAGAAAACCGCAGCTCACTGGATATTTTCTCTTTTTCAGACCTTTTTCTGTACACTCTAGAGATGTTGTGTGGGAAAATCACATTAGATCAGCAGTTTCTGAAATACCAGTCCGTCAAGACCAACAACCATACCACATTCAAAGCTACAGAAGTACAACCTAAGTTAAAATATGTAGGACATTTTCTTTTAACTTATTGTATTTGACTTGAGGCCAGATGACTTGATAAGAGTACAAGTGTGTGTGTGTGTGTGTGTGTGTGTGTGTGTGTGTGTGTGTGTGTGTGTGTGTGTATGTTTGAAGCTCCTTCTGAACAGACAGAATCCTGCTCAGAGTGATGATTTGTGTAGGTGTCATGTGACAGGAAAGTGACAGGATGCCCCAAAGACACATACATACAAAGATTTACATACACACCACCACATGCGTGCATGAACACACACATGTTTTCACACACGTGTCACAGCTGTAGCTGGGCAAGGGCACAAACACACTCAGCAGGATCCGGACTGATGCACACACCCTTCCCTGTCAGGTGACTCTTTATTGCATTATCTGTGCTGTGTATCCTGGACTTGTTTCATGTTTCCAAAGCAAACAGTGCTTCTCTCTCCTCTTCCGAGCTGGCTTAGCTCATTCTCTTAAACAAATTTGTATAAATAGGTTTGATATTCTGAGTGTTGTTTATTTGTGTGTCATTGGCCTGACGCTGTGTGTTGTGTCACTCGAGACATGCCAGGACCCTGTTGGGCTTCATGGAGTCAGCTCCTCTTACCCCTGTGATCCGGCCTTACAGACCTGACACTGTTCATTACTCAAACTGTGTGTGTGTGTGTGTGTGTGTGTGTGTGTGTGTGTGTGTGTGTGTGTGTGTGTGTGTGTGTGTGAGAGAGAGCGAGAGAGAGAGAAAGGAAATAGTCCAGTGTGTAGGTCAAGTTGTAGATCGTGTGCTGTCATGGTGGAAATGTCAGGCCGTTGCTCCAGTTAGTGCAGCTCCTGTCAGTGGGAGCCTACTGTACTTGTTCTGCTCTGCTAACTCTGCTAATGAAAAAAAATCAGCAAAGGACGGGTATAAAGTGTGTGTGTGTGCCAGTGCGTGTGTGCAATTTTCTTCCATTTACAATGCAGAAATATTTAAATAGATATGAAGTTGTTTGGTTGGAGATTCTGGGAGTGGATTGCTGCCAGTCTGTGACTTAAATTTGTTTTACTTCACTATAGAATGATGGGTGCAGCACCCTTTCAAGAATAGCCTGCTCAGTAAGGCCAACCGAAGTGACAGGAGGAATGGGGTGTGTTCAGCAAACAGACAGCTGTTTCTAGTCAACATTTCACTGCAGCGATTCAAAAGCAGTGGTCTATGACTCCAATCCAGATAAATTAGATTATTTGGAGTGATACATAGTAACATTAATTTTGCACAGTTTGTACTAATAAGCAAAAGTTGAATAACAGAATGCACTTATATTGAGGGGAGCATGCATTTATGTTTGTAATTCCTTATAAGATCTGCAGTGAGCGTGAGGAGCAGATCAAAGTTAACCCATAGTAGCCATTGCTAGCAAAAAATTTGGTACGTTTGTCAAAACCATGACTATGGGATAGCAGAAATTGTAGTTGTGTACAGTTTGAGTTTAAAATGAGATGGTGTTGTCTATCATGCAGCCCATTTATAAACTGAATACCAATACACAAGACAATATGCAACACCATTTTGATGAATGAAAGGGGGGAATGCATGATTAGGAGACTTCAGGTACAACTGTGTTTATTTCCTGTGATTTTGGTGGTTTCTATCTATTTGCTGGTAGAGTTTTCACAGCTTCAGTCTACAAACAAATAACACTTTGGAGACACAAATAATTGTGTTAACCTGTTACATTAACACTGTCCAATAATGTTACAGATGACCAAGGCTGATAGTATTTGCTGCCTAGCTCCCAAATTAACGTCATCATTTTATTTTTAGCCATAGCTGATAGCTGGTACCTTAACTTAATAGCTGGCTAATGTGGCTATCAGGTAATTGCTAACAGCTAAACTGCTAATGCCAACGTGTGCACCAGCTAGGTTAACATTTATGACAACTGTTAAATACTTCATTGTTGTTAATATGAAGCTTTACTGACCTCACTAGCGGCTATAAACACAACCTGAGGGTGTCAATTTTTGCGGTGCTCACCAAGTTTGTTTATTATTTGCATGCTCAGCTGCTAAAGAGTAGGGATGGGTATCGTTTAGGTTTTATCCGATACTGGTGCCAAACTGGTACTTTTGAAACGGTGCCGGTGCTTAAACGGTGCTTGAACCGGTGCTTAAAGAATGGAGAACACAAACTTTGTCCAAAAACCTATCATGTTTAGCTGGTTTTTTGTAAAACAATAACAATGTTAGCCTTTTTTGCAGTTATAGGGCACATATGGTATCACTCTATCAAACAAGAAGACAGCCGCATGTAACTAGGGCTGGGTATCATCATTGACTTCTAGAATCGATTCGATTCCAATTCAGAAGGTCCCGAATCGATTCAATCCACGATTCGATTCAATTCGATTTGAATCGGGGAAATTTTGCCTCAGACAGTCAGAAATATTATAATTCAGATCATGTATCAGTACATTTCCGTATTTTTATATCTATAAAAAGAAAGTTGACACTTGTGAGACTTTATCAAAGGTGTAAGCATCACAGCAGATGCCTTTGTGTCAAGTAGCTGAAGATAAAACACAGAAAAACATGAGGGTGATTTTCCTGGCCTGAGATTTTATAAAAGAAAAAAAAAGCACCGAAATAAAGCACCGAAATGTGCGCTGCTTTTCGGTCTGGTTACAACCGTTTATGCCATAATGGCACCGGATATCGGTACCCATCCCTACTAAAGAGTGGAGCAGCTGTATGCCTGCTGCCTTCAGTATTGAAAAACAGGTTCCTTCATATTTTCAGAATTTTGGCATAGAAAGGTACTGTTTCGGTTGTGGCGACATCCCTAGTTAGAATTTCATTACGTGTTTGGTAGGTTTACTCTTTTGTCAACTTGACAGAGAATATTCATTGGATACTAACTGATTCATCTATAAACTAAAACACTAGTGCCAACTTTAAATCTCGTTTTTTCCAACTGGAGCATAAACACAACTACTGGAATAACACAACATTTGCAGAGAAAGAGGTCATTATTTGTAACAATAGGCTTTGTTTAGACAGACAATAGCTCAGTTATATAAAAAAATGCTGCCTCCTTATCTATGTCAGTGAAACCATTAAAATAAGAGTGAATGTTCTGGCACACAGTGGTTTGATACAAAAATACATGTTCATAGCAATAAAGTTGGGCGTGTGCCAGCTTTTGCTGCAATCTACCTGCTGATTACCAGGACAGAGGTTAGCATCATTTGTCCTGTGACACAATTTCAAATGTCTGTGCTGCTTTTTGGGATGTGGTAAGGTAACATTTCCTGACTAAATGTATACCCTTTAAATTCTTTTAAAACACTGTGCATTGAGTGTGAACAAGTCATTGTGCTCTCAGCAAACGCCCACCATCTACCCCACACAACTGTTTATTATTCTAAGAAGAAATACTGTATAAACACACAGCAGAGCAATGCAGTGGGTGTCCTAGTTATTACTGTCAATACCGCCCATTTACTGCCAAACGGGCTCTATTATTAGACTCCACTGGACTGTCATCAGGTATCTTCAAAGGTTGTTGCATAAATCAAATATGACTCCTTTTTTCTTTCTACTCTGCGAAGTGCTGCAGTGTGATATGTGAGGGACCGGAACGTGTTTAGTGTCACAGAGGATAGTAGGAAAATAATGGAAGTTTCCCCTCTAACTCTACATGCTGTATGTTTTTCTTCTTTCCTCATTTTCCAATTGAGTGGATGACGTGAGACAAGCAGGGTGGGGTAAATGTATTTTCCTTTATGTTTCAAAGAAGTCCTGTGATGTCCGGATATGGTTGTTTTTAATCATGGAGGCCCTCTGTATTTTCACTCACCACCACTTACAGCTGTAGTTGACAAGGTGGGAGACCTGCAGGTAGAGATTGCAAGGCTACATACAAATGGGTGAAACTCACTGAAGCCAGTTAGAAACATCCAAGACAAACACAGTGTACAGGGTTTCAGGTTTCACGGGGTATAAAAAAATAAATAATAATTTCACCTACAACCCCACCCCTCTCTACGTACACCACCATGACACAAATTTATAAGCTGATATTGGTATTTGCATAATTTAGAATTAATGTAACAGGATTAAGATTAACATACTAAGCACACCCTTCCTTTGGATTAAATCATGCTCTTGCAAAAGTCCAGTGTGTGTGTGTGTGTGTGTGTGTGTGTGTGTGTGTGTGTGTGTGTGTGTGTGTGTGTGTGTGTGTGTGGCAGGGGTGTTACTGTTCTGAGAGTTATTAGAAATGAGAGAGTGTATAGTTAATGTCTGACCCTTTTACATCCGAATGGAATAGAGGTGCGCTCAGTTTAGAGACATAAACTTTCACATGTTTCTAATGTTGGTCAGTCTATTTTTCAATTTTTTATTTAGATTGTTTATTGTAAGTAATTACTGCATTAGACTATTTTTTAAAGTAAACAGTGGTTTCAAACTAAAAGACCTGGGAAGATGTAGAGCAGACCTGGGGCAAGATTTTTGGCTTTTTTTTTGTTGTTGTTTTAGTCGGAAATAGTTGAACAACCGCTGAAAAGATTTCCATGGGATCATGTGGAGACATTAACAGTTCATAAAGGATGGCTGGTTCCTGATGGTGCCATCAGTAGTCAGGGAAATCTTGCCACTGCTAGTTTTTTGTTGGAGAGAAAATATTTTTCCATCAAAACATAGTTGAGAATACAGTTATATACAACTTTTGATTCAAATACAGATTACTCTGTACATTCTTAAATTAACTAGTTATGGGTGACTGGGGAGGGGCGTAAATCCTTCTCTGGAGTAAATCTCTTTTTTCCCCTCCCTACTGTAGCAGGATCTCAGCAGCTTGACTAAGCCTGCTGGGAGTTAGGCTGATCTGACACTAGTCCACTAATTGGCCATCCTCATATTTATAAAGTGGAAGCTTAACAGACAGAAGAGGGAAAGAATACAGAAAAGAGAGTCTGTTAATCAGTACAACATTATATAGGAATGTCTATACCAAAATTAATGACTGTGTATTGATTTGTTGTCAAGATATTTCACTCAGTATCACAAATTCAACCTGATGATGGCACTGGAGATAGAATCTGCATCACCAAAGCCATTAATTTGGATGACAACTCCTGAAATGACCAGAACAAGCAGGCTTACATTCATGTGGAACACAAACGTGTGCAAAAAACTCCATGTAATATTTGTTGCTGGAAATTCTACTTTTCATGAAATAGCATCAAAGCAGGTTAATAGTATTGTTGTTTTCTATTAAAATCACATGATTTTATGCAACCCGTGTTGAGTGGGCTGGGATGATTTGCCACATTTTAAGACCATGGGCATCCTTATCCCGCATATTAAAATGCAAGTGGAACTAGCAAATTATTATTTTTAATGAATATTATTTTGTATCAGTGGTTAACATATAGCATCGTGGTGGAGTCTTTATGTGAGAGGCAGACTCGCTGTGTGAGAGGAACCCACTGTGTAGATATGTTGAGCTTTTCACATATGTCAGTCCTGATCTAAGCCACACCTGCTGCTAACCACGGACTTACCAGTGAGGGAGAGAGAGAGAGGCAGTAGAGGAAAGCGCAGTGTGTTTCAGGCTGTGTAGTCACAGGCTGAGCAGTCGCTGAAGTGAGTGGTCGCTGTGTCGCTGCTGACTTTTGCTTCCCCCCCCTTCCTCTCCATCTCCTCGTTTCTACTACTCTCTCTGCTCTTCCTCAAAAAAGGAGTTTCTTCCTGTCTTCCTGAAGCGACGGTGTAATTAATTACCAAGACTCTGTGGGAGTGGAGCTGCTCTGCTTCCAATTGGATCCTTGGCCATTTGCTGACTCTCATTCATTGCTGGAAATAAATGGAAGGGAACACTCACTCTACCACGAGGCAACTGGGGATTCCTTTTGGTGTGAAGTGGGATTTTTGATCTTCTTTCTTGGACTTTGCAGAGTGAATTTTCATCAGGATACTTTTATTTTTTTTTAAACCAAAAAACTCTGAGGCCAAATTATTCTTGCATGAAATGACAAGCTGATCCAACTTAGTAACAGGATGCAGGTGGGATTCTGTGGGTTTTAAACCATTCCACTGCATGTTGGGGAGCTCAGGTCAACCCCCACCTCCTGCTAAGAATCAGTAGAAGAAGCTAAGACTGGGACATGAACAAACTGCACACTTCAATCAGGCGTTGGATCAGGTGCAACCTCAATATATGTACTGTGTTTTTTTCCTTTCTTTTTTTTCCCTCCAGTCTGGTAACTCATTCACAAACAGAAAAGTAGCTTGATTGCAGAGAATTCCTGCTTACCGGTGACAGGATTTCCATCTCAGTGTGACAGGGAGGGGAGCTTGCAGTCATCTGGTCGCTGGGGAAAAGATGCCAGCCATTCTAGTGGCCTCAAATATGAAGTCGGGACTCCCCAAACCCAAACCTGTGCACAGTGCCCTACCTATCCCCCAGACCCCCAGCAGGACGTCACCTCTAGCTCTACCTCCGGCACCTCTCAAGACGCACATTCCCTCATTGGGCCAGCAGGTGGGCTCAAGACCCCCAAGAAACAACGCAGCAGAGTCAGAGGTTGGCAGAAACACTCAGGTCAGGATGTAAAACAGTCATCTCCAAACCCAGATCCTAAGTGTTATTCTGCTAATACTGCTTTATAATGAATTTTATAGCAATGACATGGAGATGAGCTGCAAGAAGAATGCATGGTTGATTATTTGTGTAGAATATTTTTTTATTATTAATTCTTATTAGTACTCACTGATTTAAAACTCTAAAAGAAAAAAAAAACCCAAGTAATTATAGTTTATAAGCAGTTTGAGGGCCTTTTTTACCCATGGAGGACAATAAAGTATTTATAAAAGAAATATAATAGAAAGATATTCTGTTCTTCACTTGTCAGCTGTAAATCGACAAACTCGGTATCATCACTTTATTTGGCTCAGTGTAGCATAACAGAAACACAGAGCCAGATTCAGTGAGTTCCTGGAAGGACATGGAGCAGGCTGTGTCTCTGCTGTCCAGGATGGCAGTGTAGCAGGATATCAGGGTGGCTGTTTTGCTGTGTTTGTGAAATATTGGCTGCGCTTAGCAACCCCACGCAACGCAAAGGGCTGCAACGGCAAGAGGGATCGCTCCAGCACCATGTAAGGCAGTGAGGGGAAGAAGGTGTCTGTGTGGGTTTGTGTGTATTGGTGAGGCAGCAAGTCCATGCTTGCCAGTCTGTCTGTACAGTGTGGGCTTAGTAAGCTTTAGCAGTTATTTGGGAAATCTGAATCCAGCATGAAGAACTGATACAGGACACCACTTCTCTCGCACATGGCACGAGTTTGCTGCTGGTGTCGTTTGTGTAGTGGCTAATCATGTTTTCTGACTGACCTATTTTCTGTGACTTTTTTGCTCTCTCCTGTCTGCCCTCCTTTCTCTTCCTCTCGTTATCCCCGTGGTGCTGATGATGCAGCCATCTTCACTCTCAGCTGGGTTAACCCTTGACCTCCATGACCAGGAGCAATGTTATTGCACTCATATCCTAAAATCTTTCAAATCCATGTGTATGTAGGTGACAGAGAGATGGGGGATTTCTATCTAAAGCCATGTTTGGTAGAATACCCTTATTAGTCCAGCAAAGTAGTGTTTGTTCATATATTAGCTTTATTGCCCTTATTTCAGCCTTGTGTCTGCTGGGCTTCACCCAGGGAAATGACTGAACAGATCGGAGGGCTCCGAGGCAGAATTCCTGATGAGGTTTTTGATGAGTCTTCCACATGCAGGTCAAAGCCTCAGTGGAGTACCTGCACAGACTCCAATGGTCCTTAGCATGAACTCAATCTCCTCTGATGGCAGGGTGAGATGAGACGAGGCTGTCTGGAGACGTGATGGCTGCCTCACCAGACACAACAGTGAGAACTTGTCTTTTGCCTAATAGTCACAAAGGATTCCAGTCATCCTAACATTCACTCCACTGTCATTTGGTGACATTCATTTTTCTTCCTCTGGTTATGTATAAATTAAAAGATGCTATGTCCAGAGCTTTGCAGCAGCTTTCATAGCAATTAATGCTTGTGAGGTGGGGTAAGAGCTTTTTCTCTGGAGGGTCCATTTTTTTCACCAGATTTCATCAATACAAATGGGTGAAAAATCATCTTTAGAGAGTCAGGAGCAGATTTCAGTGCCCACAGAAGATGTCAATAGACTAGTCATAAGGGTGGGTTGAAGTTTGAGTCATTTCTCAACCATGAATACTTGCCCTTTTGCTTGTACTGTCTCTGTCATCTCTATGACTGCTGCTGCTTCTTTTTATTTGAGCATGAAGATCTCCTGAAATTCAAATCTAATTTCAAGGAAAAAAGCCCCTCCCATAACAGATCACATCATTGCTGACACCCCCCCCCCTCCCCCATCCTTTTTATAAATGGTTGGAAATATAGGAAAAAGCATAAGCAGAACCAGATGTGTTTGAATGGCAAACACCAAACACAGCATGCCCTGAACATAATGGGTACTAGCAGAGTATGCCAGTAGTTATCTGACGGATTAGTAAAGTGATACCAGAGTGTGTCCGTGGCTGTGCTCCTCCCATGCATCCAGCTTGGATGGCCCAGTTGGCACTAAACACACAAACATGTTGTGTACACCTGCAACAAAGAGTTAATCCATAGTGCAGCAGGAGGCAGAGGGAGACAGGCAGGCTGTATTTACAGGCAGAGAAGAGGATAGTCCTGGATAGTACTAAGGATAGTGCTTAGTCTGTGTGTGTGCTGTGTGTGAGTGGAGTCTGGCACAATCTGCTGAATCTGATGTGAAGGTGATAGTCTGGAAATGTGTGAATGGTATTTGAAGCTGTTTTCTGTGTGTGTGTGTGTGTGTGTGTGTGTGTGTGTGTGTGTGTGTGTGTGTACTGTCTTTCCCTCTAATGTGTGACATCATAAGAAATGACTGCTGTTCAGCTGTTGTGACCTTTAACTTTTTCCCATACTGTTATTCCTGAGCGCCTTGCCTTGAACAGATACTCTACTGCCCTCTGGTGTTTGAGTTTTCTCCTGCGCCTTCTTCCATCCGCAGACACCATGAATCGTGTGGGTGTGAATGTAGGTTATTCCTATCATTGAAGGCATCTGTCATTGCTTCTCTTTTCATTATAAATGCCTCAGTTTTGACCCTGAGCACCTTCGCTCTCTACCTTCTTTGCCCCCCACCCCCATTCCCTCTTTTCCCTCTTTGTAATCTAATTGTTCATTATTGCCAGCTCATTAATTCTCAGCTACAGCTTTCAAAGGGTAAAGGTTCAAACCAAGAATTTTTGAAAGTCACACTGGCGGCAGGAGATCCTGAAAAATACATTTTGGTACAATGTGCAGCATACGTAGTCCTTTTATAAGGCATTAAAAACACATACTCACAAACACACATAGTCACACGCTCACTCACACAGAGAGATTTGTCTGTGTGCCAGTGTGATAAGGAGCTACTATCTTAATAAGCATCTCTCCAGATGCAGGCATAAGGCAGACTGTCTGTAAAGACTGGCTTTATTAGACTCATTACAAAAGCTCATTTCAGCCTGTGAGCTGAATCCCAATCACTTCAAAACACAGTGTGGAAACAAACAACGAACTACAATTAAGACAGGCCCTCATTTTATGGGGCTGGTAATAAAGAGCTTCGTTTAGATATTAAATCATCATGGTAACAGATACATTACTAACACAAGGCTCTGTTAATGTAATTCCTTCCATTCATAAAAATCTATAAATCCCAGAGATTATCATTTTCTCCAGTTTCAAAATTAAAATTGAGTCTGAGTTCATTGCATGACTGACAAACATATGTATCAAGTAACATGTGTGAAGCAATTTAATTACGTATACAAAGCTAATTAAATGACCTTTAAACGGGAGGTACTGACTGATGGTGATGAAAGTGTAGAGATTATATATGCAAGCACACACACACACACACACACACACACATACACATATGTATATCATTTGACTAACAGTTGTTTGTTTTCCAGATATAAAGAGTTATGCTGTTCAGTTATGCTGTGTAAATGTTAGTTTGGAAGATTTTCAAGCTCTTTGATTCTAAAGAAGCAAAAATACTACACAGAGCTTTAAGCATGAAACAGGACAAGTGAAAGCAATCGAACAAATGCAGAAAATATTTAATAAAAACATTATTGGCCTGTAAATGTCAGCATCAACCTTTAAAGCCCATTTCACTTGACCCCTCTCATACGCTGGGTCTCTCATCAGCATCCTGTGAAAGGCAGTAATGACTTTTTTATGGTGCTTACATCCAACCTAAGCCTTTTTAACACACAGCCCAGCAGGTGAGAGTGAAAGGCAGAAAACTGTCATCCTGCATTGGATTGCTAATGTCTTCCTGCCTGCCTGGAGCAGGTCAGATTGGGTGGGGGTGCTGGGTGACTATATTGCTTCTTTTTTATTACCATGACAAAAGGCCACACATACACATATGTCTCTACAGAAGGCACTGCAAGTGGAAGTTAAATTTTATGGATGTTTGAGTGACTCTTTGTTGTAGATTTCATTGTTCAAAAGGAATAACAGAGAATTCAACACACTGCAGGATTCAGACAATGAGTCCAGGAGAAAGGGCCATGTCTTGTTAGGTGTTGTGAGTGATCCTCATGAATTCAGGTTATACACTTTATCATTTTGTGGTTTCAGATGTCACTGTTGTCAGTCTGGAAACCGAGGTGGATTTCTTTAATTCCTGGCAGCTGACACGTTTGAGATAAGAGGTTTTCAACCAGTAGCCAATCACACATTTCATTATCACTGTGAGGGAGGAGGAAGCCAGTGCAAGCGCTGCATCGCCACCTGTGTGTGTCCTGTGTCAGACAACACAGAGGCGGTCATCCTGCAGATTTATCAGGTTGGGCTGAAACAACCCAGTAGCTGTGATACCAGCAGATGCTTTAGGCACAGACTGAAAACGGTCAGATATACTGAGACTGGGATGTGTGGCTTTTATCTGAAATGAGGAGGCAGCTTGTCCTCCAATAGGTCCCTGAGCACCTTGTCAGTGTGAAATGGTGCAGAGATAAAGAACCGAGCAGTGTATGTGTTTAGGTTAAGTGCTGATTTCATTTATAATTTCATGAATATTAAATATTGTTGTCTTAATCAGAGTTTGTTTTATCTAAAAATGTTGCATGTGGGAGCTTTTCAGGCCTGGTTTACTTGTTAGAATAAATGTGCTCATGCTTATGTACTGTATGAGAGTAAGAAGTAGAACTGTTCAGGTAAAAATCAGGAACTAAATAATCAAAAAGTTGCATTTGACGTAGAGTGTGGGAAAATGACAGTCAAGACAGCAAGAAGCTGTAAAATCATCGAGCAGTTTTTGTTATCGATAAATGACCATGATGGTTTTGTGTTTTCTTTGCAGTATTTTTTCTCAAGCATATATGTGATCATGTGACAGTTGGCTACAGTTGTAATGACTTCATCTCTGCCTAATGCATCTCGATCAGATTCCACTTCCTGTGTGGTCGACCCCTGTCCTTCCTGTGTGAGGTCATGGCTGAGGACATAACCATATTAATTAAGACTGGGCATCTGCTTCTCCTGAGTCAACATCCTTCCATTGATCTCCCTCCAAGGTGCCCTCCTCACTTTGGTTTCTCTCCTTCTCTGCTTTCCTTGTGTTAGTTGTCACAAGGACCCCATTTGTGCAGACAAGCGGGTTATGGTGGGTGGCGCCGCGTGAGGAATCTGCACGGCAGAGTGCTCAGACTAACACAATCAGCTTCATGTCAGTCTGGAAGCAGCAGGCGACGTAGAAAACGAAGGTAGAGGTCAGCAGGGCTGAGCTCACCCTCCCCAGAGGATCGCACCAAGGGTCTTGCTGGACCGACACTCTGTTGGATAACTTTATGACATCCATAGAGCCAGCAGGGAGCCAATGACATATGATGGTCATGAAAGTTTGATGCGACGTGTTAGATTTAAACAGATGAACCGTACAAAGAAAAATTACATGTTCAAAGCTAGGAAAAATTGGAACTTTGATATAATATGAAGAGACGGCACAGAAATCCTGTTGAGTAGATTACATATACATATATATGTGGCCAAAAGTTACATATACTCATCATGGGCATGAAGATCATGGTATTTTGTGCTGGGTTTTTTTTTCCAGGCCAGGCATCTTCAATGATGTTTAAAAAAAAAACAAAAAACAAGAATTAGGCACAGAAGTTTGAATTTATTTTGAATTTTCTCTAATCCCCAGAGGGTCAAAGTGTTTTTGGTAATTGATTAGGTGTGTAAGCATGATTGTGAGGTGATTGTTTCAAATGAAATGTAAAAAATGGTAGTGTACATTAAATCTCCACAAGCTCTTTTTAATCCATGCTCCTCCCGCTCTACACTGTCGGTTAAGATAAGCTTAAAATGAATGAACGAAGAAGGTTGCTAATAGGTTGCTTCTTTTTGCATTTAGAGCCTTATGTTTGTGTTTAAGGCTGTTTTCCCCTTCAGCTCTGACTCTTCTTTCACAATCTTCACTTCTGAGATCTGGTGTTATAGTAACGTTTGGTGCTGTTAAATGATCAAGCAAGTAGCAAACGGGAAGTTTAATGTTCTATCTAACGCACTTATTTGGAAGAGATAGTTACATTTTTGGCCAAATATTTAGATATGTATTGTATATACTGTATTTCCTAAATGTTAAGCGTATCACCATCTGTCTGTATGGTTCTCAGCTGTGCTCTGGGTTTGATGTGATTGTTGAGTGTAAATAGACATAAAACAACTATGAAATATTGCCTGGCTTTCTGTAGACACTGCCTGCTTGAGAAAAGACGATAGCATGGATTTCTCCATCCAGCTTCAGGGAGTTTCTCATGCCGTTTTATTGCTCTGATTACAACCTGGCTAGAATCACAATGAAAGTATGTATGCGTTGTACTGTGTTTGTGTGTGTTGTACTGCATGTCTGGGCTTACTCAGTTGGACTGGTTTAGGCTTGCTGATAAATGCTGAATCCAGGAGCTGGGCTGTAAATCTGTCATTCAAGAAGCCTCTCCCAGATCCTTAACACATTAAGTACCGTAACTTTGAAGACACCAGCTTCACCTGCTCCGAAGCATGCATGAATAAACCAATCTATTTTACTTAAACAGTTAACCTCCCTTCAGGGATTACATATTATTTAAGAATATCAAATGACTTGTGAACAGTTTGTGCTTTTTTTGCTGGATTAGATAACCTTTTCCAGTCTGTGACTGGACTGGGCTATCTGGTGTGTTTAGATGCTGTTTCATCAATAAGACATCACTAAGGTGGCCTCAGCTGGTAGCTGTGGTAGATGGGCCCAGATGGCATCCTTGGATCCAAACTGTTCTAATCAGGTTTGTAATGGGACACCAGACAACTGTAATAACATTTTCTTTGCTTTATACGAACAGAACAAACTGAAGGTGAGTTTAACATTATGTTGAGTGCAGCACTGTGCCCAGTTAATATGTTATAAATGTAATTTTCTTATGCTTGCGTCATACCCTTAAATTCAACAATTGAAAGTAGTAAATGTGTAAGATACTGTAGTTAATACTCATTTAAAGCTTAGCAGGTATTACATCTGTCTGCCTGTATGGTGTCTTACTGTGGGGAGACATGGTAAATGGACTGGTTCTTATATAGATTTTCTACTCAAGCACTCAGACCACTTCACACAACATGTCTCATTCATCCATTCCTATAAACACTTTTTTCTAGTGTTTTCTATTTATCATTCACGCTGTGATGAAATCATCAGAATGTGAATCATCATAGAGCAACATGTTCAGTGTCTTTCCCAAGGATAGTTTGACATGCAAGCCGGAGCAGCCAAGGTTCGAACCTTCTGATTAATAGATGACCTGCTCCACTTCCTGAGCTACAGCCACCCCAGCACACATTCATGCCATTTTCTGCCATCAAAGAGTTAATCTGTCCACATGACAGTGCTTTAAAAGCTGAATTTAGGTTAAAAAAATGTTTTTTTGAAAAAGACATTTTACTTCCTCAAGATACCTTTGCTTCTGATTATATTAAGGGCTTTGTTTTTGTAGCATAGGCAAGTGTCTCACTGACTTCACTTCTGAGATTTAATCTCCTTAACATTCCCAGGTGTCAAGTTGTCCACCACTCTTAGGTTGTAGTGTCCTATCTTACTCACTTATTTGCAGAAAAAGAAGTAGAAAAAATGAATGATGCGTGATTACCTAATTTTTGTACCTGCAATAACCTTTAGGTATTTAGTTTGTTTAGACACAAGACAATGTCAAAGCTATAGAGAGAGAAAGGATATAATCTGCCGTTATTTCCACAGCTGCCTCTCCAGTAAGTCCGTATGTCCCTCAATCCCTCCCACCCCCAAATCACCTCCATCCAGAACAGCACAGCCAGGCAGCAGGTCCATCCCACCCCTTCACCCCCATTATTATTGCAGTCTTCCTCCCCAGGCTTTGAGAACACAGAGGTTTGGGTCCCCCAAAACAAAGACCCTTCCATGATGGGGTTATCCCCATTGTCCCCGACACACTAAGGTTTATCTGGGACTGTGAAAGGACCATACTCAGCCCATTCACTGTGACTTCACTTAATGAGCTTGTTGAAGACTTGGACTAAAACAGTTAAACAGAAGCACTAAATGCTGACACATTCTCCGCTTGTAGAGCCAGAATATCATTAAATCAATGCCAGTTACGTGTAGTAGGAGACTGATGTTTCAGTGGTGTGGGAGGCTGTGTTGATTGGCTTTTCTTTTGTGGTGGTTATCACTTGAACTATAGCATAGAAAAGGCAGGATGCCTGCAGTGTTTTTGCCTGTTTAAAGAATAGGAACCATCTGATAATCAGCTAAAAAGCTACAAATACAACATGAACATTTTTAACATGTTGGTGCAGCTACTTGCTAAAGTAGCTGCTTACTGTCAGTGTGTGTCCATATCCCCTAAATTCAGTTCCTTTTCTTTCATGAACAACATAAAAACAATCAGCAACTTTCTAACAATTTGTTAGAGAAGCAACAATTCCAATTTTTTTTTTCGATTTTCAGTTTTCTTTCTAAAATTGACAGCTTTTTCTGATACAAAATGTTATTTTCATAATAAAAGAAAGTATTAAAGTTGATAATTTCCCCCAAACTGCAGTCTATTACAGGTTCTTCTGTCACTGAAATACTGAAAACAAAGTGCTCTGCTACTATTATTTTCATTGATAAATAATCAAATGAAAATGAGCCGTTGTACACCCACCTTTACCTGACATATTTGAACTTACCAAAGAAAATCTGCTACAAGTTATTAACGTAATTTTCGGTAGCTTCAGAAGACAGGACATAAACTCTGTTAAATTTTTCATTCACCTCTATAATTTTCCTCCTAAGTTCTTTGACCCTAGGTTGACTCTGGATTCAAGATAGCTTTAGCGTTAGCCATTTTGCCTTTGTTAGCTAACCCATTAAGCTGGACGAGGGGCTATAGATAGCTATCCTTATAGAAATACATGTATCTCGAGCCTTTTACTTCTATAGTAATGGCATCATTGTGCTGCAGGCTGACTTTTGGTTTGTGAAGTCACAGTTTTAATGGCTGTTAGTATACATATTTCTGCCTTCAAATGGTAAATTAGCATGCTCCATCCATCCATTTGCTTCCGCTTGTCCTTTTCAGGGTCGCGGGGGGTGCTGGAGCCTATCCCAGCTGTCATAGGGCGAGAGGTGGGGTACACCCTGGACAGGTCGCCAGTCTGTCGCAGGGCCAACACACAGGGACAGACAACCATTCGCACTCACATTCACTCCTAAACCTATCCCCACAAGCTGCATGTCTTTGGACGGTGGGAGGAAGCCGGAGTACCCGGAGGGAACCCACGCAAACACGGGGAGAACATGCAAACTCCACACAGAAAGACCCTGGCCTGATGTTGGAATTGAACTCAGGACCTTCTTGCTGTGCGGCAACAGTGCTAACCACCGTGCCACTGTGCTGCCTTCATTGCATACTAACGCACTAAAATAAGATCATTAACTTTGTGATTTGAATAACATATTGATATTTAACTCAGTCTTTAGCTACCCTCGGTTTTATTGTCATGATTTTTCAGTTGTTGTTTTTCTTTTTTCTTTATGCAAAACACTTGTGATGGGTGTCACTATCACTAGCAAGGAACAAACACAATTACAGGGTCAAGTCAAAACTTGAATCTCAATCATGTACAGAGTAATTATTTTAACTGAAAGCCACTGACAGTTGATTGTGTTGACTTCAAGTTTACGGCGCTTTTGAGCTCTGAATATGAAAACATAAAATGCACATTTCCTCTCAGTCACCGAGTAGAAAACCTGCCTTGGACGGCTGTAAGCTGCATCTCTGTTCTTTTTTGGCAGTATAAAATGCCAGAGGTGGGACCAAGTCATTGTTTTGCAAGTCTCAAGTAAGTCTCAAGTCTTTATCCTCAAGTCTCAAGTCAAGTCTCAAGTAATGTCAGGCAAGTCCGAGTCAAGTCTCAAGTCACTGGTGTAAAAGTCCGAGTCAAGTCACAAGTCTGAAACTTTGAATTTCAAGTCCTTTCGAGTCTTTAAAAAAAAACAAACGAAAAAATAATGTTGCAGTTATGCTAAATGTAAATATTAGACCATGTAATTTTAAAATCTGTGTTTTTCTCAACACATGACAAAATAGTGAACTTAGAAAATATACACAAATTGTGAAATTGCACCTCTTTAAAATGCAGCTCAATTAAACCTAGCTCCAAGAATAATTTTCACCAACAGTTCTGAGATAAGCTGCATGTTATTCTTGGATGCGGTTGTAGGACCAGCTTTAAAATCGCATGACAAAAATATCATACACATTAAAAAAAACTGTATCACCAACGTAGCCTGGACAACATTTGCTAGTTAGATGAAGTCAGCTATCTCATCCTAGCATATTTATATGCATATTTATAATTACACGGTTCTTGGAGTGAGTGCATAGACTCATGAAGTTTAGTAACTTCAGGTCACTGCAACAAGCCCAGGTACAGTTTACCTACGGATGGGTACAGGACCTTGAAATGCACCGTGTAGAACGAAAGACCATCGTACATATCATAAGTTTACCACTCTCACAAATCGTCGTCATAAATACACATTCCTTAACAGTTTATTAATAGGACCTTTGAGCTCAACGGTAATTAATTAGTAGTGGAAATAATTTCGCAATATTGTGTCAGGACAATTCACTATTTATGCACAATAAACAAAGGAGCATAGCGCGACAATTTCTGTTCAGCGCCAGACTTGCTTGTAACCTATATCACCAATTATGTTAAGAAAAATGACGTATTAACTACTAAAAAACACTGACCTTCGTGTAAATGCTTGGAGCAGACTAACCTGTGAGCTGGAGGGTTCTGGGACGTTATATTTGATCTTTGAATGGCTGCAATCCAGGCCACCCGTCGCGTCTTTGTTACTTCGGAAACATGGCTTGAACAATTTCTCTTCAACGACGTAATCCGATAACAACCGATCTCTTTACCCGTCGGCTTCCCGTGGCTGTCATGCGACCGGCTATTGCAGTTAATAATACAACGGCTTCTTGACATTTTTGTGTTTCTTTTTATCGCTGTATAACTGATTTTAATTGAAAGCCTGCGTGCGCTAGTACCGCTTGCCACGAGTTCCCAGAATCCTTTGCGGTTCTACCCGTGAATGACGTCACATTTTCAATCTCTATATAATATGCATGTTAAATTTTATATTTGGGGTAAAATATCAAGTCTTTTCAAGTAAACCGGTTCAAGTCCAATTCAAGTCCCAAGTCATTGGTGTAAAAGTCCAAGTCAAGTCACAGTCTTAGAACATTTTTTCAAGTCAAGTCTAAAGTCATAAAATTAATGACTCGAGTCTGACTCGAGTCCAAGTCATGTGACTCGAGTCCACACCTCTGTAAAATGCCGTTGAAAAGCAAACCCTTTCTTTCATTACTTTCTACTGTCTTCATGGTTTCAGTGTTATTGTTGTTTCATAAAGCTTAAAGCATTTTGTTCCGCCTGCTGGAAGCGATCAGGCATCCCCCTACTGTGGGAACTTTCTGTAAATCTTGGGCCTTTCCCAAAATTCAAATTCAGCTTGTAATTTGTGGTCGGTGGTTGCGGCGTGTGTGCACAGGGGGTTGGAACGCGCTCAAACGCAGGGCATCCTGTACTGTGGACTCTTACATACACACTCACACATACATAAATGCTTAGGTTATGAACCCACTGTACGCATGCACATAAATAAACACATGCAGCTGCTGCAGTGTGTTGCGGGTGACGGCTGATCAGAGAGCGGACTGTTCCTTCTATGGTTGGGAAAAATAAAACTTGGCTTAAAAAAAAAAAAAAAATTTAACAGGCAGCAGAGGAGCTGGTTAAAGAAATAATAAATAGAAAACTTACGGTTAGCATTGAGCTTTACGTGGTTTGGACTTTGGCTCTGCACTTCTCACTATTTATTCTCTCCACTGCTATCAAGGGAGCACCGATCATCCCTTTTTTGTCTTTTGTGCTCACTTTTTTGTCATGTATGGGGTAGACTGTCGGGGGAGGGGTGGTAGAAAGGTTAAGAGGCCTGTCCCTTTCTCTTGCTGTCCCCTCCCCATATGACCAATAGTCCATTGAAGAGGAATAGCACAATGTGTTGCTGTGGGCCAAGCATGAGGGGGAATCCTCTCCTGCTTCTTCTCCACCGCGTTTGGTTTGGCTGCCTCTCAGAGCGGCAGCAGAAGCCGCGGAGCGCCTCTTGCCTTTCACCTCCTGCCTTTATTTTTCCCTCCTCCTATGTCCCAGAGTGGGTGGAGAGAAACTTGAGGGACTGAGCTCCTTCCCCCCCTCCCAGGCATACAGAGACCTGCTGGGGCTCCAGCAAGCAGTAGCTCTTCTGTTCTCCCTGGATCTCCAACGGTGCACCCAGTCGGGATTCAAACTTGCAATTGGATTCTTTTTTAATTTGTGGATTTTTCTGTATTTTGCTACAGCTCTGCTCAGTGCAGGTTGTTCTAGACCTGCTACAAATGGCTTATATTTTGGTTTGGCTGGGCAAGCAACAGTCTTCCTCAGTGTGAGGCAGGTGTCTCTGAGGAAGGAAACTGCACGACGTAACATGAGTGTGATGTTTTGCCGCTGGGAGCAGAACAATTTCACCATGAAACTGGTAGGGTGAACACTTCCAGATCATGACAAAGGTCAACCACCCATATGAAATCAGAAAACCATGCATTTCAGTTCTTGACTGTGCATATAGAAAAGTATGTAGGCTTCTCTCTGTTGTTGACAGCTCTTTCTATTCACGTCCTTCCCTGAAGCTGTAACATCAGAACATTTTTTTCTTCACTTTGTGTTTATGTGTCAGTAAAAGTGCTTGTCTCATCAGTCCAAAACCTTACCGCAGCTACAGTGTTAGCTGTAGTGGATTAGTGGCGGTCGTTTTAATATCAGAAGAAAATGCTGAAGGCATGCATCTTGATTTCCCCTCACCTGATACTAGCTTCACTTTGATGTCTGCATGGAAAGTTAAAACAGGCTTATCTAAGGCTTTAAACTGAGTTGTGTAGCACATTTGTGTGCGTGTGTGTGTGTGTGTGTGTGTGTGTGTGTGTATGTGTTCCCCTTTATAGCATTTAAGGGGGGGAAAAAATCAGGTTTGCTTGCGGCTTTGTTGCCTACTGTTTGGTGTCATATAAGTATGATGGCACAGAGATGGTAAAAATTCAACAGCATCTGGGACAGTGAGATAAAACACAGGTCCGGTCAGGTGCAGGTGGGTCCTGTGGTGCAAACAAATGGGGGGGGGGAGGGTCTGTGTAATGACTGATGTATATGATAAAAGTAGGAAGCAGCAGATTTAATAAAAGTCTGTTAGGATAATAGGCATCCTGTTGAGTTTACACGTAACGACGGAAGCGGACAGAACACACTCTTTTTCTTTTCTCTGTCTTTCTCCACATCTTTCTCTTTTTCAGCCTTGTTCCTTATCTGGATCTCCTGTGAGCCCAGAGAGGAAGGGGAGATGGAAGCAGAGGAGGTTATTGCCAAAGCCTTGAGATGAGCTGATAAGAGGGCTAGCTTAATTACACACTGCTAACCTACACACAACTCAAATGAGGAGGGGGATTGTGTGTTTTCCATGTGCCTTTGTGAAATAGAGTGGGGCTGACAAAGGCACACACAGCCCAACATGTGCACACACTTAGAGAAATTAAAATGACCTTTCTTTTTATTATGAAGTATAGTCGATGTCCATAGTTCTCTCTGTTATAGAACAGGTCTATTGATTATTTGATTGTCAAGATTCTTTTGTCGATGTGTGACCCATGCAGCATAAATCAAAATGCGAGAATGATGTGCTTAATACTGATCCTGAGTCATGCCAGCATATGCAGAGGAGTAAAACCATGTTTTTGTTTTCAGTTACGCAAATAGTTGTGATGTTCTACACCGTCAAGGCTATACCCATGCATGACAAACTCAAGCTCTCAATAGCACACCGCACCCACGGCATGCCGTACCTACCCCTTCTTAAATTATTCTTCTCTGAAAATTCATATAAGTAAACTCAAAGCACATCTGTTTTTTCCTTTTAAAAACTGATGTACTTAGTTGCATTTGATAAAGTCAAGTGGCTGATCCTAAGAAATCACAGGTACATGGCATGCACTGTAACCATAATGCACCCAAACATTTGGTTGAATAGAAGGATGTGAAAGCAGCAGCAATCTTTGGCCAATTTTGAACTGAAAAAGCTGTGGAATTTAACATCAGACTCAAAGGTATAAAGATTGAAGGTTGAATATACATTATACAGGGCTTAAAAAGTAATCGTATGGTGGATAAGTGCTTTTCCAAATGCAGGAGAGTTAAAACAACAGCAGTGGTATTGTAGAGTTCTGGAGCTCACACCTCAGATGCTGCATATATCTGCTGATTTTCAAGGACCACGATGAAGCTGTTTTGCTCTAACATCACTACCAAAATTGCCTTTATAACAGCTGCTGTGCCCTCATGTGCATCAGGCTGCATGTCTCAAAATTGATGTTGATTACATGTTGCGTAGCAGACACTGCTGTGCCGTCTCAGCCGTGCACGACTTTGGGGAATTTTGACGTACTCATGATTCACTTCTCTCTCATATGCTGGAAGAACCTTTCTGTACATTCACAGATCTCGCTGCTGGATGCAAATGCTCTTTTCTTTTTATCGATTACTTGATGATGTTTTTCAGCCCATGGTCTTCAGATCACTTTTGACAAGTACAGGTGCCAGCACATACTCACTCCGTCTCTTGGCCCTGTTTCCTATCTTCTTAACAGCACAGCTCTGGCCAAGTCGTTTGTCTACATGTGCCTAGTATGGCCTCCATGCCTCACAAAGCCACATGTCTTTCATGTGCCAAACAGAGAGTAAGCAAAGGCACGAGGGCTTATTTAAAGCTGGCCTGGTTCAGTTTTCTGTGGGTTAAAGCCACTTGAGAGGACAGTGTGAGTACACTGGCATGGAGTGGATCGCTGCCAAGGGCCTTACAGACCATGAACTAACCATAGTGTATCCTGCTCATGACACCAAAGGAAAAGCTGCAGCCACAGATACACTTTTAATGAAGAGGAGAGAAAAAGAAAGCAGCACAAATGCCTTTGTGCTGTTTTTGTTTGTTTTTGGTTTGGTGGGATTACTGTATGAAGAACATGCACCTCGTACTCCGTCTTTAAAACGTTTATGTTTGGTTTGTCAGGACGGATGATGGGAAAGACACCCAGTAAACTTTTTCCACTGTAGCAAAGGAATGTTTAGACATTTAGAAGGCTTGTGTTTGAATGGCTTGTGTTTGGAAAGGGGAAAACTTACTGCTATTTCCAGGTAATTTCAGGTGTTTTTCATAGTATGGTCACTGCAACCCGTCTGGTATATAAGAATAATTATTTTAAAAAGAAGAAATAAGATAAAGATAAATACATATAAAACTATTTGTATTATTAGTATTATATACCTTTTTCTTGATTTTTTTTCTTGAATTGCTTCCCTGACTTAAGCTTGCATTCGCCTCTAGTTTTGTAGTTATAGTACATCATAAAGTGTTGCTATGGAAAGTCTGTTTGACCACCCACTGGTCAAGCATTGAAAATTTCAGTGTTAGAGCGCAGGGCATGGCACAGCAGCTGGTAGAGCAGACTGTTGTCATTTCTGTCAGACCAGGACACCTTTGTGATGCTTGTTTTCTCAGAAGCCATCTGTTTGTGTCTGCTAGTGCTCACTGAGAGCTGTGCAGAGAATTCCCTTTGCCCAGTGCTGTGTTTCTGTTTTTTTTTAAGACGAGCAAGTTTCCTGCATTCACAGTGAATGTTGTTGAGACTGTGTCAGAAGTGACAGAAAAATATACCACTGTTGGGTAAGTAGGATGCCCCTATGTACCACTCCCACCCCTCACTTCTTGATTGCTGTGTAAGTGACTCAGTCCATCCATCATCTCCCACCAGCCATCTGCTAGCCAGCCCAGAATGGGTCAGAGGGGATGTGTTGCCAAATGTCACCCTCAGCCTGCAGCAGCACGGAGGGATGCTGAGTCCTCATCGATATGGCTCAGCATGTCTAGGCAGCAGGAGGGGTCACCCACAAAAATACGTTTTCTAAGTAGTTTTTCAGGGTGTTAAAGAGGTCATCCTTTACTTTGGAAAAAGTGGGAAAGAGAAATCTTAAATGCATGTATTCATCCGTGTTATATCACTAGAGCATAATTCAGCTGCCACAGGCCAAGAGGTGGGGTACACCCTGGACAGGTCGTCTGTCTTTTGCAGGTCTAACACAGAGAGACAGACGACCATTCTCACTCACATTCACACCTATGGGCAATTTAGAATACTAAGTTAACCTAACCCCAGATGTATTTGGAAGAAGAATTAGCCAGATGGATGTGGATTCAAGTCCGCGACCTTCTTGCTGTGAGGCAATAGTGCTAACCACCGCGCCACCGTGCTGTCCCACAAAAAGTCTTTAATGTTAGAGAAAACTGGAGGGTGTATTTGTCTTTATTTATTTTAATACGATTTAGAAGTCATCAGATTAAAAGCCCGTAGAAGGCAGCACATTGCAGTGCAGATATGTGTTTTCTTAAGCAAAGCATGGAGAGTTTCTTTAGTGAAGCTGCTCTGAGACCCACACTTGAAGTTTGTATTTGTTTTAGTGACATTGTAAGGTGTGAGGTCCCTTTGTGAATGTGAAGCAGCACACTGCTGATGACATAAGATGATGGCTGGATTTGGGAAGTAGCACAGCCCACCCCTGACACCTGAGACCAATCGTATTTTTGTGTTTGTATTTGAGTGTGTGCGTGCGTGCGTGTGTGTGCGCGCCTGCTGTAAAGTACAGCACCAGGTGTGCATGAAGGTCACTAAAGTGTCCTGTCATTAAGTGTGAGGAGCAAAGACATCCATCATATTTATATAATCTGTCTTCGACACAGGGAGCAACGGTGTGCTGTGAAGCACCACGAACAGTAGGAAACTTCAGAATCTGATTTCTTTCTCATTGCCTGAATCAGCAACAGTTATGTTCCCCTAGTACAACAGAAGACACGGCTTAATTGAAGAACTGTTACATGCAGGTTGGGCCACCGATAATGTAGGTAACTTATGTAGGGAAAGCCTGACAGTTAACGGTCTTTCACGCTGGAGTTTTGGGTTTTTGTCTTGTTTGTCTTTTCCAAACACAGCAATCCTCCCTAACACAGTTCTCAAGTATTAAACATAAAAGGTTCCGTTTCTAAGTTAGTTTTCTTTTGACAGTCTCTCCACTCGTAGCAGAAGAAGGAACTGAGTCAAGGTGTCTGACTCAGTGAATGACAGACAGTGAGGGAGGGAGGGAGAGAGGGAGAGGGAGAGGAAGATTAAAAGAGTGTCAGACTGTCTGAGACGTCACTATGAAGCTGACTAAAACACGGTGAGATAAGAGAGAAGTACATTTATGGAGGAATAAAGCATGCCCCTTTCCTACAAGCAAGCCAGACAGACGTTGTCACAGAGATGTGTATGTGAGGGGGGGCACACAGCATGACCACTTATCTGTTCCAGTGCGCACGAAGTGCTCTTATCTTTTGGTCTTTTTGAAGCTAAAGGATTTTCAAAATCTGAAGTTATCTTCACCCAGATATTCGTGTTTATCGACCTGTGGCCCCACATGGCGGGGTACAGCGGGCTCAGGGTGCCAGCCAGAAGCTACAGCCGCTTCTCCTGTGAAGCCTACAAAGTGGTAAGAAACCAGGGAGTACTTGTGTCAGGGGTGTTATGAAAGCTTTTTTTAAATACTTATCTACCTTTTGGTGAAGATAAAACAACATAAGAAATGATAGAGAGTATGCATTTACTTCAGGATTTAAGAAGGCAGACTGGGGAGAGAGTGCAAGAGGAAAGGTCAGCTTGAAATAGACATGTCAGGGGTAGAAACTGATCTCCAGGAACAGCATGGAATTATAATAGATTCCTCCTTACCGAAATGGGTATGCTACGAGTTTAATAAATGAATGGAGTCTCAGTGCTGGGATTTAGTTTTGCCTTATAAACCCCTAAATAGTCGCAGGAAGAGGCCTTCAACTTAGGTTGGTCTGTGTTTGACGAGGTAGATTTCTTTTGAAAAGGTAGAAGAAAGCATTGTTATCAGAGCATGTCTTTTGTAGACTCAGCACTCAGGGCCATTACCTGAATTATAACAAGAGCTGTTTAAGTCCTGGCTCCCTATGAAAGCTTTTTGTGAGAGATAGCACTTTATGGCAGCTTTGGTCCTGCTGCGTTCTCCTTAAAGTTCTTGCTCATGTTGGTAGATTAGTTCATAATGGCGTGTTAAGCACAGCGCTTTTTAGGTTGCTTACTGAACCCTGAAAGTAATAAGGGTAATAGTCCTGAAGTTATCAACATAATTGTTGCTGCGCCATCGACGTATGTGAGAACTGTGCTTCGAAGGACAGACCTCAGGTGTTGTGGTTTAATGCCGTGTGAAAATGTGAGAAATATTGCGGCTGGTTTGTGATTTTTACACTTGAACTTCAGTGGAAAGACTAAATGGTCCTCGACAAGTGGAGAAAATTAACACACCTCTCGGTTATGAAACAATTCGAAAACCTTTGCGGTTGGAAAAAAAAGGAAACGCATCATTATCACCAAACTAAAAATATACAAATCCAAAATGCCAAGAAAACATTTTGAGCATATTGCTGAACACATGTGGTAAAATTAGACGCTTCTGTTTTTGGAATGCGCAAATTAAACAAAAAGTTCTGACAGTTTTTTAGTGTGTGTGTAGGGGAAGCCTGATAGCTGTGTGGTTATTTTAGTATGTTTACTGTAATTCCATTAACTCTAATATAACAATAATTTGGTATAGAATTTTATTGATGATTGTCCATTGCTAGCTAAAATTTCCCACTGTCCTTAAACATGCAAACACTAGAAACAAAGTTACGCTGCAATAGGCCCAGGCTACTGACAGCTTCCCATGATGCACTGAGTGTTTCTTATTCTTCTCTCTGCATTTATACATTTATCCATCACTTGCAGATGTCTGCCCCTTCCTGAGGCTGGTTCTGATGGAGAGTTTCTTGTTAAAAGGGAGTTTTTCCTTTCCACTCTTGCCAAGTGCTTGCTCAGATCAGAGGTGTTGTCTGATTGTTATGTTTTCTCTGTATTATTGTAGGGTCTTCACATTACAGTATGTGTGGTAAAGTGTGCTGAGGCGGCTGCTGTTGTAATTTGGTGCTATATAAATAATACTGAATTCAATTCAATTGAATATGATCAAAAAAACGGTTGATAACCAAGTTTTAGGTACTTAAAAAAGTCACTTGCAGCAGAGTGAGGACAAGCATCAGATTAGATAGAGTGCAGTGTTTACTTTAGTGAACAAGTTATCATTTCTCAAGTGAGTGAGTGCAAACAACAGAGATAAAAGAGCAAAAGAAATAAAAAGTGTTTGCTCCAGCTGCGTGAGAGTTTGAAATAAGCAAACATGCCCGCAGGAAGTACACAAACACATCAGTCTGTCTCATCCTTCTGTCCTCAGCCGAGTGACATTTGCCAAACTTATGCATCTGAACTATTCAGTTTTCAGAAAGTGCCCTTCAAATTGAGGGCACACTTCCCAGTGTGAGGCTCTGGCTGCCCTCAACTTCTATTTGACAGGGCCAACCGAGCACTGCAGGGATGGCCTGTGTGCGTCATGCCCTTCTGTAGGCATCCCACACCAGCTTGGTGACTCAGCAAGCTGAGGCAGCAGGGATGCTGGATGTGAAGCAGATCTGTGCGTTTCTGTCAGACAAAAAAAAAGGAAAGATGCAGCAGTCTGAATGACTCATCAATGTTTGTTAGAGGCTTTGAAGAACTGATGCTTTTCCAATTTTAAGCCTTAAAGGGAACATTATTATTATGTGAGCACGATGATGCAGTTAGGTCCAGGCTTTCATGGCTCACTGTTGAAAGAATCTTTTGACTAAATGGCAAGCGATGAAGAGAAAATCTACTGTAGACTCCATACAATCGCACACTGATACCAGACTGACTGTATAATGGCAGCATTTATGTCAGGTTTCAGTGTTGGTGTGCTTGAAATGCTTTCAGTGTTGCAGCAGAAAACAAATAACTGAAGTGAGATAACTTAATCTTATTGAGTCTAATTAAAACAAATATTGACAAAGTTTAACCAAGTTGAAAAAGGTGATAAATAACAGTTTGTTATTCCAATACTCAGAATGTCACAAAATGTTAGAAATTGCAATAATATCTAGAATGAAGTATCATGATAATATCGTAACATGGGGCGTCTGGTGATTACCACTTCTACATGATGGATGGACACAGTGTCTAAGTGATTCTGATGGTTAACACTCCAACTCCAATCTCAATGTCTTTCTGTAGTTTCAAATCCAGGGTCCTTAAGCCCAGGGCAAAAACAGTAGATATCTGTAACTCTCCAAATACCATCAGACTGCGCTGCTAATTGTTACTGTTATATCAAAGAAAGATGCAAACTACCGGTAGGCCCAGATTTGGTTTATGGAGGTGACATATTCCCAAAGCAAAATGTCAGTAGAATTGATAGGCCACATTTTACAGTTTCTGTAAGTCCGTGACATTGTGAATGAGTCAGTGTCATGTTGCTTTCTCTGATGATGGGAACGTCCCTTACCACAGCTCCAACTTACAACTCCTAAAACGACCCCCATTACCCCTGATGGCAATGGGGGTAATGGGGGATTTTCCATTTTCCATCTTAGAAGATGCATCTGCATGATCCCCGGCTGCCACAGTGTTGTTGACATATGGCTGTGATGGTACTGGTGAGGAAGATAAGAGAAGTATGTTCTCCCAAGGGAAGTAAAGTTATTAACAAGATCGTTTTCATGATATTAGCAGATACATGTACCAGAGATACAGAACATGTAAGTCATTATGTTGGTGTAAATGCTTTCATATTTATGGAACAGTGTCATTTGTATTTTATTTCATGATAAGTCCCTGTTTCAAGTATTATAAATGATGTATTCAGAGGACACCCACAATAGGTTATGCTTTCAGGTCCTCCACTTAGTGAGTTATTGGTCTGAAATGGACAAGAACCTTCTAACTTAGAAACTATAATTCTTACAGGTGGGGGGTAAATATAAAATATTTCACATTTGACCTCTGACATTTCCCTTAAAGTCAATAGATTTGCCTGATCAGCTCAAAGTGATATAGAGCTATTTAAAAATAAGTGTCTTTGTTTGTACTGGCAGCATTGGGAATGATACTGGTATATGGGGATTCTAAATATCACATTATAGATTGCATCCAAATATCATGTCATATTTGACCCCTGACCTTACCAAAGATTTTACAAGTAAAATAAAAAACATAAATGTTTAAAAATTAGAAATCAATAGTTACAGATTTTTGATACTTGAAATGTTTTGTTTTCAGGTACGGTATGTGTACTGTGTGCTCAGTGACCAGCTACACACAGAAATGCCAATAATGCCACGGGACTGTCTGTTGTAATAATGTTAACTGCTTATCTTCTTATCTGCTTAGTGATTAAATTGTCTATATATTATTAACAGTGGTTTAAATTAAAGACTGAACCGGAATCTGTTGTATCTCATCTGTGTTTGATAGATGGATATTGAATCAATATGGAATTAATACTTCTCTTCATTAAGTATTCAGCCTGTTAAATTGCCTCCCAGATCTGATGTCTGCCTCTCATCACCCATCACTTTTTCTTTAAGCAACTTCCAGATCACAGAAGCTCCAATAAATGTGTGGTTTACCACACATGATTCCCATTATTGCATTCTTTCTTTTTCCTGTTTATTTCAAAGTTCCAGTTATGAGTGAGGTCTTTGATGTAGATGCATCTGACTTATGTTGACTGATTCAGTTGGACAGCAGCGGGGTGAAACTTGAAGCAAATGATGCATCACTGTGGATGGCCCTGTTATTAATGCTTAATTGAGTTTCTGTTGACATGGTGAATGTAAGTTCAGTATTCGCTATCCTTTTATCTCTGTTTTGGTCTCTTCCAGGTGGTGTTTTTGTGAAGTTGTACTGCAAGTTAGACCTTTCACATATATATTAAAATATTTATTTGCTTCAGTTCAAAATGTTCATTTTTGATCAAAATCCCTGTGGTCACTGTGAAGTTTGCTTCTTGAAAGCAGCACTAAGTTGCATCAAGCCTTTCTTTAAAATGAAATTTTTTTACCTGTTGCATTTGAAGCTTGAGCTGCCCGAGTTGGAAACATCAGAGAAATAAAGTGTGTTTTGAAAAGTTGTCTCTTTCGGGACTTAAAAGGAACCTGTTGCTAACTTATCTCTACCCTTGCGACAAGCCCATACCCCCTTCTCCACTTGCCCTCGGGCCATTTGACCTCCCCTGTGGTTTACAGCTCCGTGAATGACAGCTACCCATTTCACCTCGTTTTTAATTGCAATCCAAGCCCTCCATTTACCTGCCCAAAACTACTTCAAAGAGCGCTTGCACATTCACACAAAAGCTCTTCAAGATTGCACTTCCTTTTTTCCACAACCAGCTGAGAGTGTGAATGGATCGTCTAATCCAGCAGCTTAAAGGCTTTTTTTAGTTCAGCCTGTCACTCAGAACCTTTTTTGTTGTAACTGTGCGTTTGTGTTTGGGAATGCAGCCCGTGTAATTTCAAAATGTCGCTCCAAGGCGCTTTGTATTTAATGTGTGGTCGTGTGTTTGCATCGTAAACCTTTTGCGTTTGAGCTTGTGCGTGATGATGAGTGTACGGATGTGCGTGTTTATGAATCTTTTTGAAGTGCTCGCACCTGTTGTAAGACTTCATGAGGGCAGTGATTCATCTGTCGAGGCAGAAAAGCTTCAGGTTTGTTTACAGTGCAAATTCAAAGAAAGAAGGGTCACAACTGTGCCACACACATCACCTCAAGCATGTGCTTTTAGGCTTGACCGTTACAATGCCATGCACTCACTGAGGACTGACAGATAGACTTGAATTTCACAGTGAAGTGTGTACTGATGAAGTTTGCTTGCTTGTGTGTCTGGATTTTGTAAGTCAATCAGTTTTGGAATTTGACATTTATGCCAGCAGAAACTACTTTGTGCTTGACCTGCATCCCATTATCTTAATACAAGAATCTGTCAGCCTGACTAATCATTATTTTTCTTCTGTGGAAAAGAAAGATTAATCAAAAGCATAAACTTTGTACAAAGCAGAGAAGGAACATCTGTCTGAAAATCAGTTTGAGGGGTACACCAAGCTGAGTTTAAGAGATGGAGGATCCAATCACTGAAGCTGGATTTCTAGTTTACTTGGCAACGAAGAGTTGGAGTTAAAGTGCCTGAATTTCAGGACCGGGACCACGCCTCCAAACACGCCCCTTCCGGTTCTTATTTATATATGGATACCCCAGTTCTACAAGCTTTTTGTTCTGCCAGGCTTGGGAGCCGCCGCCAGTTCCCTCTGAGGCCTTCCCCAAACCCCAGCTCAATTCATGTTTAAGCCATTCACCTTTATCCACTAAAAACGCTGTCAAGCCAGCTAGTGAAATGAGATTACTGCAGAAAGCTGACAGTTACTTAAACATGCTGATTGACACTTCCCTGTCATGTCTTAGTGGACTGCAGGTCCCTGAGTTTGTATGAATGCAAGAGTGAGACATGGAGTGAGAGGTGTCTTTATTTAGAAGCACATGTTTCAAATCCCTTTGGGCTCCTCTGATGTTGCACTTGTCACACAGAGACTGCGCAGTTTACAGACAAGCTTGACATTGCTGCATATCAAGATGGGTTGATGACACATCCATTTCTTAAAAAAACATCTCCTTCATTTTTAGGAATACCCTTCTGCACAACTTCTCTTCAGCCACTTCATTTTTTTTTACCTCCTCAGAAAGAGAGACTCACTTCTTATGATCACAGAGGGAGTAAAAAAAAGAGAGTTTGCAGCTAATTATGAGGGAAGCTATTCAGATTATTCAGATGCGTTCTCTACCAACACCCCCCTCCTCCCCCCATGTCCTCTCCTCCCCCCCAGGCAGTGAAGGGTCTTTTCTGTCCCCAGAGAGTGATGTCAGCATGGCCCATTGAAAACAGCCGCCGTGTGCTCCGAGATGAATGCCCTGGCTGAGCACAATGGCCCCAATTTGAATACCACGCGGATATATGCCAGATCGGAGCCCCCAACAAAAGAAAAGAGGGCTACTCTGCTCCCATTCAAGCATGCTGTTATTTTATTAGTCGTAAATTTGCTTCATCCATTTATAGCTTTTGTAGTTTTTCAAGTGTTTATGGAGTTTGAAACACATGGGCGACCTGACAGGGTCAGCCCTTTTTTTTGGACAGAATTTTATTTTTGTTGGCACGTAACTGAAACACCGTGCTCGTGTTTGTGTCTGACCGCAGATTTACACGGACTGGGCCAACCACTACCTCGCCAAGTCAGGACACAAGCGTCTGATCAAGGACCTGCAAACAGACGTCACGGACGGAGTGCTGCTGGCTGAGATCATACAGGTCGTAGGTAAGGAAACCAACTTCTGATTCCAGGCCCTGCTGGAAGAAGCCAGCTCTGATCAAGTGACTGCTGGAGAAAAATGCGAGCCACGTCATTACTTGTTTAGATACGGCTGACCTTTACCAAATAAATGGTCGCTTGCAAACATCATCATTAACTACAAACTCATCTTTTGTTGAGGTGATACGATTAAACCATTTTACTCTATTATATAATGTAATATTGAACTATAAAGTAGATTTTGCAGCTGAAGTAGTTACTTCCACAAAGGACCAATAGTCAGGAGAAAAACACTATTGTTGAGGAAAACTTTTATGAATTTATAGACAGTCAGTGAACTACAGTCTGTAGACTGGGAGAATGTATAGAAGAGAAAGGAGAACAGTTAGAAGAGTGAATATAAATATAAATCAAATAAATTTAAACTTTCTGAAGTTTGTGCTTTGCCTTGTCTCAACTCTTTACAAACCAATGTCTTATATTGTGTTTGTATTGTTAAGCATGTTTTTGATTCAGTTATGTTCTCAAAGAGTCTTATGATCCTAAATCAAATTAAGCAAGCTTATAACTCAACAGCAGCAGTTATACACAGTATGCAGCTGTTCAACCCACTGCTGATCGTCTGTGTTTTTGACCCATGCTCTCGTCTGTAAAATCATCATCATCATCAGCCTTGTCATCTTGTCTGGCCGTCCTCAGCCTGTCATTTCATCTGCCGGCAGCCTTGCAGCTAAAACAGGCAAACACCAGCTGACCGGTGATTCAGCATGTCAGTGACTCTGCTCCCTGCTCCTCCCCCGTGTCTCTGACCCAGATTCTGTACATTTTATGCTATGAAGACCTTTACTGTTCTCACACTACATCAGTTGTTGCATGTGATTGTGTTTTAAATTAGGTCATGAAGTCCATGCCTTCGTTCCTGAGCCTGGTTCTGCCGGAGGTTTCATTCTGTTAAAATTTAGTTTTTCCTTCCTGCTGTCGCCCAGTGCTTGATTATAAGGCCTTGTCTGATTGTTGGGGGGGGGTTTCTCTATTATTCTAGGGTCTCTTACAATATTAAGCACCTTGAGGCGACTGTTGTTTTAATTTGGCACTATATAAAGCTGAATGAGCACTATAGGTCTTTTTGGGTTATACGAATCTTCGTCTGTTAAAAGGGTTCCAGGAAAATCCAGTTGTTTTCACACCTGTATGGTGACTAAAGAGCAAGGTTGGCATTATATTGCTTTGGGGATATGCACAAGCATAAATGCTGACACAAGAATGTGGAACTGTTCTAATGCTACTTTCCAGCCTGGATGTGGTCGTGTTTTTTATGATTTATTCTTATGAAAGTTTGATGTTTTGACTGGGTAACATGGGACCATGTCTTGCTCCTCTGTGTTTGTTCAGTTAGTATTAAATAATTCATTAGCAGTGAACCTGATTATGGAGCTCAAGAAATGAAAGTTTTGCTGAATTTTATAAGTGAAAGGTGGCTCTTGAGTTTCTGCATTGTGGAAAAAGTACCTGATGTTAATGCAATCCAGGCTGGCTACAGCTTTGCTCTCAGATTAAATCATTTCCAACCAGAGCCATCCATTCACCTGTTTTGTACCTCCTTTCTGCCTGCTGCTTCTTGTATCCTGGGAAAACCTCATGCCCACATAGTGTGATGAAACCAGAGCAGCTTGCTGGTGTTGGAACAGCCGTAAAAGTTCAGAGGCCTGGCCGGATATGACACCTGTTTAGCTATTTGACCTGCTTAGATTCAAGGTCAGGGTTGACTTTCACACAAGCCTCCAGATCGATTTCATCATCAGTTGTTTTTATGAATATTTCAGAGGGTAATCTGTCCGGTGAAATTCAACCAAAATTAAGATATGGCTTTGTCCTCTGTTTCTAGTCTTCTCCAGTAATCTAGCTGTTGTATAGCCCAGCTGCAGGAATGTGAGCTGTACATTTATTTGCTCAGTATTCACAAGATAAACTGTGTGAGTTTGTTTTTTAGTTTTAGTTTTAAGTGTGTCCCAAAATCACACAGTATGTGTCTCTTGTGGGTGTTGGTGTCTACAGTGTACAATTTTTAGGTAGCACACAAACCAAAGCCAACAGTAGTAGTGTTAAATCACTGATAGTCTTGTTAGCACTAAACTATTTTGGAATTGCTTCATGCCAAATTTTAATTCTCAGTATGAAAATGACGTGCTTTAAATGCACATAGAGAGAGGTAGTATCCAAATACATGCTGCAATACCAAGTTCATAAAAGTGAAAAACCCCTTGCCTTGAAGGTCATCTTGACCTCTTGAGCTCTTCCTGAGCCGCTGCTATTTCTAGATCACTTCCTATAAGTCTCCTTCTGACCACTTGTATGAGCACCCTGTGATTTCACCACAGACCTCAGTCTTGGGCAGGAAACAAACATCAACTGCTCTTTAAACCTGACCAGACTTCCGGGATCGGTGTCCTTCCACAAAGATCAGTAGGGCCACCAGGAGCATGCTTGCTCTTTTGGGTTTTACAACATTCACTTATCTTGCACCATGAATTTGTCCTTCATGGTCAGACTGTCCTGGTGCTTCAGTGTGAGAACAGAAACCACGAGACCTGCAGTGGATCCTGTTGTGCGCCATTGTGTGTACAAAATATACAACATGTTAAAAACAATTTTTTTCATCACCTGCTTCTTTTCCAAAGTTAAAATTCAGGCTTAAAGGTCATCATCTTAAGAAACAGTGAAGGAGATCCATAGACCTTCTGTAAAAGGAGTCAAAGCTTGACTCCTATGGAGCGAATAACAGCAGCACTACAAGTATAGCAGTGTTGCCCAAGGAGGACTTTAAAACGAGTATGGTTTTACATTTTTATGGGTGGAGTTGTTGAAGTTTCTAATTGCATGTTGACCTAATTGACCTGATAACACCACCAATTAACTAACATAAACTGAAAATTAAATCAGTTTTAATTCACAGTCCAAAGTGTATGGGAGCTATTTATAAAAGCCCAGTAATCCCAGGAGTCTTCGTCATTTCCACTAAAACTGAACACATTTCTTTCATATGTGAATTGTAAAACAAAACCATCCACTTCACTGGAAGAACAGTGTTTTGTGCTGCTGTATGGTGTAAAGGATGTGGTCCTGACATGTAGCTGCCCTCTAGTCTCCACCGTGCCTCCTGATGCAGGAGTCTGTGCTGTTAGCACAGTTGTCAGCTGTGAGCTGAGGGCTGTGTCTCAGCTGCTGTGGGCTGGGCCTTCTAATGGACGGGAGGGATTCTCAACACCACACACACACAGCAGCGCAACACTCCTGGTTGGGCCCCCAACGGCCCCGCTCCCATTTGCTATGACCAGATAGCATTTCATGTGTCAGCGGGAGGGGATAGGAAAGGAGGAGAGGGGGGATCCCAGTCACTGGCATGAACACCTCTGCTCTCTGCACTCAGCCTGTCACTGTCTGGGACACACACATCGGGATAAAGGAGAGGATTACATTAAGTGAACACGCCTGAAAAGAGGTCTCATTATCTCTTCTTTTGTCTCTCTGTCTCTTCTGTCTCTCCTCAGCCAATGAGAAGATTGGTGATATCAATGGAAGTCCCAAGAGCCGTTCTCAGATGGTAAGTGACCGACCAAGTTTGTTTTGGCAGAACGTTGAGAAATTTACCTGCGTGTTTGTGTGAAACAAACCCAGCTCTTTGAAGTCCCATCTGATCAACTTAAGTGGCCCTCGCTAGAAACTGCGGCACAGAAGTCCCTGGTAAATAGTTGTAGATGTGAATAGTTAGCCCATTTATTTTTACTTTTGTGGTATGGTGTGCAGTCATCCGTGAAACCTCTGGCTCAGACTTCTGGATTTGGCTCTCAGTTAAAAGCATCGCAAGCTTTGGTTTTGGGGCCAGTTTTGCCTCTTCATGTTACACATGATACACATCCAAAGAAGTCAGCATTCCTCACATCTTCAGGGGTAAAAGCAGATGGAGAATATGAGCACTGATTTAAAAAAAAGTTCAGAGCCAGTTACGATGTGTTTTTGTCTGCAGTGATAGTTAGAAGGTACATAGGTGGGATTGCCTTCTTGACACTGTTGGTGGCATTTTAGCGGTTTTACAGTTTAGTGCTCTCTGTGGGAAATGAACTGAGCATCTCAAAGCAGGGCTGCCCTCCACTAAATGCGATGGGTCATAAATTGGGACAGTGTGCCAGCTGAGGGGACTATTTCTGGCCACCAGCCAGACTACTGAAGCCTACCAAAGCACCAGAGAGAGAATGATGGAGACACCCATACACACCCATATTTAACAACTGAAAAGGAGGTGGAAGCACAGCTGATCCCTGAGCGTCACTGCACACACATACCCACAGTGGAGCCATATTACTGTACTTATGAGGGCATTCTGCTCTGACTGATTGTAGTTCTTCTTTAGCATTTGGTGGTGTTTTCATTTCATTCGTTTTTGATGGAGGTCACCTATGTCCTGCCATGTTATTACATTTATTTCAGAATTAATTATATATTAGAGAGCTTCTGTAAAATTCTGACCTTTAGTAGAGAGCGAGGGTTCACACTATGATGCTCATGGTACGCTCTGCATTTATCATTCCTGAAAACGCAGAGAAGGGGTTTGTCCACGCAAGAGCCAATTATTCTTCTTCTCTTGGGGTTGCTGAGCATCACTGATTTGAACATGTTTTTCTGTCCGGCTGTGTTTGCGTGAGTAAGTTCATTAGAACCAGAATCAGTGAAACACTTTATATTAAATATAATGACCTAAGAAAAACATACATTAATTGCACATTGTTTGTTGCAGTGTTTATCCTGGACAAGCATTATAGGAACAACACCAACACAGAGTATACAAACTTTTTACATTTTTACAAGCGTTTGAAAACATTTATTAACTCCCACTGAAAATGGTCTCGACTCCATCTCCACTTCGCTATCAGTTAGGTCTTTCCCATTAGCCGTGATTACACCCCCAGTTCTCCTGTAACTGAGCATCTTGAAATTTTGGTCTCCATGGTCTGGACGTCTCTGTGGGTTTCTTATCAACATCCTGTTTAGAGCTCTTTCACATCCAGCTCATGTGACACAGCAGCTTTTTCTTTTGCAAAGCGAGAGGATTGTAGCTTACCTCTGAGACAGAACAAGTGGTTCCAAATGGATGGTGTATCTTTTACGGTGTTGTGATTCTTCATAGACTCTGTTTGCGTGAAAGGAAATGGTTTGTTTCTCTGTTTTTATAGTGTTCATTCAGTCAGTGGGAATTGTTTAATGGAAAGCAGTTGTCAAAATCTCGCTTTAACTTTGCACGCAGACCCGCAGATGTTGCAGTATGTGCGCATGTTTGTCTATGTATGTGAATGTGATTGATTCTCTGTGTATAGTCTCAGTATTTGTGTCAGCTTTAGAACCGAATCTGAGCATTCAAACAGCGCTAAGGGTAGGCATAACCGCAGCAATTATGCAGAATGTCTGCTTTGTGTATCGTAGTGCTGTCAAAACAAACACACACAGAGGTTCTGAGAGTTTATTTAGCAGAAGAGTGTTTAGAGGAGTGAGAGAGCTCTTTTTTTTAACCACACTTGATTTCATTGTTGAAAAAAAATCTGCTGCCCTTCACTAGTGCTTGACTCAAGCTCGGCTTCTGAATGAATAAAAATGGAAATAAGCTCCATCAGTGGGATAAACTGTAGTGCATTCACCTCACTCACCTGCTGCCTATCCGCACAAGTGCCTGTTTCTGTAACTGTCACATTCTTGTTGAAAGAAACCCCACTGGCAGATCATCCCTTTGCCACCCAGTCAGGCTCTGTGTGTTTGTGTGTGTGTGTGTGCGTGCGTGCGTGCGTGTGTGTGTGCGTGTGTGCGTGTGTGTGTGTGTCGTCTGCCTGCCTGTCTGTGCAGGTTTAGTCCAGACTGATGGTGTTGATTTGACAGTGAGCTGTTAAAACATCCCACGATGGCCCATCACATAGGGAGACACACAGACATGATTACATGGGGTGTCTCATTCAGGCGCCCACCTCAATGGGACACCCCCCCCCCCCCCCCCCCTCTGGTTGAAAGTAGTTTCAATTAAAAAGTAAACTGTTAGCAATTTTCAAAAGCCAGAATCACCGTATGAGATTCAAGATTCATGCGGCATGTTTCAAAACACAGATAAACCCATGGCATCCACATGATGTGTCCAAGATGTGAACACAGAGGGAGTGAAGGTGTGATTGTGCTGTGAAAGGCTTTCTGTCTTGATTTTATCTTTTAGGGAGCTGTTCATTTCCCCCCGTCCCTCTGTTCTTCTTACTCTGTGTGCTGGACTGATTGGTTCTCACCAATCAGCCATAAAATAAAGAGGGTGAATTGAGGAAGTAGACTGGCAGACAGCCACACAGGTGGTTAAAACCAGCAGGACCAGGTGTTTAATGGACTTGATGAAGCATAGAATGAATGTTTATGTGCTCAACTGTCTGTACAATTGAGCTTTTCTTTATAATTCACTGCGTGTTTCACCTTCAGGTGTGGTTTAAGATTGGATTGTAGCAGGTGAGAAAGCACCTTACCCTGCAGTGTCTTTATTATGTTTTATTCAATCTAAAAATGTACACAGAATTGTGCTGGTGTGTCCATGGATGCTTATTTTTGATGTTTTAGCTGGTGGAGCTTTACACAGGTACACAGGGCAAGAACCAGAAGGTGTTGGATTAATGCTTAAACAGGCTGGTTAATGTTTGATCATAAGGCGTTACACTTTCTGTGTGCGTTTGAGAGAGAAATCCCCGAGTGTGTCAGCTGGTCAGAGCTCAGGTGATCACATGGTGGATTGGAGAGAATGAGCAATCAGAGTTGCTGTTGCTAAGATACCAAATATACCAGAAGCCAAATAATATTTTTCAGCTGGCACAGGCTTATTCACCCTGGAGATGTTGTGTCTTCCACATGACTTCTGCTGACCCATGGGCTGCAAAAGAAAGAGCACCTATAGCGGTGGGATAAAATAAGAGCGACGTTACCCTGAATAATGCAGTTCGGTTCAACTGTTCTCAATCAAAAGCTGCCTCCATATAATATTAACACTTTTTTCTGGTGCTGTGATAGAGAGGTAATCTTGTAATGTTCCACAAGGTATTTGTATTATATTGTCCAACCTTTGTATATACACTGTGTTCATTTGTGGCTTAACAATTAGTCTATTCATGGGAGATATGACACAGCCGTTTTTAATGGCTTTTTTTCCCAGGAACATTTAAACTTTGAAAAATGTGGCCTTTTAAGATGAAAGCCTGGGGGAATTTCAGTTTGTGTGGGTGCAAGCCGATGTTAGCCTGAATCAAAACCGTTTCAAAGGAACAATTAAAACATAACAGTCAACTTACAATAGCACAGATATCCTGATATGACTGCCTCAACTCTCAAACACAACAGTGAGTATGTAAAAATGAATTTTCAGATGGAAGAGGGCTCAGTGTGCTCCCTGTTACACCGACGTGTGTGAAGTTGCATCATGGTGTGTCTATTCATGCTGCTGCTGCGCCAGAACATTTCTGTTAAAAACTTGAGCGTACGTGGTTTTCTGTCAAAATAGAAAGAATTACTCAGGTACGTGTCAAAGTTCTGCAAGTGGGTGGCTAGATGCAATCCATGAAACATCCCGAGTGGGTGAAAGTGTGTGTGTGTGTGCGCGAGGGCACACACTGATGGATTTAACAACGCACAGTTACACACACATGCTGACGCAACGTGTTGGCTCACAGTCTTAACCAGCCAGACTCTACAAGAACCAACAGTCAAAAGGTCAAATGACACGGAGCTGTCCGGAAACGAAGCTCGTGTCGTCACATCATAGGAAAAAGGTCCAATGCATCAAGCCAATAAGGTGTTTCTCTAAAATATAACATTTCAGCCAAAAAAAAGGTTCCTGCCTCATTGAAGCAGAAAAATGTAATTTGTTAACTGCTGTTTTGCAAAAAAATATGTGATTTCATTTTGTTACATTTTTTTTTCTTTTAGTGGGAAACTGTAATGTACCCAAACAGACCAGCTTCTGAATTAACTTCGACCGTTCATAGTTAGGGGTAAAGTAGGATATTTTATTGCATCGGGATTTTGATGCTCATAATTTCAGTTTTACTTCCAAATGAAGTGATGAAGTGTTTCAGACGAAACCACAGCTTTAACAGCTTACGGTCTCACAGTTTGCTGTAGTGATGTTGTGCTTTGTTCCCAGATCCCTGCGAATAGAAAAGCATACAGGTAAATGCAGAAGCAAGACTCAAATTGTGGTAAACTATCGTGGCTCAAGAGTTGGGAGTTCGCCTTGTAATCGGAAGGTTGCCGGTTCGAGCCCCGGCTTGGACAGTCTTGGTCGTTGTGTCCTTGGGCAAGACACTTCACCCGTTGCCTACTGGTGGTGGTCAGAGGGCCCGGTGGCGCCAGTGTCCGGCAGCCTCGCCTCTGTCAGTGCGCCCCAGGGTGGCTGTGGCTACATTGTAGCTTGCCATCACCAGTGTGTGAATGTGTGTGTGAATGGGTGGATGACAGGTTGTGTAAAGCGCTTTGGGGTCCTTAGGGACTAGAAAAGCGCTATACAAATACAGGCCATTTACCATTTATAATCCTCATCAGAAGGCAGGTGTCAGTCTTAGAGTTCTCACATTTATTGTAGTACATCAATCTGGTTAAATCTTATAGCCTAGTTTTGGTCACTCTGATCTGCTGGTGCTCTGCTTTTATTCTGACTGGAAGACTGACATGTAAACAGTAAATGTAAGAGCCGTTTTGCTGCTTGTCGGTGAAATCCTGCTTCACACTCATAATACTCTTGCTCAAGCATACTCCTCCCCCCCCCCCCCCCCCCTCTCTCTCTCTCTCTTGCTCTCTCACTCTCTCACTTGCTCTCTCTCTCTGTCACTCTCACACACTCTCTCACACACACACACACACAAACACACACACACACACACACACACACACACACACACACACACACACACACACAATAGCAGCCCTGTGATGGGAGGAAATGTTTGTTCAGAGCACTGTTGGCCGGCTAGCCCTGCACTAACGCTGCCAGGAGCCGAGCAGAGCAGAGAGGTGACAGTGGCTCGGATCGAGGTGTGAAGCTGGGCAGAGGCAAACTGCAGGAACATGTCACACTTTCAGGCAGGTATGGGGCTTCCCTGCAGATTTGTTGTCTTATGCTGACAGTGAACGCTTTCTTGTTTAGAGGTGGGGGTTTTTCTGGTTGTCAGTAGATTCTCTTCTGTACCATATAAAATTTTGAGGCTATAGCTTACTGCCCTTTGGCAGCGTGGGCGCTTCGTATACACTTTTCCTTTCACTTCAGTGTGTCTGCAATCATTTATCAGCCGGTTATCTTGGTACAAAGTTTGCACAGAGCAGATTCATGAGAGCAGTGACCCAAAAAATAAAGTGGTGACAGACACAGACATTGCATTCCTCTTTCTTGTTGTTGGCAACGTTTTGCTAATCCAGTCAACAGTACTAACGTGATCATCCATATCAGTCATCCTTTAACCAATGCTGTTTCAGACATTTTCTTTTAAGCTGGATGATCATGTAGTATTTAGATTCCTGGCCAGCCTTAAACTAAGTTTAACTTCTATGACATTGGAACACTCTGCCTTACAAGTGTTACAACCTTTGATCCGATTCTAACTCATTAAATATCCTGAATGGACTAATCAGTGATATACAGTAATTAGAACATATATTTAGTGGTCTGAGTAGGATGTCAGGCTACAGCTGATGTTCCGCCAGCTTTACTAAACTGTTTTTCCTACACGTTTTAAATAGCAGTAGAGGTTTCAGCATATTTACCCTGACCATGACACTTATGATGGGGTGTCTCACTGAAGTATACATTCTGAGGGTTACTGCTATTTAAGCTTCAACTATAAAAGGCTGCTTACAAGTTTAGGCCCAAGGTATTAAAGAAGGTTTTCAACAAGTTTATTTTTAAGGACCCGGCAGTATTCAGAGAGGACCATAACCTGCATTCCTACTGTTCCTTAGTTTACTGCTGTCCTACGTTGAAGGACTGCATGTGCCAGGCCTGCTAACAGCTGTTTCCCAGGTCAGAGGTCATGGAAATGACAGCAGGGGCAGTGGTGCATTTTCAGTTCAGCCGATGACCTGAAGTCAGATGAACTCTTCACACACTGGCATGGCTCAGATATTTTTGGAGCTTGTTTCAAACACTGAAAGCAATGAAGAAATTGTTATCAAGCCAGTATTATTGAAATAATACATCCAATATTCTGTTAGAGGTTGTAACATTATTGTGAAATTCATAGTATCATAGTAGCAAGTCTATCTGCTAATAACTAATAATGTGGCTCTAAGAGCAGTATGACTGTGGGGTTGACTGATAAAGGAGTGCTAGTAAGTCCTTCAGCAAGGAGTACTTCCTGCTCAAGTTTTTTGCTGCTGACTGACAATTACAGTAGCCTGGACATTCCACCTTGATGATGTTGCCCTTGTTCACATGCAAATTGAGTGTAATGCTGAAACTTTAATGACGTAAATGCTGTCCTCTACACCATCTTTGCTATCTGAGCTACACTATTGCACTGCGTAAAACACAAGAGAAGGAAGGAAAAGAAGTGAAGTACACCACAAAAGGGAATCCAAGTATTCAAACAAGTTACTTTGTAACATGTACCCTCAACTGCTGGTGGATGTAACTAAATGTGACATAGTACAGGATGGCAGCAAACTTAGTAGTAATTCTGTGGCTTCTGTGGTTTAGTAGTGCACTCATGGATTTACCTACAACATTTGCTGTCAGACATTTTTATATTTTTACAAAGGCAGATGTAAATGAGTTCGTCACCTCATAGCCGGAGACTTCCTAGCAGGAGAAGCACAGTGGGAGCTGTAGGTCAGGTTATATTTAGTTGGTGCATATTAAGTGTAATCATGTCATTAATCATTACTGTACAGGACCCTTCTGTTTGCAGCCCACACCCAGGCTCATTTACAAAGAACACAGTTCATATGTATTTAGGTTTGAAACCACTTGCGGTATCATTGCTGTGTATCTGTGCTCCCACCCTCTGCTGTAAAGTTCTATTGAAGCTTTCAGAATGATTTTTTGTCAATATATTGTTGCAGTGTTGCAGATTAGGCTCAGTGCATTAGAAATCTACTCTGTGAATAAATAGCATTCTGAAAAGATTCGGCCCCTCCCTAACCTTTGTGTACAGTTTAAAATTTCCACTTCTCAAACAGTTTTTATTGTTGATTAGTTGCTCTGCAGAGACTTCTACACAGCTAGTAACTCTGTGTGTAATATGAGAGATCAATGACTGTATAATACTGATATATCTTTTGTTGTACCCTGTTTGTTTGCTCCCCACCAACAACAACAGTTGGTACACTTTGATCGCACAGTCATTCATCAGATCTACCCTGCTTAATGACTTGTTTTATGCGGTTTACCTTACGATAAGGTGCGCCAGCCAGCAGATTCTGTGTATAATGGGTCACATGGTCTCTAAACAAAGCCTGTCTGCCTATCAAATCCTCTCACAGTCCAGTGACAGCTCAGCAGTCTGCTCATGTTGCCATGGCTGCTGTCATAGCAACTGAGTGACTATAGATGTTTGCTTCCTCATAGATCAAGTGATGTAAGTGTGGCTGGTTTGAATTCTGCTTTGGCTATGTCACTATGTGGTCCAATTTACTTCTCTAGTATAGCACAGCAATCTCTGTATATACAGACGCTCTCTTCTACTCTTCAGGACCAGTTCATACTTTTATATGTGCCAGAAACTTGTTGTTTTAGTGCCATTTGTTTGTTATAAATGCTGATATCCCAAATGTCACAAAACGCCTTTAAATGCAGTGCCGTGTAAACACTTAACACTCAGGTCTCGTCACATAAAACTTGCCAAAAAATTGTCATGATGACTTTTTTGCACGAATCCGAAGTTGGATACAACACATTATTGAATGATCAAAAAAAGCTTATTTTCCATCTTAACTGTTTTTGGAGTCATCCTACCTGTCAGATCAGTGATTATTAAATGATAAACGATCTGCAGTCCCAACAGTTCTATCATTGTCATTGATATTCAGCACCTCTATTTACTGCTTAAGATTTTGTGATGCCAACCTTTGCCTTATGTTGACTCCCCCAGATTTGTTATTGTTGTGAGAGCCATGCAAAAAGCTAATCAGTGTGGGTGCTCGTATTTCACCATGATGCAAATTTCAATGTAAATGTACAGTATGAAGAATCATGCAGCTGTGACTCTCTCTCTCTGTAGATTGAGAACATAGATACCTGCCTCAGTTTCCTGGCAGCTAAAGGAGTCAACATCCAGGGTCTGTCTGCAGAAGGTAAGCTGGAACCACAGATTTATTCTTTCACATGGAACATGAGAGTTCATCCTGAATCAAGCTCAGGCTTAGTTACTAAATAGAACTGATGCCGCAAGAAAGATAAAACCTCAGAATTGGTACACTGATTTTTAAAAAAAAAAAATTTATTAGCAAGCTCTCTCCAGGAAACTCTGTATTAATGCAAATGAAAACATTCAGGGCTGATTTCACAACACATATAACTAATGTACCAGAAAGCTTACAATGGTACATAATGATGTTTAAATGTAGCTGTTGTCAAAAAAAAAGAAAGAAATTCACACAGGGAACTGAGAGACAATATTATTACTGGTGCTAATGCAAAGCTGAATCAAACAGCAGCATCCTATTACAGCAAGAAACACATGGGGTCCATTCACTGTTCTGTTAGGAGAACTTTGAGGTGTATCATCTTGCAGTTCAAGAACAATCCAGAAGGAGAGCTAAAGGCAGCAGAATTAGATAGAGGAATTAAACAGAGTGTGACATATTTGAAATGTCAGTTTCAGATGGGGCTGACCATCTAAATAAGGCCCAGGGCCCAGAATCGGGCTGGCAAAGACATGCCAATGTTTCTCACTGGACAACTTTGGAAAGGAGGGGATAAATTTGGACTTTTAAATGGATTAATGCATTGTACAGCTTTATACAGCTACTGATTCATGCTACACTAAAGTAATGAAATACTAGATAAACAATTAAATTACAAAAATGTTGCTGTTTTTCACTATCTACAATAAAATAGAATATATGGTTTGATAAGCAAGAGAGATGATCTCCATATAAGAAAACAATCAAAATGCCATGAAATCATTAAAAAAACCCTAGTAGCTTATTTTCCAAGCACTAGTATGGTAAATGTGAAAAATTGTTGCAAACTTCATCCTCTATTTTGTTTTCATCTCCCCACTTTTTCTTTCTACTTTTCTCCTTTTAAATCATTCACCCCATCCTTGTTTCTGACCTTCAGAGATTCGGAATGGCAATCTGAAAGCCATCCTTGGCCTCTTCTTCAGCTTGTCCCGCTACAAACAGCAGCAGCAGCAGGCCCAGCGGCAAAACTCCCAGCCCACCCTCCCACTTGCTGCCCAGTCCCAGAGCACACACCCTCCACTGAGTCAGCAGATCAGCGCCCCGGCCCAGCTCAGCCACTCTCTGCATGGGACTCCTGCCATCACATCCCAGAAAACAGCGCAGGCCGAGATGCAGTCCAGGTGAGGCTAACTGGAGTGAACAAATGTGTCCCTGTGGTGTTTACTTTCTTCACGTGCCTGCTGTTGTAATCCATCATTTTGACATTTCTATCTTCCTGTTCGCACTTTTTGTCATTTATAACTCTAAACCTGACCTCTCACTGTCTCTGTCCTCTTCCATATCTTTCCTCTCTTTTCTTCTCCTCTAGGGATGGGTGTCAAAGTAAACTACTCAAGTTTTCCCTTGGTCAGAAAAAGACCTCTAGGTCAGCTCTTGTGCCTTTCTAATTTCTTTCTCCTTCCCTTCTTTCCTCCACCACACCTCCTATTCCGTTCCATTCCTGGAAATAGGTTGAGATTGCCCCTAATCAAGGATAGCATTTCTTTCGCGCTGTAATGAGTTTAATGTTGTTTCTTTGTCTGTGATTAAGGGCAATCTCTACTACAAGCACGATCTATTATGCATGAGTGGTAGTGTTGGAGCAGATAGGAACAAAAGCTCCAGGCTCCATTTTCAGAAGGCCCTGTCTCTCTGGCAGCGTGCCTCATTTGGCAGGCCTGCTTAATGGGCTGTAGAAGACCTTTAGATAACCCTTAAGTAAATGTGTGCGTGCTTGTGTGTGTGCGCGTGTGTGCTCCTGCAATCCCCCATATAATATGACATTAATAATTAACACAGAGGAATCTGTGGCAGGTCTGTAATGAGACATGTTATATTTATCTTTGGTCTTACTTTTTTTTTCTTTTTCAGTTACATTAGCCTCCTTATAGCATGCAGCATCATATGATGTGATAACGCACCTTGAAATTTAATGTACCATTTAGTTTTGCATGCTGCCCCATCCCAGAATATGTTTACATTGCACCTGCCCGGATACAGCACCTGACCAAACTAAAGAAATGCCCCCCTCTTCTGGTCAGCATGTGCAACTACATCATTTATCAAAACACTTTTTAAACTTTTTTTTTTTTTAAATTGATTGATCTTAATTAAGATTTAAATGACTCTCTGGCAGCATCTGATAGCGAATTTTAAAAGATTTTAACGATGTGAATTGTTTATATTAATGCTAGCTGCTAATATTGCGGTGAAAGGTCTATTTTTCTTTGTTTTGGAATAAAAATTATTGTTAACTCAGTGTTAAGATACTGAGTTAACAGCAAAACATGGTGCTTTTGAACATAATGAGTGTGAAAGAATCTAAGTGAAGAGAAGAATTGCTGTACAATTTAGTGTAAGCAGACTGTTTTTTTAAGGGTTTTCTTTTGGTAAGTTGGTTGTATCCAAGTAATGATGTGCTGTTAGCACTAGTACTTCATTTTGAGAAATATTTAAGTACTTTTCTTTGTCTGCATTGCACTTTTAAGAGTGTAGAAAGAGAAAGATTTGCGGAGTAGATTTATTCTGGAATTTCTTTTCACACTATAGCCCATATTAAAATTAAAATTTAAGAAAAAAGTGTTGCTCGTTTTTTTTTTTTTTTTTTAATGTAACCACTAGATTGAATTACTTCCTGACAGACTCAGTCCAGTGGGGGAAGGTAGTAGACTTGCTGGCCCTGCTATAATTGAAATGATTTTAGACTACTCTAGCCTAAATAATGTGGTTAAAGCTATTACCTTGCAACAGCTGGATAAATAGTGGTCACTCAAAGTGAATGGCAAGACGGAAATGAGAGTTTCTATAATGCACACGAGAGCTGAGTGAGACTGCTGTAATCTGCTTATCAAGTATCCGCCTCAGTCCCAAGATGGTGATGATGTCGCCAATGGTCAATTAGCATTTCATTAGCAGCTGTGTGCCACAGCCTGTTAGATTCCAACTCGCCTTATAGATTGGCTTGCAAAATGAAATCAAGGTGTCATAACTTCCACCAAAGCTTGTCTACAGTCTAATCCATGTGGGGAAAATAAGGAGGAGCACGTGTAATCTGAGCTCATAGTTCTCCCAGGACCTGCTCTCAGTCTGACTGTCCACTCTGCTGCAAGCTTATCTGTCTCCATTAGCCTGGTGTAGGTGTACCCTGGGGGTGGGTCGCCGCAACGCTGCAAGAAAAGCAAACAAAAGCTAAGTTTAAAACTAAAGCTGCAATTTTAAATAGAAAACTACACATGTCAGGAACAAGTGAACCTTGAACCTTGAACAAGTTTGGAAAAATGCCTTGTTAGAAAGGAGCCTAAAATAGTGTGAAGCATTTAGAAAGACATGAAGAGGAGGGCAGTCCTATTGTGGTTAGTGTAGCAATGAGGTTGAGGTATATTTGACCTTCTGGAAAGCAAACAGAGACCACTTCCCCCAGGAAATCAATACAGTAGGTCAACAAGTTCATATTACAAATTAACTGTGGATGTTGAGGTCCTCTACAGCCTATTGAGGGTGGTACATCAGCTTCAGTGCACATCATCACAGAGGCACGGTATAGAAAACAAAGCACGCTAGTGCAGATTTCTTTTTAAAGCTCATCCTTTGTGGCAAATTGCACTCCCCTAAACAGTGAAGCATGTTTGTGTAGCACTTTCCTTTTTTAAACTATTAACTATACTTAATTTAGTTTTGAAACTATATTAATTTTATCACTAGTTTCAAAACAAACAGAAGATGTATGCTACTAGGATATTTTGGTATTTGCAGAATGTGGTTTTCTCTTTCAGAAATGTGATTTGTTCTACAACTGCCACTTACCCTTCTAATGTGTTTGGTTAAATCACATAAAATGCTTGGTCTAATAAATCTAATTATGTTATACCCTCCCATCTTAGTTTACAGTCTGTTGTGCTTGTGTTATAGGCTTGCAGTGACCTAATGTGTCTCTGTAATGTGTGGGGGAAAATAAAACTGCTTTAGATTCATAAACTCGTGTTTGTCATAAAGCAGCTAACTTTTTTGGCCTGTTTATTCCCTCTTTTTTCTCCCTTGCTTTCTTCCTTTTTTCTTCTATCTATTCATCAGACTTCCTGGCCCCACAACAAGGGTGTCCACTGCTGGCAGTGACATCCCACCGAGAGGGTCGGTCAGTGCTGCTGGGAACAGACGGAGCCAGGGCTTCAGTGACAAAACCAAAGCCAACTCACACCTGAACAAAGGTAAGCCAGAGATACAGATACAAATGGGTGCACACTGACATCTTCAGGTTGAATCTTGGATGTTGGCAAATCCCGTTAGCATGTCATCATGACATGTGTGCAAGTTTAGAGGAAGAGAAAGTAAAATTAGAGGACAGGCAGTAGCCTTGCAGCTGTAAAAAGTCTTAATGCTGTGTTTAGGATGATTTTATGGTGAATCCTTTGGGTGCTTTTTTGTTTTTGTGGGGAAAATGCAAGTTAGCTGTGCTGCTTTGAGGCTAATAGAGGATTAAAAACCATGCCAGTAATGCTTGGCCCTCAGCACGCAGTGCAGCACAGAAACAACTGTGTCTTTTAAAGAGAAGAGCAACAAAGAACTGATGAGCATAAAATCCAGAATCACATAATGACTACATGCTCACCACCTTTGGAATCATTCTGAACATTAATGTTGCATTTTTAAAGGAGGTGGAGGTTGTTCTCAGTTTGCTTGAATCTCAGGCTGACCTGTGCAGTGTCTTTAAGGAAACGTGTCTTTGAAACTCTGTCCCATTACTCTTAATGTGTGGTTTCATGTAATATGAGTTAAATGTCATTGTGACCTCCATTTGCACAGACTGTATTCATCCTCACAAATGGAAAGGTCACTCAAAGTGTGGACCATTTAGAGCACTGCTCTCTACCTTTTTCCAACCTGCACAACTCAAGTGCAACAGCACAGTGAACCCTTTAGGACTTGCGAGAGGTGTTCGCCTCAGCACAAGAAGGTCCTGGCTTTGAATGGACCAGTCAGCTGGGTGGTGTGGAGGTTACATGTTCCCTGTGACTGTGTGGGTTCTGTGTGGGTTCTCTGGATTCCTCCCACAGTCGCAGACGCTGTGAATGTAACAGTGTGAATAGTTGTCTGTCTCTTTGTGATGGCCCTGCGATAGACTGGCGACCCAGTCAGGGTGTGCCTCGGCTTTTGTCCTATCACAGTTGGGCTCTGGCACCTAACCCCCCCCCTCAAACAGCTGCAGCACTGAGCTAAAAAGAGTTGCCTGAAGGGATGGATCCAAGTATTATTTTAGAGAAATAAAGTTCTGAATGAGAACGTTGGCAAACAAAGTTCAGTTGCTCTTCGTAAATCATTGTGCCTTTTCTTATTTAGGAACATCAGGACCAGCTCATCATCACTTTATGTCAACTTCAATTTTTTCAGTGTGTTTTTGGTTTTTGTTTGTTTGTTTTTTTTTTACTTTTTTTTTTAACTTTTTTTTTTTTTTTTTACAAAATCATAACACATGTGAGGTGTATGTTTGCTACACGATAACATCCAAAAATGTGTTTTTCGGGACACATTTAATGTATGAAGGTCTGAAGAACAGTGCAGGTATTCTAGGCAAAACAGTGTCATGTGTCCTCCACTCATGAGGCCTACGCTCTTGCCTAATCCAGATGGAGTGTTTCCACTAGTGGGACGCCATTTGATGGGGACTATCTTCTTTTGTCTGCTTTATGTGAGAAAGAGAAACAGTGGACAATGCCCCAATCAGATCCTCTCAGCATTGCATGGAGTGCTACTGTGAAGAATATGGATGGACATGAAGATCTCTGGACACCTGGAATACCTCCTCCCACCTGATTCCTTTAAGATTAAGCGGTTATGTTGAACACTGTAATTCAAACAAGGTGGGAAAGTACAAGCAGTGTGGGAGTTTAGTAGATCCAAGAACAAAGCTGTTCACTGTGATAATTTTCCTTTGGAGTCAGAACTGTATTCACACCATATTCTTCCACGGTGCTCTGACCCAGTTTAACCGCTCTACACTGTTCTGAAGCTTACAAACTCTGGGTGTTTGGCAGTACGTTTGGTTAGACCAGTGTGGAAATAGTTTCTGTCACCACTCAATGGGCCAGAGCTTTATATAGACTTTGTTAGTGTTCACAGTCTAAACTCATTACCCTGCATTAGACAGAGAATTCTGACTGCCCAGAGAAAGACAGGGCAGAAGAGTAAGGGGAGAAAAAAAAGTGTGTGTGTGAGGGAGAGAGAGGGAGCTGGAGAGGGACTGTTGTCTGTTTAAACAGTCACAAATTAACTGGGACCAACGCTGTGAGAAGCACTGTGGGGCATTTATTCTGATGCTCGGCTCCATTCGAGATGAGTGAGTTTATTAGTGTAGACTGCAGGGAGATTTGTCGGTTTGTGTGAGTGTAAAATCACCATGATTTGGAAAAAAAACCCAACAGAATTTTGGGGAAATGTCCTTAAATTTGTTGATTAAATACACTTCATAACATGAAATCCTATTAGTGCTCAGAGTGAGATTTCCAGTAGACACATTTGTCAATGACTTTATTGGAAGTATTTCCAAATAGTTGGATTTGGTGGAAAGAGTGTCATTTTTTTAGGCATCTTCAAAGGGACTTGAGCACCAACTGCAATTCTGCTAGAAGGCACAATCCAGCTAATGAAAAAGCACGTGAAGATTAGATTTTATAAAAATCATCAGATACAGGGAGGTCAGGATGATCGGGGGGAGCTACGTTAGCACACAGCATTGACTTGAAAGTAACTGCAAGATGTGTGAAGTAGCTGTGATAATTTGCATGAAAACAATTGGCTCTTAATGCTCAGCTGGTATCCTGACAGCTGATATATGAAGCTCTGAGTCTGAAGCATAGATGCGTCGGCTGATGCCAGATATAAGCTATTTGCAGCATACTCTGGGTGAAATAAATGTGCACTGAAACCAGAAAAAGCACGAGCTTGCATGCCTTTCTAGGTTTGTGTGTTTGGGGCAGCAGGCCATATGATTGTCAGCAGGTAGCATGAGAAATACTGGTCAACCCCCTTCCAGGTTCCTCTTGGCCTGTTGTTGCTAAGCCCCTCCTCCTGCTGGAGGACCCACCACACTCCTCCTCCCCTCCTACCCACTCTAGATCTGTGGCCATGGTTTAGAACTCTTCCCTGATCTCTCATCCATCTCTTCCTCTCCTCTACTTCTTTCTCTGATGTCCTGGATGTCTGCAGCACCAGTGAGGTTTGTCATCTTTTGTCATTGTTAAGATAAGATAAGATAACCTTTATTAGTCCCACACGTGGGAAATTTGTTGCTGCCTAAAATGTATTTCTTTTCAATAGCGCAGAAAGCAAAGGGTTTTCCTACTGTTTAATAAGCCAATTTCTTGCTCCTTTAATGTGAAATTGATGTAGATTACCCTTCTTCTTCTTACCAATTGGTCATTGAACTAAAAGCTGCTAGTAAGTATACTACACATGAAGTTATTTGTGCTTATTGTAAGACGTTGCTCCTCGAGGTTCAGATAGTTACAGAAACACCTGCAGCTTCTTTTCAGAGGCCAGATCTGGTCTGTGTCAAAGGCTCTGATGCCAAAATAGAATAATGTTACTGGATGGCTGTACAATAAGTAAACACAAGTGCCTTAATATAAGGTGACAGTGTCTGGGTGTTCGCCGAGTGACACATAGCAGAGAGACAGAAAGAGTGTGGGACACCTATGGTTGTGTGTTTCTGTATGTGTGTGTTTCTGTTGCCCATGTGTCTCTTGGATTGTGTGTTGTATATGTGGCTGGTGCCTCTGCTGAATGAATAGCCTGCTGATGAGCTGTAGCATCACTGTTTGAGTGTATTCATGTGGAGAAACTTTAAAAAGTTTCAGTCACCACACAAAAGCCAGCTGTCGCTCTCACTTTTTTGAGCACAATGACTGAGGAGCAAGAGAGAGCAGGCTTCTCAAATGTGAACACGATGAGCAGCCAAACACCTTCAGCCTCAAACTGTGCCAGATTTTTACATATTAAATGTCTCTGAAGGTGTCAGTGCATTGAATAAATCTAACCAGTCAGGGAGAACTGACACCGCAGGTTTGGTTCAGCACAAAGATGGTTTTACTCTGGCTACATGTGAGGGTAACTTGTGCATAAGTGTGACATTTTCAGGTCAGCAATATGGTTGTTGACCGATTGAGAGCTTAATGTCTTGTTATCAGGGCAACCGCAAGGAGCAAGGAGGGTTTGTGATGTCTAAACATTGTTAGCTGATGTACACTTTTATAAATTTTGTGCATGAAATCTATCTTACATCCATGCGGACTGTGCATTGTCATAGGCTCAGTGATTTCACTGTTTATAGATGCTTAGCAGAACACAGCTAGATCAGGTGGCTCAAGTGCTTGCTCCTAGGGGCCTGCCTGGGGCTCATCTGATTGTTGGGGCTTCTCTGGATTATTGTAGGGTCTTTACTAGGTCAGGGCAATATGGCCAAAAATATTTATCACGATATATATTTGAAAATTTCCGATAACAATGTAACTGACAATATAATTGACGCGAGACAAAACACTTTACAACTCCACAACTTTATTAGTGCAAAAAACCCCATCAATGTATTTTCACTTAAACAAGCAGCTGTTTTTTATGTGCATTAAAGTTATATAAAATTTTTACAGTGCAAATGCAAATTATACATACACAATGTAGCACAGTACGTATCACGCCGTGAGACTCCTGACTACGGTAGCCGTAATGCTCCGACAATCCATCAAGCGGTGTGGCTTTCGTACTTTAGCAAAGTCGTACTAAAAGATTTTTTGACAGATTTTTGAGTGCCGTGTACCACATAAAATCAGTTCGGTAATAATGGTAATAAAAACGGCCTGCTTGCTTGCTCTACCAAAAAATGTGCTTTGGTGTGTATCTGATGGACGAAAGCCAAACCAGTTCCACACCACTGAAGTTGCACCATTTTGACAAACCAATTCTAGTTAATCTGTTTCATACAACGATCCGCTTTCGCCCTTCTCATTCTCCGTCGCCGCCATGCTTTTTCCGCCAAGTGTGTATGAAAACAAAGGTACTGCGCATGCATTTTAAATCATGCTTTTTATTTGTTTTTGTTTTTTAATGTCTCTGTAAAGCACTTTGAATCACCTTGCTGTGGAATTTTGCTATATAAATAAACTTGCCTTGCCTTACAATATAACGCACCTTGAGGCAGGTAAATTGAATTCTAATATATACACACAGAGACATGAGTGTGGCACTCCATGAAATAAAAACTGAATTTGAAAATTACCATTTCAGCTCATTCCCGAAATTATTTGATGTAATCAAGATGCTGACACAGAAACAGACTTGTAGAGACCGAGGCAGATTTTTTTGGCAGACAGGAAGTAGGAGGGTGGTCTGTGATCCTTGTCCCTTTGGGCTGTGCTCTTCTGTCATTTTCTGCTTTTTATTTTAACCACCAATGCTTGCAGTAATTAAGCAGTTAAGCCATGAGTACTCAAATTCTTTCAACATGTTTCCTCAAGTAGTCAGCTCAGCCAGAACAGTAAAGGAACGGCAATGAGAAGATTTAATTCCTGGACTTGGCCGGAGGCTACACAGGGGTCATAGGGTCAGTGGCCCACGTTAAAACAATTATGTGATTATTTTTGAGGTGAAACTGCTTCCTCAAGTGCAAAAACTCCACTGCTACATGAGAACAACATAATTTGCACGTATGCCTGTTAATTTATCATGATTGGTTCAGATTTGGACCAATTGAAAGTGATGCATACAGAACACAAAAGTCATCAGCGTTCGCTTACACATGAAGCTGACATTTGCAGACATTTCTAGATTAATGGAAAGCTGTGTAGGTGTGACAGAGGATGAGGTCTTTACACCCTCTTGTGGTCACTTCATTAAGTATACAAGTGGCAGTTTTGATTTTTATTCATACTCTTTATTCTTTCACTAGTATTTATTTTGCGTGTGACTGATTTAGGTTTTTAATTTCAACAGCCTTTCCAGGAATTGGGTCCCAAGCTTCTTTTAAGTTGAGATTGTGTTGCAACAGTGTCTAAGTTCATCACGCTAGTGTCACGTCTGACCCAACCCGTTGAAGATTCACCCCTGACAACCTAACTGGAGCGTGTAAGCCCCGGTCACTGGGTCCAATCTTGTCAGTGATCAGCTGACCCGTTGTCCAGAGCCTTTCCTTTCTTTTTTTTTCTTTTTTTTTTTTCCCAACAAAAATCCGAGCTGACCCCATTCTTGGACAGTACCGACCCTCCTGCTGGCCGATATCAAAGCCCCACTCATCTCAAACCTGCAGTGTCAATCCCCTTCATTCTCTTTGCAGTCCCTGTAATCATAGCAGGTCCCCCTCTCATTCAGCCGCTACCAATTGGAAGCCAGCTATTAGCAACCTGACCCACTTTGCTGATTGCTAACTACTAGCACATCTAATTGGGCCCTAATCACTTCCTAATGGCTGCATTGTTTCAGGCTGCTCTCACTAAATGCTAAATAGGGGTAGAAAGAAGAAGCAGTGAGTGGCCGCCTATTTGCATTTAGGGCATGAAAGGTGCTATAAAATGAAATCATCACACAGGACTAGTGTTTAATAAATTCTGACATAATGAGACCATAAGAATAACTTATGTAGTAAGTGAGTTAACATACCTGTGTGAATTGATCAGAATACCAAGTTATCTGTATTGATTTTCATGTGTAATTCTTCCTCTGAATAGAAAAAAAATGTACTGGCATGCATTTGGAGTTTGAAATGTGTTTTCTCTTGTCTCGTCTAATGAAAAACACTTGTAATAAAAAGTAAACTCAGGAGGTTTTAGGGGTTTGTAGATGAAGAAGGACAACAGAGCAGCTGCACTATCTTTGAATTAATGTGTCACTTTTTGTGTTTGTGTCTAAGAAGTAAGCGGAGTGTGTTACAGCTAAAGTGCGATGATTCATTGCACCCAGTGCTCCCTGCACTGGCCCTCTCTCTCCCTCTCTCGCTGGCCGTTGGTGTTTGAATATTCAAATGTTGCTGGTCTGAGCTCCATGCTGTTAGTAGCCCTGCTGTGCGTACACACTGAGATCTTGAGCAGCACTCAGAATACTTGGGGGTTTTTTTTGTTTATTTTTATATGGGCAGTGACTACCTTTTCAGCTCTTGCGTTGCTTCTCCAGCTCTTGGTAAGTTTGCTTGTTGAGAGTCACGTGCTGCAGATTTTCTCAGACAACTCCTTAATGAATGATGAATCTGTAGCAGGAACATGTTTGTAAAAAAAGTACTTTCTGTTCTGTTCATTTCTAATTCAAACCATATTTTTTCGTCTTGTTTCTCAGTTTAATATACAGGGGAGTGGTGTAACTAGACAGTGTTTTCTTTGTTAAGCAGAGGGACCGTGACCAAAATAAGTCCATATAAGTCCATGCCTTATAAGTGCAGCAGCACTGCTTCTTGACTAGGCCTTCTTGGCGAGACTTAAAAGCACTTGAGTATGGCCCTCATTGTTTTTATAAACAGTTTGTGATGGGCTCCTCTCGTTGTTAGTGCTAAGGGGTTTTTAACAGTTTTGGTGGTTAGTCCAGAGAAAAGTAATGGCATGTTTGGTTATATCAACACAGGCCACCTTCAGGGCTTATAAGGTAACTCTGTGTGGGGTCAAAGAAGCTTCTGTTTTTCCTTGTGTCCTTCAGATTCTTCGTCTGCCTGAATTTAGTATCTAAGCTTTAACTCCCTTCTTTATTGTTTAATAAATTGTCTCTTTTCTGGTACAGATTCCTCAGAGGGCCTGACCTCACAACCTTTGGTGATGACTGAGCTTGCTCCATCATCTGCAGTGTCTGTCAGCTCCTCCACCAGCATCCCTGCCACTACCTCTACCCTGATTCCTCCCTTGTCCTCATCCTCCTCTTCCACAGCTATTCCCCAGCCCAACAGCAAGCCCTGGAGGGGCAAGTCAGCAAGCTCCAAGCACACCTCTTCTAATTCCTCCGCCTCGACGAGCCCCCCCTCATCTGCCATGCAGTCTGTCAAGCAGGAGAAGGACACTTCCTGTAAGACTGCTCTGACAAATGAAGCTCCTCCTAAGGTAGTAACTCAAAAGTCAATGCTGGAGAAGCTTAAACTCTTCAACAGTAAAGGAGGCTCCAAGTCGTCCTCCATCTCTTCCTCCAATGGGGTAGGGCCCCAGACTGATAATGCTGCACCAAACAGGCAGCTTGGAGCGGGGCAGGTGGAGAGAGCTGAGACAGGCTCCAACACCGACCCCTTAGAGGAGAATGATGGCAATGTTCGGCCGGGACTCAACGGAACCAGCAATGGGAATTCTTGTGGAGCGGCTCCCTCTTCGGGAACTACGGTTTCTACCACCGCAAGCAGCCCCAAAATAGCTCTGAGGGGCATTGCCCAGCGAACTTTCAGCAGAGCTTTGACTACCAAGAAAGGCTCAGTCAAAGGACCTGAAAAAGATAAGGAAAAGGGGAAGGAGAAAGGGAAGGAGGTAGCGAAGCGCACCTCCGTCCCTGATAAAACAGAGCTGAGGGGAGATGAGCACAAGGAAGAAGTAGTACCTGTTGCTCTGGATGCTGACACAAATAAAAGAACCTCTAAAATTGCCAGTTTCATTCCCAAGGGAGGTAAATTGGCCAAAAAAGAGAGTTCCACCCCTGCACAAAGCGGAATACCAAAGCCAGGAGGCAAACCCACAGGAGCTGGTGGTAAAGCTTCTTCAGTGAAGGAAGCAGGGGAGAGGCCTCGGAGCATGCGGTTAGGAGGGGGTCTCGCCATGCACCGTGGCCCCCTGGACAGAGACAGGGACAGCAGGCACTCCAGCTCTACCTCCAGCCTGGCCTCCACAGAAGGAAAGACCAGCACCGCCCCTGTGGCAGGTGGTGGCACTACCCAGAGCACAGCCAGCAACACGGTCAGCGTGCAGCTACCTCAGACGCAACAGCACCATAGCCACCCCAACACAGCCACTGTTGCACCTTTCATGTACAGGTAAGATTGCACTTTCTTGGAGTATCTTGTCTAAAGTATGTGGTAGTGAATCTCAGTTTCACCTGCCTATATCACCTACATGCAATAATGAAAGCAAGTAATGATAATTTATAGTCAAACACTATATATAAAAAAATATCTCTCTCTCTCTCTCTCTCTCTCATATATATATATATATATATATATATATATATATATATATATATATATATATATATATATATATAAATAAGTGTGTGTGTATATATATGTTACACTGTTAGAAAAGTAAAAAGAAACAAAATGAAGTTAGGCCTTATAAAACAATAGTATTAAAACACTGCTCATACAGTATGTTGCATATTCATTCTGTTGTATATGTGATCATATATGTGAACTTATTCCACATGTTTGAATGAATATGAATCGGTGTATAACCTGGCTCTATGTTTCCAGGGCTGTGTAAGATTATAAAAAAATGGAGTGTAGCCTGCAAGCTAGTTCAGACAGGCAGCTTGAGTTGCATTGCGTCATACACTCTAACATGCCTCACTTTGATTACATCGTGTACCAGATACGCCTTCACAATTTGGCGATCCATTTAAGCTGCAAACTTTCCAATCTTCCCCCCCGACAGAAAGTGCTGTCCTGTATTACACATGCTGTTTGAACCTCTCCACCACTCTAGCATCCACATGTAGGTTCTCAGAGTGATGTTTACTTAGCCCTGCTCAGTTTTATGTGTAACATATTTGCAGGGGGGCTTGAAACCAAACTCTTAACTGGACAGCGTGTGTGTACTATGTCCTGCCTGCCATCCCTTCACCCCAATTGGTCGTGGCAGATGGAAACCCCTCCCGGAGCCTGGTTCTCCTGGAGGTTTCTTTCTGTTAAAAGGGAGATGTCCTTCTCACTGTTAACAAATGCTAGTTCACAGGCGGTCATCTGATTGTTGGGGGGGGGTTTTTGTATTATCGTAGGGCCCTTACTTTATTCAGGCAATTCTCGTTGTGATTTGGTGCTATATAAATAAAATTGGATTGTTGTTTTTTTTTTTTCACCAAATACAAAGTTTTTCAAAGTTTTCTTTGAATATTTGTCCATCTCTAAATTGTTAAACAGTAATCTTTAATATGTTCAGGTTCTCATATTTTGCCTGCCTGTTTGTACACGTGCATCTGGGCAAATATGTGTAGATGTTGTGCGCCCCTGACCTCTGTCCTGGTCGCAGTGTGATAAGGAAGGAGGTCCCTCATGCGCTCAATAAGTCTTTTCTAACAACCACTCATTAACTTCCTGATGTTTCCTGTGCTGCTGCCCTTTCTCCCTGTGTACATTCTGACCCATAGTTAACAACCCCACCGCCAAAAAAATGCCTCCATTATCAGCACTTTGAAACTTCCTCTTTTGCTGTCAGGTACCATTACAAGCAGGATTATACCGCCTCCACCTGTCAGAAAGATTATGTTTGAAAGTAAATTAGAAGGATTAAAAACATACGATCAATGCTGATGACCATTAACTTAAAACAAAGCACACTGGTAGAAATTAGTTCAAGGAAAAGATATGGAAATAAGCTAAAGTTTAACCCTGTATTAGGTTGGTTAGTCAGAAGGTCGAGTTTCCATGCTGCCATTCTCTGTACAACAGTGTGAGTCTGAAGCAGTCAGTGGTTTTCATTGTCTGGTACACAGAGCGAGTAGTCAACAAGGACAAAGTCTGGAATCGGGCAAAGACCGCAGGCTGAATATGAGCGAAGCTTTCGAATGTCATCATTTCAAAACACTACCAGTGGTTCAGCTGTATCGATTTATCCTTCAAAGGCAAACTTTTCTGGTGTGTGGGGATTAGCAGGCATTCATTTTGGACTACAGTCACAAGACTTGAAACACAGCAGATTTAAATCTTAATCGGGTTTATCCCTCTTTCGTGACAATTTGCTCAATATTAGGTTCCCACTAAGTGCACAATAATTCAGAATCGATTTGATCTGTTGCACAATTAATTTTCCAGATCCCAAACAGACAGCGAGGGAACAGTGACTACTGAGACCGATTCAGGAGGCAGAGGTGGAGACATTTCCTTCACCAAGACCAGCCAGACATCCATCGAGGACCTTTCAGGTCGGCGATCAATGGAAATATGTAATCTTTCTGGTTCAGCATAGAGAAAATATGTTCTTAAAATTTTTTTTGTTTTTTTTTATTGTGCTGGTCAGGTGAAGACCCAGAGACCAGGCGGTTGCGTACTGTCAAAAACATAGCTGACCTGCGGCAAAACTTAGAGGAGACCATGTCAAGCCTCCGAGGAACTCAGGTCTCACACAGGTACAGTGATTGGCACTGCGCTCTGGCTCATCCCACATAGTGTTTTTCTTGATATTGAGCAATTCATTTTTCACTGAGCTTGTTAGGAAAACAGTGCTTGGAGGGAAGTTTATATGTGAACAAACACTTACTATCTGAACAGCAACTGAAACAATGCTGTTATGGTTGAGTGGTAAATCATCTAAATCACACTCATTTTTTTGGTGGATTTGAATCAGTCTTGTGGTCAGTAGACTGTGTCTGTCTGTGTTTAACAGGTATTACCTCCTTTTTTTCTTATAGCAGTCTTATCCTTCTTTTTAGGGATCTTTTACTTTGATCGTTGGGCATGTCTTTGATGCTTCTGGCTTAGCTCTAATCACGTTCCCTCCTACAGAGTTGTGACCTGTGCTCTGGTGTTATGTGTCAGTGCTGACCCAACTGTCTACATAGTTTATACTCTGCTCTAAGGTCAATAAATCTGTTGTTCATAAATGAAATTGTGCAATTTGATGCTTTTTTTTTTCTCCAGTGCTTCTCTCTGTTCCATATTTCCAGATCCTAGGAAAAGAATTCTTGACATTTGGTGTAGTGATTGGCCACTTGCTTACTGCTTCAAAAGGCACATTTTTGAATGAAATGTTATCAGAAAACATTAATGTGTGCTCTCAACTTGTCTTGCCTTCATTGTATTCCGCTCAGCACCTTGGAAACCACCTTTGACAGCAGCATTACCACAGATATCAGCGGCGGTGGCGGCACAGGCAGTGGCAGCAGCAATAGCGGAGGCAGTCGAAGCATCCTCAGCCTTACATCTTCCCGCCCCTCACTATCCTCGTGGCGACTGGGCCAGTCTAGCCCTCGTCTTCAGGCGGGTGATGCCCCCTCTATGGGGAATGGTTACGGTGGCCGTGTGGTTGGTGGCCAGGGAGGACGCTACCTTTACCCTGGGAACCTGCGGCGACAGCTGGCTGGCAGGGGAGGAGCCCTGTGCAGCGTGGACCTGGGAGACAGAGCCGGGGAAGACGTCGACCTTGATGGAATCCCAATGGAAGTCACGGGATACATGAGCGATGGAGATGTGCTGAGCAAGAATGCTGTGCGCACTGATGATGTGACCAGTGGGTAAGTGAGTCTTTTTTAATCAGACACATGTGTTATCAATACAGAAACTTTTTGCCAATAAATCCATTACTGGCAAAAAGTAGTATAGTATAGATACTCTTGGTTAACAAGAGTATCTAGGGAACTTTCACTGGTTCTAACATCTTCACCGGGAGGATTTTCAGCATTTCTCTGTTCTGTCATTGTCCATGCATCATCTTTTGTTTCTGTATTGTTGTTGGATTAAACAGGAAAAACGTGAAAACCTGTTGGAAAGATTTTGCAGCATTTACTAATACTGCATTACAGTTCACAAAAAGTTGAGTTACAGTGAATCTGGGTAAGCGCAGTATTTATGTGACAAAAACATATTTGCAATATTTCCCAACCCCAAAAGATTACTGGTAAATATTCTAATAACTCTGATGTGCTCAAACATAAAAAAACATATGAAAATGGATGCCATGCTTATATAATATGACTTTTATGGCTGAGATGTGACAGTTTGGTCTCTCAACAATGAGAAACTTGTCTTTAATGTAGGCTTACCACAGGAGGGCAGTAGTGTTTCTTGACTGTATATGTGCAACCCAGCTGACAGATGGTCTCTATAGCACAAGTATCATTTATTCTGTACAGTGAAAATCCCACAAGTTTGCAGTCTTTCAGTGTTTCGATGCTGTTGTCCTGATAACCTGGTTATTTTTCTCTTTGAAAGCCAGTGACCATGTTGTAGCAGGCCCCTTGCATACCTTGGCTGGCACACAATTTAAAGTACTGTTGTCATCATTATTATCAGATGAAGCCATAAAAGGCACCAAATCATCTTCAGATGGAATAGAAAGTTGGAAAACAAGAGATCAGGGTATTTGTTCAAATTCTGTGTAATGTTAATATGAATGAGATTTCATAAAAGCAGTGAAGGTGATTTAAAAAACAAAACAAAACAAAAAAAAACATGCCTCTTAAAAGCTGTGTGGAAATTACTTCATCTAGCCTGCATAGATCTGGATCACCATAGTCACCAGCCCCGAGGCACCTTTAGAAAGCCAGAGAGCAAAGTACTGTTGAACTACTTGATATATCTGAATCTGTGACTAAGCAAACCAAGCCAGGCCACAGCCACACCTGGACAGACGAGTGACGTGTACATGTGAGCCGAGACATTATCTTATTCAAAACACTTTATATCGGTAAGAACTATGAATAAGACAAAAATCATATGCCACGTTTATATTTATAATTAATAAATTATACTTTTTTTGGACAAACTGATTAATCAGTTTAGTCTTTAAACAAAGGAAATCAACATCATCCTCACGTTTTAGAAGCTGGTGCTTTTTTATTTAGACTGGTAAATGATCATATATCCATCATTTCAAAAACCTTTTTGTCATTTGCAAGCTAGATTGGATCAAACAGATTATGTAGAGAGTAAATTGAGCTGGATTTGATGTTTAAATGGTGCCTTTTTGTCTGTGTGAAAAACATGCTTGTGGTGTGTATTTGGTCTCAGCTGTCTGATCTCTATGGATGATGTGACGGATGGCTGGCAAAATGAGCTTTTATTCAAATGGGAACATGCTGACTAGATTATATTCTTTGTGTCGGGGCGAAGGGGGTGGGGGGGATTGCTCTGTGTGTGTGTGTGTGTGTGTGTGTGTGTGTGTGTGTGTGTGTGTGTGTGTGTGTGTAAGAAAGGAACTGTGTAGGTACAGCCATGTGGGTGTGTGGGCAGTCTTCCTCTGGGTTAACCATTATTCTCGACATCATCAGGCTATTTAACGATTAGCTCCATTCCAAGCATGTTAGCGTCCACAAAATAACAGGTTCTTCTGCACAAAAGTGGTATGTTTACCCAGAGAGGAGGAGCTGGCTTTTGGATTAGACCAGTAAACTCTCACACCTCAAGTCTTTGTTACCTCTTAAATGTTAATTAAATCTGAAATCACACGAATTACAAAAGGTGCTTTTTTCCCTCTCTTATCTGTATGGCACGCAGACTCTTGGGGTTGATATTTCTCTGAGCTCCTGGCTTCCAACACAATGTCATTAAGGCTTATGGAATTTAATTTGTGGCCTTCATGGTGAAAATATTATTTGTCCCTGTAAGAGTGAACAATCCACAAAGATCTCTCTGTAAAGTTGCCCCTAATTAATTCTATAAAGTGAGATGTTCATAGCTATGAACAACTCTGATACAATTTCTACTTCTGCAACCAAAACAGTTAGAAACATTACTTGAACTAATTCTTTAACGCCTGTAACAATATTTAGTAGCATAAAATAGCTGTTAAATAGCAATATATAATAATTTATAACATGTTTTAATTTTCTCTTGCGCTTTTAATTAAAACATTTGTAGTGTTGGGGGAGTATGAACCAGTATAATATTCTGCACCTGCTCTTTAGAGCTGTCCACGTCTCACATGCAGGCCAGTTAGTTTTTGGGACACCAATAACATTCCTGCTTTGAAAGGGATACCTTCACTGAACACGTGTCCCTGCTAATGAACACAAAACACATGAAGTGAGCCAGAGCAGGTGAGCTAATGCTAATCTGGACATTTGCTAAGTAAGCACAGTGAAAGTCACCTTGAATTTATTATATCAATAAGTCCCCACAAACATACAAATATTTGGGTCAGCCCCTAATTCTGCTAGAAGTCTCTGCCGGTTAAAAGGGAGTTCTTCCTTCCCACTGTTGCCAAAGGCTCTCTTGGTGGTCAAGAGCAATCAGTGGTAAATAGCCATAACAGTAAAACAATTTATAGCCAAATATAAAAAATAATTATTTAAAAGACATCAACCTCCACATTATATTTACTGGGGTCCAGTAACTGTATTTGTCTTTTTATCTGTTTTCAAAGCCTCAGGTATTTTTTTTTCTTGCTGTTTTACATTTTATGGAAAAAATATTGCGATAATGTTGGGAGGTAAGTCAACAATGAAAACAAGTTGCAGCTCTAGAAATGTCTAAGGAATCTACATTCTTGATTGCTTAGAAACGTCTTGAGACATAACAGGTAATTTATTTAGCATACACTCAATCCTAGTAGACAGGCAGTGTGACTGACGGCACCACTTTTACTATTTACAGTGGGGGGTTTTTATCAGTCACCAATCACCCCCACCCCCTTCTCTTTTTTTCCCTTTCGCTATCTCTGCTCATGGAAATGTGGGGATCTGTCTCCTTGGCTCAGGGCTATGTGGCTGATATACCACTCCCCCCACTCCAATTCTTCCCTCCTCTCCCTCCTCCAACCTTTACAGACAGACCCAACCTCCATTCAGGAGAGAAAAACATGTGGAGCAGGGGAGCGAGACTGCATATCAACACTGAGTTTTCACAGAGCAGGACACACTACCAAACAGTCAGGCTGCACCTTAGTATATACATGGAGAGTTGCTGGGTGCTTTGCATTTATCTCTGATATCACCAAACAGGTTTTCACCTGGTGATATCACAGCAGATCTCACACACGCACAGGACCAGACTTAGTAACAGCAGACAGAAGAAGCCAGACAGTAAAAGACAGTTGACATTTCTTTGGAGATTTTCATCAGCAAAGATCAACACACACCTGGACTTGTTTATTTTTCTTCGGACTAACTGTTTAACCATGTTCAAGGCAGACAGGTATGTCTGAGTGGAGTAGGAGCTGTAACTCCTGTTTGTTTGTTTGTTTGTTTTTTCCGTAGTGTGACAATATGGGAGTTAACTCCTGTCTGTACCATAGTGCATGCATTGTTAGTGAGTCAAATATATCTGCAATGTCATTTACCCACGACTCTCTCTTTCTGTTAGTTGCTTGACTGTGTAAACTGTACCTGGCTGTTCAGTGTCAGCCCATAAAGTGTCTTGTTTGGACACGTTTCTCCTGCTGCAGAGGGTTACAGGTTAACAGGCGTCTGAAACAAGAGGAGAGGCCCTCAGTTAGTTATTAGTGTCAAGGAGTAACTTGTCAATCAGGAGCTTTGCTTATGTATGTGAGTGGTTGTGTGTGTCACCGTCAAGGTGACTTTGTGTTGTGATGACGGATGCTTCCCATAAAGGGCAGCAAATCCCCCCATCCAAGTTGGTCCTTTGTCAAAAGAGAATCCCAGTACCTTCAGTGTCTGTGTCTTTTGTTGTTATAAAAATCAATTGCACTCAAATCATATCTGGGCTATGTTGTCTCTATGATTTTTTTTTTTATTCTTAAACATATCCCATTAATTTGTTTGATATTTAGTAGTCCATGGGTCATTTGGTTTAATGTTGACAGTTTTATTTATTTATTGCTCAAAATGTTGATAGGCACCAGATGATTTTAAATCAGTAGCATCAGCATATGGGCCATTACCATGTTGTTGTTGTTGTTGTTTTTTTATCCAGGGTTAGTGCATCTGGACAAAGGGATGAAGCGCTAATTTATGAATTATGGGTAGCAAGTCTTGTTACCAAGCAGCAGGAGGATTTGTGTGGGTGAAACTGCTAATTAACACTAATTTAAAGACTAGGAAAATACTACAATTCTACATCTTGGATAATCTTTTCCACACAACAGACCGTTTTATTTGTCAGCTGTTATTAAAAACCAACAGAAATTAGAAGAGGTTAGACCTAGCAGCCAACAGCTCCCTTTTGGCACACCTGTCAGTTAAAGCAGTCGAACACCCAACTTTAAGCCTAAGTAGTGGATTGGATAGTAAGTACAGATGGACTGAAAATCAGAGTGAAAGAGAGAGGAAGACATGCAGCAAAGGGCCACAGGTGGGATTCAAACCTTGGCCGCTGTGTTCTAGGTATGCAGCATGTAGTTGCCTGCTCACGCACTGATCTACTATCCAGTTTATATCCAATAATATAATACCGGTATGTTCTCTGTGAATACTTTATGTATGTTTTTGTTTTTTAACCAGGCAGCCTTTTAATGCTGTTTAGCTGGACATGTTGACATTTGGCATCCTTGAGGACTGATTGACATTTGTGGCCTGCTTAGAGTGGCTCTTGAAGGAAATGCAGTTTTTGGACTTTCTGAGTTAGCTTTATTTCTCAAACCTGAAGGCTACTGCTGCATATCACTGCATTATAGCTCAAAAGGCACGGGATTTACCAATACCAGTGTTTCATGGTTACAAAATCTGATATATAGGCCAATATTTTTTTTTCTTTTATACACATGGAGCATGAACAGTTTTCCTTAACATTTATGATATGTGTGATTTGATTCATTACTAAGATAATATGACATTGCAGTACAAAAACAAATTGTAGACAAATACTAAATGCTATTAAAGTAATAACTGATAAACACTTGGTCTATAAAGATACATTGTCCATATCAGTGCAATCCTTCCAACCAATGCCTGCAGATGCCGGCCGCCAGAGGCGGAGCCAGACATTTGAAACACCCGGGGCTTAGCCCTAAAGGGTGGTATGCATGTAGGATTTTATTTTTTTTATTTTTTTTAGGGGGGGGGGGGGGGGGGGGGGGTTTAGAAATGACTGAAAGATTAATTGGCTCTGTTTTGAGTTTTGTTCAAAAAAGAATGACTTCATATAGGGAAAAATATATATCACATATGCAGGTCACCTTAAACTAGTTTTTTAATTAAGCAGCAAGGCAGAACAAAATCAGGGCTGTATCAACACACGAGGACTAAACCCCAATTCAACCAGACCCAGAACTGATCCAGAATTAAAACAGGACTATAACAGTTCAAAATCAGGATTACTTAGGATTTAACCAAGACAGAACCAGAATCAGAACTAGATGATAGTAGAACTAAAAATCATCATAGACCTGCACTACACTTGTTTTTTTTAATTCTACCAAAGTCCAATATTTAGATTGAGAAAAGTTTCTATAATTATTTAGCCTTGTTGTGCAAACAAGCCTGCATAACTTAATAAATATAGAATTTGAAAAATAGCAAACCTAAAAAGAAACACTAGGTACGAGATACATGAGGACCTATGATACGGTGATACTTTTGGTAAACAACCATTTGACTAACATGTGTGTCTCACCTGCTCTTGTTCCATCTCTGTCCTGTCCTCATTCTCCTCTCTCTCCCTCTCTGTTCCTCTCTCTCCCTCTTTGTGCTGACAATCATCAAATATACAGATATTTACACACTCTTCAGATCAAAACACAAACACTTTTTTAATTGTAACATCAAATTAGACTAAATGTTTATTTTTTTAGATTGATAAATATAAAAAACACATTTGTTAACTTTAAGAGTAAAGAGAGAAACTATCTGTATTTCTTAATTGCAAATGGCACCAAATTGTATTCAAAATTGAGCCACACTTATGGAGCTCCACGATTCTTTTTCTGGTGTTTTGGTTGACATCTCTGGATTTTCCCTTTTTAAAGAAACAGGCTCCGTGTTTTGCCTTATATGCATCCACAGGTGTGCCACCAATTTACTCACATGGACTCTACTAACCTATCAGAAGCTTCTTCAGCTCAGAATGGAATCATCTGGAGTTTCTTATTAATTAACAATAAACTTAGTGTATATGTACTCCTAAATTTGATGAAAGTGATAAAAAATAGACAGCTCTGTCTCTCTTTATTCTGACATTTAACTAATTCAAAAGATATTTCAATATTTATTTATCCAAAACAAAACAAGTTTACTCTAAATTGATGTTATACAGTAAAAAAAATGTTCTTGTGTTTTCCATAAAGTGTATGTAAATATCTGGTTTCAACTGTGAATATACTGCTGTGTATTGAAGTTCCTCTTGTTTTGCATAGAAATATACTGAACAACATACAAAGCATAATATATAAAATACTACCTGAGTTTTTTCTTTGAAAGAAGCTCCTTATGTCCATTCTTGTATATCAGTGCATTACTGAAACCGATTTATTTAGCCGTGGAGGGTAACAACTGAAAATATGACATAAACACACATGTAAGCTGAGACTCTCTAAAGAAACAACATTGTTGTTGTTCGGCTTTTCATTTCGCCATTTCTTGATTCACTTGAAGAGCAAGTAACGTAATATGGGTCAAGTGATCAGTTTGATATCAATCTTTCGTGATACATCGTCATATTTACATTATTTGTACAGTACGAATGATTTGCTTTGGTACCTGGTCAAACTTCAGTTCTCCTCTGTCTGCCTAGCTCCGTTTCTCCAACAGCGCACTCGTAGGCAGCACCTGCCCCGCCCCGCTTAGTGCCTGAGCTCGGATCATACCAATATTAGGGGGGATTTACGCACAGTCGTAAATTCCCACAGTGTGCACTATGTGCTTCGAATATTGTGTGTAGTTTTTTGCTTTATACAGTTGTCAGCCAGGCATCTAACTATGAAAAAATTACACTACAAAAGACTGAAAAAACACCCCGGGCTTAAGCCCAGTAAGCCACCCCCCCGCTACGCCACTGCCGGCTGCCCTTCCCTGGGTCTGGTTCTTGTAGAGGTGTCTTCCTGTTAGAAGGGGTTTTTCCTTTCCACTGTTACCAAATTCTTGCTTGTAGGCGGTGTCGTCTGATTGTTGGTTTTCTCTGTATTAATGTACAATATGAAGTGCCTTGAGTGTTAAATACATTGAATTAGTGCATATTTAGTTTAGTTTTATCACTTGGCAATTCATAATACATTACTACCAGACAACTTTTAAAAAAGCTTGTATAATTCTCTCTTCTGGTTAAGAAAGTATAACATTTGATACTTTTCAGGTTGGTTACTTAGACACAGTTACATTTTCATGCTGCTGGGATACAGCACACAGAATCTGCTTTCGTGCTGATTCCATTTGAGTCACATACAAAGAAGCTCTGTCTGTACGAAACACTGTACTGTGTGTATACTGTATACACATTTAGGTACAAATGCGCGTTTGTCTGTGCGTGCAGGGTTTCCTCTCACCGAGATCTACATTGAGATAACGCATAACTGTTTTAGTGGTCGCGCTTTTGCTAGGCTTCTTTCTCTACTCACATCACTGCATACACAGAATCATCAAAACTTCAACGTTAAACCAGCAAACATCTCATTAAATTACACCCGGGTTAAAGGAGTCAATATTTAGTTCCATTAGGAAGCTCCTCCACAGGTAAATATTTGGGGAATTAGTTAGTGTTGTTTTAGTTTGAATGGGAATGTTTATGTAAGTGCTCATGGCCTCAGCGTTAGCCACAGGCTGTAACTGCTGCTCACTGAGCCTCCGAGGCCAGCAAGCAATAAATTGAGTCCTTTCAAATATAATTTTCCGTTACGAAATGAAGTGAATGCCCTACTTAGCCTGCACATATAAATACAGTACAAGTATTTTTAGCTTCTTCTAATGCTTAGTTACTCAGTCAATCATAATATTCCAGTCTGGTGCACTGATGGTCTCAGTATTGGTGATGAATTGCAATGTGCTTCCTGTAGACATAGAGAGCAAACTGTCTTCTAAGCAGTTTTTTCTTTTAAAGGCCACTGTTGTTGAACACTAGCCACATGAGAGAAATGTGTCCTTAGTTAGTTTGCTGTCTCCAGTGTTGATGTGGGAGGTTTTTGCTCTATTTAAGCCTGACTGATGAGAGCTTCACCTCAGCCAGAGAACTACATGGATGTGGCTTCCTGCTCAATAAGACATTTATAACAAAAGCAGCCCCAGCAAGAAGACAAGTGTCTGTTAAGTCGTCCCATTATCTCAAACAAAGTGGCGCAACCTCAAATCATCCTCTTTGAGGTCTGTAATTATATATGTCAGAGTTACTTATTTCTAATACGTTTTGGTTGTCTCTTGCAGCTACATGACTGATGGAGGTTTGGGATTGTACACTCGGCGCCTTAACCGCCTTCCCGACAGCATGGCTGCCGTTCGAGAGACGCTCCATCGAAACGCGTCATCGGGACAGGGAGATGCTGACAGGTAGGTCTGAAATATCTTACCTGCTTCTTCTCTTAAACTTCTCTTAAGCTGTGTTGCAGCTTAATATCTTTAAGTGATCAGTTCAACTGAGTTTCCAATCTATAGGCTCCATTTCTCAGGAGGCCTTTATACACCTACTATCGAATGCACTGAGCTTGATGTGTTTGTCTGAATGAAAGACACATAAATATAACTAGCCGGTCACTTGGCTCATGTCTCTGGTTGCAATGCTTTTTGCTTGTTTCCTGCTGTCACTGTAGAAAATGTAAATTTATTATCCTGCAAGTGAAGGTGGCATGTAGAGATATTGTGTTGTTCTGGGACAGGGAAATATTCAATGAGGTCATCCTGAGGTGTGGCACAAAAACAGTGTGTCTGAATGAAATTGCGAAACTTCTTGACCATGGGCTAAACAAGGTGTTTTTACACATGCAGGTCGAAAAATTCACTCGAACCGTGAAGGATACATAAAAATCAGTCTCTGATTAAACATTTGTTAAGGTGGCCTAGTTTCCGCTTCTTCACATGCATTTCAGTGAACGACTGAAAAGCAAATGCACAGTTACAGTATCCACTAGAAAATGTCTGCTTTTACCCATATCAATGATAAATAAAAACACACAGAGCGATGCACATTTTCGGGTGGATTTGATTATACTCGTTCAACTACACAGGACATAATGCAGCGAGCTTTACGGACACCACACCGCTAATGTACGTAAACTCATCCTAAACGCAAGTTTCTGTGTTATTGGGATATGTGGGCCACAACATGTAGTAAAATGAGAATATCGCTTGAATATTTTTATATCTGCGGGACTTTCTGAAGCGTCTCGTTTCAGTGCAAGTAATTTGGTGAGACGTTGCCGTCTTTGTCCTGTCATCGAGCCGTAGAAGGATTTTTGTTTTCTGGCAAGTTGACAGAAGGAAATGAATGAAGGCTGAGCTGAAACCATGTTACCAGATAGTGATGGGGGTGGTGGAAAGAAAGAGAAATAGGTTGGGGGGATGGAATGAGCTTGTTATGAAGATGAACTGCAGAATGGATGAAGGTGGTAATGAGAGTAAGGGATAAATCGTGTGTGACAAAGGGGACTATACTATAGCTTAAGATGCGGCATTGGTCTTCTCAACAGTATCCCTTTGTCAAGAAAATGTCTATATTTGTGCTTCGGTGAAGTGTAGAAAACAAAAGCTTTTAAACCTTTTTAATTTCTTCACTCTTAAGTGGATGTGTTGTGTTGTGTTGCTTTGAGGGTTTCAAGTAGTCTTTGTCCATAAATCCTCAGGTGTGGCTAATTTCCTGTCTGCCAGACTTTTGACCTTCGCCCCCTTGCTACCTTTTACTCTGTACACACACACACACAAATACACTGTCCTTCACATTAAACTGCTCCAGCCCTCAGGTGGGCCTTAAAACAAACTGTCCTCCTTCTCACCTTTCATCTGTCCCCTCCCTATCATCCTCCTCCTTCTCTCTTTACTCCATCTCTCCTCTCACCTCTTATTTTTCCTCTTCTAAGTTGTTTTGATTAGAGTGCAGCAATGAGAAGAAACTTAAAGGCAATAAAAAAGATAAGTCAGGGGGTTTCCCTTTTGTTTCCATTTGATTTTGTGCTTTAATGTTTCCAGCCTAATTTTTCGGTTCAAAAGATTAGAGAAAAATTCAGATGGGCTTTCAAGAGGAGATGAGGTGACTGCACTCCTCCCGCCCACACCTCCTCGCCCCTGAAGCTTTGCCTGATAAATGTGCTTACCACTTTTACTTTGAGATTAATTAAGAGAGCTGAAGAAGCAGCTCATGAAATATATTAGCATAATAAACAGAAACTAGTGGAGCTGCAGGATAAAGAAGGGTGACTGGTTTTCTCTTGTATAAGATAAAGCCAGTTTAATTCACAAAAGGAGGGTTAACAGTGCAATTTGGGGCTGGTGGAGGAGAACCAGCACCTTACTGTCTCTGTGTGTGCTTTGTACAGTTTATTTGCGAGTGTCACAGTTGAACATGTGATCTTAGAGGTATGTTTATCTATATTTATTTACTGGGTATGGTTGCCACCAGGCTGTAGTTGCCTTTAATGCATTTTCTGGTTTACAATGCAGCCGAGCCTCCCAGAGGAAGTCGGGCTGGGGGTAGGTGTCTAGTGTTGTTGTGGCACCGGGGCAAAATGCTTGTGACCCCAGAACGAAGAGGTCACAAGCTTCAAAGGCCCGAGGTTCACAGTTAAGAGCGTTCCAAACGTCTTTAAGCTTCTGCGCTAAAACCCTCCAGATCAGGCCAGGCTAATAAGAAGTGAAGGATGCTGGAAAACACGGTATTGAACAGCATATTCTGACAACAGGGAAACCACACAAAGTAATTATGAGAGCGTCAGTTGTGGTCTGGCTGTTTGAAGTGCAAAAACTAGTTTGACCAACTGTCAGATGTATGCAAAGGAGAACATGGAAACAAAATGACTCATGGGAGAACAGGGCCTGCTATCCTGAGTGTATAGACAAAGAAAATAGAGGCTAGAAAGTGTGTGTGTGTGTCAGTGTGTGTGTGTGTGTGTGTGTGCGCGCGCGCACGTGTGTGTGTGTGTGTGTGTGTGTGTGTGTGTGTGTGTGTGTGTGTGCGTGCGTGCGTGTGTGTGTGTGTGTGTGTGTGTGTGTCTGAGCATGCTTATCCCTGTCATTTATCTCTGTGGCCGGAGAAAGAGGAAGCTATCCATAATGGCCTGTCTTCTGCTTTGGCTTCTCTTTGTTAAAGCAGACAAAGGGATGAGGTCTTTGTGGTGTGAAAATGCTGTAGCAGTGAGTGTTACAGAGACTAACCCTGTGATTCCTGCATACAGGCGTTGGGGATATCATTACTCTATCTCAAATGAGGACGTGACAAAAAGAAAAAAAAACAAAGGATCACCACACATAACTCAGTTTGAGACAGTTTTCACACGAATCAGTATAATGTGGAGTCAGAATCCTGTTAATGATTTAGGGTTCTGCGAATAGGCTCTATGTTTGTCTTGATGGTGTCTACACAAATCGCCGTGGAAAACAGACACGATAATACATAAAGTCTCCATTTTTATTGATATATTATTTGTTTGATAGCTGAGAAAAATGAATTTATATTGAAATAGACCAAAGTATGTCAAAAACTAAAACATTGCTTGTAAGTACAAGCACAAGTGCTGTTTTGTGGCTGGGTCAGATCACTCAGATCATCATTGTCAGAGTGTCTTTCAATAAGCGCCTTTCCTAAAAGGTTTTAAATCAAGATCAGAGACTTGGTAGACTTCCAAAGACTTCAGAGAGTATGTGTATATGAGTTATAGATACAAGTACTTACAGGGAACAGCAAACAGGGTTGTCTTGTGATGAAATATAATTTGGATTATAGACTATTCCAACAACAAAGACACTGTAGTCCCGAGGTAACATAAAGAACAGGAACAAAGAAAGTGCTTGTTTTTTTTTTTTTTTAAATGTCTGTGTATGTTTTACAGGCTTTGTGTGATGCTTCTTAAGAGCAGGATTACACTCATGTTTCAGAAGCTGTTTCTCAGTCTGTTACCTTTCATTGTAGATTTGTTTCCTTTGTAAAGTATTTTGCATTACCCTAATAAACTAAAATAAACTTACCACCTTTGACTAAGCCTTTATGCCTTTCAAGATATTCAGATCATTGTTAGAAGTACATCTAAATATTCCTCATTTATTGCAGTAATGCTTCAATAGGGCTCAATAATGCAAAGAAACACAGGAAGGCCTTGGTTTAATTTTTAGCACAGACTATGATGGACTGGATTGGTGAATTCCCACATTCCTGGAACATCACTCTGCAGTGTGAATTGTGTAAGTCCACTGTGATAACTTGCCAGAGCTGTAAAATCCCTTCTCTTGTTAAGCTATTGTGCAATCTCTCAACATCTGTAACCCAGCCCGGTTGTTAAATGTTGCTGTTCTAGTTTCTGTCAGTATGGACTACCTGCAGCTACCTGGTCACTGGTAGCTCCTCTGATTTGCTCTTAATTGTTTATCCTGGGGGCCGAAACTCATGTCAGCTCTCACAGGGTGAGAAGCAGGACACACCCTGGACAGGTCACCAATCTATTACAGCGGTAGCACAGAAGAACTCAGCAGTTCATATTTGTCTTGAAAGTGTGGGAGGAAGCTGGAGTAACTGGAGAGAACACATGAGAGCTCTCTGGGTTTGAGCAGGTTCCCTGTTGGCCTGCTGAGCACAATTGTGAGGCAACCACTGCCTCACAATTGGCAACCACAGGCAACAAAGTCTTGTTTAATTCAATATTTAAATTATTATGATGCGTTTTCAAAGGACTTTATCTGCAATCCTATCATGCAAAAACAAATGTGCGTATCATGGACTTTGATACTTAAGAAATCTCTGATGATTTTATTTGTCAGAAAATTGGTGCCTATGTTTTTTGAAAGCACATTTGCTGGTTTCCAGTTTGTCTCACTGCGCTTCAGTCCCACCTGCATGAGAGCTGAAGTTGTTTAGAACATCCCCCGAGCCCCAATATCTTATCTCTCCTGTCTAGACTTGAGTAGGTTCCCTGTTGGCCTGAGGTAGGGGAAGAAAGAGCTTCAACTTATACCTCATAAGCTCTTTTCCTCAGCTACCAACAGCTGGCATGCCATGTGTCTCACACTTTACCTGCCTATCTCTGTCTGTCCTCTGTAACCCCACCTCCACCTGCTCTCACTGGCTTAGCTAAGTGAATGTGTGTGGAAGGTTTCCGAGCTCTGACTAAAATAATTGCTAGATCAGTTTTTACCTTTTCTTTATGACCCATGTTCCCTGAAACCAGGAGAATATGTTAACAGACATACATGGGCACAGCTGCATCTGGTCATACTTTATACTGTCTTTTCTTGGTCCTGCTGGTTGGCGTCATCAGCCTGTCACTGCTGAACACAGCTGCTGTTTATCAAGACTTAACTAACAGTAACCCATTAGTTTTTGTGTGTTTGTGTGTATGTTGGACCTCAGCTCCAGTCTAGATTATCAGAAGGCCTTGGTTAATGATGGCAAACGGGTGCAGGTTGCAGTAGTGATAGATTATCAGGATTAGGGAGAAAATGCTGCATGATTTTTTTTGTGCCATTATGTAAAATGTTGTGTTTGGAATTAAGTTAAAGTGCATTTTTTGTGAAAACAGTCTGCTTTGAGAGCTGAATTTGAGCTGCAAAGCTTATATAAAGGTTCCAAGGAATTCCACCAATTCCACCGTTATTAGAGCTTTTTCATCTTAAGGATATAATTTAAACTCCTTCTCATTCTTTGTTTCTGTTGATTGTCCAAGATTTTCATGTATAGCTTAACCCTGTAACGCCAGGTGTTACAGGGTTCCAGGTGTACAGGGTTAAGCTATCATGTTTGTTACCTCTGCATCATCAGTGTTTTATTTGTTTAAGGTAAAGATACTGTGAGCAATAAATTGAACAAAAAAACCCAGATGTAGCAGAAATGATTCAAATAAAAACTCATATATGCAAATTAATATTTAATTTCTCAACACACAAAACACGTCAGGTTTTTTTTGGTTTTTGGTTTTCAATTTTATCCTTCAGGCCTTACAGGATTAACATCTTTGACCCATTGGTGGTGCTAAAGTGCTCCAAGTGCCAAACATGAACCTTGGAGAAAAGAATCAGGAATGTCCCCAGTAGGGATGGGTATCGTTTAGGTTTTATCCGATACCGGTGCCAAATCGGTACTTTTGAAACGGTGCCGGTGCTCAAACGGTGCTCAAACCGGTGCTTAAAGAATGGAGAACACAAAATTGGTCCAAAAACCTCTCATGTTCAGCTGGTTTTTTGTAAAAAGATAACAATGTTAGCCTTTTCTGCAGCTATGGGGCATATATGGCATCACTCTTGGCTTTAAGCAGTGCTTAAACAATGGAAAAAACACAAACTTTGTCCAAAACCTCTCATGTTTAACTGTTTTCCACTTTTTCTTTGGTCATTTTAGCCTTTTTGGCCAGGGTGAAGGGAGTATCTGCCATCAAACAAGAAGACAGCCGCATGTAGCTATGATGAGGTTTGCTAGTTCACCTTACATGCATTAATGTAATAACGTGGTTAGCCTACTCAACGTAAATTACACACGAACAACATTAAGCTACTCGCCCAGAGAAGAACGGCTGCTGCTGCCGTCATCATCCGTCATCATTTCTGCTACACTGACAGGGCTAGGGGCCAGGACTCTCCTCTTCGTGTTTTTGGGGGATGTTGCTAACTCCGGGTCCAATAACAGGCAACCCACGCACAGTAGATGTGCTCGGTGTGAGGTCTCGCAGCAAGCTATCATACAGCGCATTTCTGGGCTTTTAAAAAAAACGCTATGCGTCGCCAGGTGTTTCATCGGATTTGAGGTGTTACCTCCTTTGACAGTATCACAGTATCAGCTTAAAGCACTTGTTGCAGGCTGCTGAGTTTGCATATTTTGCTGTGAAGTACAGCCAGACTTTTGACCGCTTCGCCTTGGACATTTTAATCTGTAGCTCTGCTCTAAAAGAACGTACGTACCTGGCCCCGCCTACTATCCTCGGAAACGTAAAATTATTGGCTAGAAGTGTATCACAGCTCAGGAAAAAAAAGCACCGAAATAAAGCACCGAAATGTGCGCTGCTTTTCGGTCTGGTTACTACCGTTTATGTCAGAACCGGTGCCATGATGGCACCGGACACCGGTACCCATCCCTAGTCCCCAGTGAGATTTTCTTTACTGTATGGTTCTAGACTGTAATTAAACAAAAGAATGAAAAGGTATCTGTAACTGCACACATTCACCCCGTGAGTTAAAAAGCCTCTCCTTTGTCTGCTCTATCCTTCTACAAATGCTCACTCATAGCACACAATAAGCAGCCAAATATTTTTCTCTCCAAATGTCCAGACTCTCACAAAGCCTTCGACTCCCCCTCGATTGCTAAATGCTTTAACTGCCTCCCAGCTACAGTCATGCTAAAAGCTGTGCTCTGCTATATCCCAAGGGGGCAGGGGCTGCTCAAACCATGCAGGCCAGGCATTGCGGGGCTTCTGGGAGCCGTCTGAATCTGAAGCTGTTCGATGCAAGATGTGAGGTCAACTGTGTTTCCAAGTTAATGGTACTCCCACACACATGCTGCAGCTGGCATAAGATGCTATTCCGCCCACATGAGAAAAAAAAAATCTCTATTTTAGTCAGTTCAGTTGCATGTTCTTTTTTCCCTAAAAGTAAGACCTCTCCTTGACAGTTATTGTAGCTCATATCCTTAATTTTTAGTTTGTGTTAGGGGGTGAAATTGATAAATGTTGAGGGTCAATCGATGGGGAAGAGCAACATAATATGAGAAGAAAGAAACCCACAGAGACAGAGTCTTAAGAGAACTGATGTTTTTGTTGCTATGGATACTGCATCAGCAGAACACCAAACACCTACCCGCTGGGCACACTGACAAGCACTAAAGAGGGCGGGCGGGGCTGCTACTCAGGTAAATTCAAGTGTTCTCTTTTTGTCAAACATTGCAGCTCTAACAGCCACAATCGTTCTTTCCCCATCCTTCCACCCACTTTTTTTTAAAGTACTAATAGAGGGCAAAACAAAAAGCTTAATATGGGATAAAAGTTGCTGCCACAGGCAGCTGAACAAGCTACAAGTCCAGTCGTGTGGTTTTTTTTTAAGGAAAACAAAGAAGCCAGAGATGGTCCCTTGTCTCTGGTCCAATATGGAATCTGACCCAGACCAGGAGGTGATAATAGATGGGGAATGCAGATCAAAGGAGCATTAACTAATCTACAGCGAGTGGTTTGTGGAATCAGCAACACAGAGTAAGTTTTAACTCTCCATACCTTCCCTGAATCATATATTTTCCATGTTAGCTTGAATTCAGATGGGGAGTAAGGGAGTGGGGTTCGTGCAGGTTGCAGCTTTAAAGTATTAAGCTGATTATCCACGTTTCACCATGTGAGCTCAGGAAAAGCTCTGGGGACACGAGTGTGTTTCAGGTCTGCAGACCTGAAACAGACAGCATATTTTGTCCCATGATTCCCAAATGTTATCCTTCATTTATCCCAGTTGTATATTTATATAATAGATATACAGCTGATACATGTTAAATAGGAATGGGTTTTTTTGGGGGGGTTTTGTTTTTGTTTTTTTACATCAGCAGTTGTATTTACTGCACAGTCTTGCACTGCATGACTAATCGTTAGCTTAGATGGAAACCCAACCAAGAGCATCTGTCGAAAAACTAGAAAAGTGGGAGAAAAACACAAATGGTTCAAGAGTAAGAGAGAAGCCTCTTGAAAATGTTTTATTTCCTTAAAGTGGGTTATCATCTGTCATCTGGGGACTCTTTTAAAGATTTCAAACCAGATGAGTATTAAAAAAAAGGGACAGCTTAGGAAAAATCTGTTTTTATGTTGTAGCCGTCTTTTCTTTCTTTATTTATCCCAGCGATCCCGGGAGCCTGTTTCCTTAACCGATGGTCTACAGGCAGGAGTCACAGCTCTGTGCTTCATTCTAGCATTGAGGTGACAGTAGGTTAGTTTTGAGTGCGGTGTGTGTTTATGCCTGCAGACATGAGGAATTCCAAGTTTGTCACAGTAGTCTTTTAAATTTAGGGGGTTTTTTTGTCGCGTGTGCAGATGCAGCATGGTGGAGTCATGTGCGTGAGTTCAGAGATGCGTGTCACGTGTGTGAAAAGTTTGTTGAGTTTTTACCGTGGATCTGGGTCAGTCTGTCGAATCTAAAGGAGTCTGTGTTTACACATCAAATAGAAAGAGAGAGAGGGAGAAGTCAAAGAGAAGCTAAGTGAAAGAGCGGCAGCCAGAGGGATCTACATGCTTTGATAAATTCTCAGAGTATAGATAGCAAATGTTTTCCCAGGACAGAAGACAATAGGACTAGACACCAAAGAGAGATGGAGAAAAAAATGGAGAGAGCGAGAGAGAGAGACATTCCTCAGTGTGTTGTCTAGTCCAGTCCAGTCCTGTCTTACAGGGACAGCTGTGTCATTTTCATACCACAGGGCTCCTGGGCTCCAGCCCAGAATGTGCCGTTCTCCACTGCCTTCATCTTCACACTGTTCGCACTTAGTCCTCATATCATTTGTTTTGTTTGTTTGTTTTAAGCTTTAAGTGTATTCAAATATATGGTCTTTTTTCAGACTTTCAACTTTTTCTTATACCATAATAATACTTTTTGAAGTACCTCAAACACAGGAAACACTTCCTCCTGGGCTTCAAGGCAATGAGCACCTGCAGGTGTAAATGCTGTTGTGAGGCAGCGTTGGCTTAGAGAAATTGATATCCTTCATGCTGTACCATTTAGTGATAGGAATAAATTGTTTTGCATGGTTATGATGGCACTGATTTGTGTGGAGGTAAAGTCTAGACACTCCTTCTGTCCCGATGCTTCCACAGGACTCACCTGTCAAGTTGTCCATGCTCTTATCTGCGTCGTGCATCAAACCCTGAGGGCTGGAAGTCAGAGAGACCGTCAGTTAAAGCCGCTCCCTCTTCCTCTCCCATCTGTCTGTCTGTATAGTGGGCAGAGCAGCAGTTTGGGGTTATGTGATACAGCTGCAACGTGAGGACCAGTAGTCACCCCTCAAACACAGGAAATCCCCTTACTTCTGCTTCGCAGCTCTGTTGTGGCCCCACGTCTGTGTGTACATTTCTGCGGCACAGATCCTGTGTGCATGTGCCAGAGTCGGACTGGGCTTTTCAGGAAGGGGGGGTACAGTACAGCAGACCAACCCACCACAGCCTCAAGGGACACACACAAGAAAAGTTAAAACAAACACAACCGCTGCCCTTTTCTCAGGACACTTTTAGACACTTCTATTGGCTGACCCGAGCAGGAGCCCATTTTTTTCATTCATCCTCTTGCCTCCCCCTCTCTGCTTTTCTCTTTAAGGAATTTTGGAGGTTTGACTTCTGAACTCTGACCCCTTCGGGAAAGCAGCAAGTTTTCTAAAGGGACCTGGTTTGAGACGAGGGTTCTCGCTCTCTCTTCATTTAGGTCACTTTCTTTCTTCACTTCTGTCCTGTTTGACTGGTTTGCAGAGTGACACAGTGTAGCCACATGTCATCCCGATGAATGACAAACTTGCACATACAGTTTAACTGCAAACTCCACTACATGTAAGAGTCACTTTTCCGTTCATTTCCATACCCTATCCCGCTTGCTTCTGTTATATTATGTTAGAGGAAGAAATCTAAAAATCCCGAAATTTTCTACATGACTTGATCCTGTAAAAGGTTAAGAGGAGAAAATATATAATTTTATGATTTGGGTAAACTGGAAGAGTTAGGAGTACATCACATCATCCCCTCAGTGTGATGATCTATTAAATGCCGACCTCATTGGCCTGTGTTTGGCACCGGTTCCCCCGTCTCTGTCTCCTGTGATTGGCTGTAAAGGGCTCAGTGGTTGTTAACTGGCAGGTTGCTTTGCCAGCGGGAGGCTGTGGGCTGAGCCACGCCGCTTGGCCTGATCTCTAATTAGCACTGGCTTGTCAGCTGGTCAGGGTGGATCTGTCTGGGAAATTGCAGTCTTACAAACACACACACACACACACAGGCATAAGCCATGGCTGGGAAAGACACAAAAAAGCAGCAGCGGGATGCGGATTGTCCTTTAGTTTCAGAGACTTTGTCTGTGATCATGCAGTTTTGACTTTTGTTGCCTCTTGATTTTTGTCAGGCTGAAGTGGCTTATTTAGGGCTTGGGGTGTGTTTCAGTGTGCACTCTTTAGTGGTGCGGCTGCAGCAGTGAAGTGGTTAAAAGTCCCGGGGGAAGCTCATGTTACCAGCAGTAGGGCAGGCCCTTCTCCCCCCCCCTCCTTACAGGTTTCTCTCTCTGTTAGTCCAGAGAGAGACGAAGAGTGCCCGAGGGGTGAAGCATCAGCGCAACGAGTGACAAAGGAGCTCAATCTAGGAACTTTGCCAGGGCAAGAGAGGGAGCGAGAGACATTGAGGAAGCTCAGAGTGAGAGAGCGACAGACAGAGAGGGAGTGGGACAGATATTTGGCTGCGTGAACTCTCTCAGCGGCATGGAGTCATGAAGCTCTCTGTCCAGCTCGGCATTTTCCCGCAGCGCTCTGCTTCCCACAGCAACCAAGGCACCCTGAGCAGGTAGATACCTATGTGTGTTCTTATCTTTGTGTGCGCGCACAAACGCATAAAAGAAAGTAGAAAGTTTGTCCTTTAGCACAGACAGCTATGATTTGTTGAGAATCTGCAAAGGCCATTGCAGATTTCATATGTTATCTTTATTTCCTTTTTGGGTTTTTTTTTCTTGCATTGATGTGTGTGGGAATTTCCCCTGTGGCTGTGTGGATGAGCTGAACCGGTTGCGGTCACTCTCAATCTCTCTGCACCTCACAGCTCGTTTGCTTTACGGATGCTTTCAACTCTGAAAGCCAATGGCTCCACTCACTCTGCTTGTGCCGGTGATCCCAGAAGGAAGTTGTGTTTTCCCCTGTCTCTGTTTGTCAGGTTGTTAGCAAGGTTGCTCCAAAAGCAGCAGATGTATTTTGTTTAGAGTCTGCCAAGAAACAGCTGATTAGGTTTCGGTGGCAATCTGAGTCTGGGATTTTTGCCATAGGAAATGCTTTGTTTTTGTTTAGTTTTCTCTTTTTTTTAAGGCCATAATTATATGTTTTCATGCGGACTTCCAAGTTAGCCACTGAGCAGTAATGTTGTATAAAAATCAAGACTGCAAGATGAATGAGGAATTGGAGCAGTTAGAAAATAAACGATGGGATATTTGAGTTTAGGTTTTTGGTGGTCTTTCAAACACGTACCCTTAATGAGATGAAGCTCTTGTGTTGGTGCTTATGTTCAGACACTATTGTTGATTTGAGGAGTTTTGCTCATTTTGTTAAGGGAAAGCTGCAGAAAAACACAAACTGCTCAAAGAAATCCAAATTCAACCTGTATTGTTTTAAATCATATACAGCACAACCTTCATAGTTTACAAATTCTCTGGTTTTACTTCATTTTAGAAATAGAACATTTTAGGTAATAACAGATTTATCTGACAGACTAACTTATAAAGAGTATTTGTAGATGAAACGTACAATATACTGAGACAAGCATGTGTCCTCGATGAGTCTTAAAAATGCAAGTGACAGCTTGACAAGAGTTGTGCGCGTGTGTGTTCTGATGCCAACCCTGTACCGGCCATCACCATTTGCCCCCCCCGGTCCTTTCAGAGTGATCTTTGCCAACTGGCTGGGTTTCCTGTCCCCCACAGATTCTAAGCAACACACACACACACACGCATATTTACAAATATCCTGTTCAGATGGGTCTGTTTGAACAGTTCAGACACACACAAGCACACCATGATGTCACCCCTCCATTGCGCCTTTGTTCGTGTGATAGACAACCCCATTCAGCCTGTTTGTGTGTGTGTACCCACACTGAATTCAGTTCAATTTCAATGAATATAAATCACGAGGCAGCTCTGAACGTTTATTTCAGTTTAGCAGTGCTCAAAGTTCTGTGCGTCTGTGCCTGAAAAGAAATATGGAAATGGGGGAAAGGGAACAGAATAATTACTTTTAGGTAGTGCAGTGTTGTATTCATAGGATAAGAAGCATCACAATTCAGTCTGGTGTCTCCAAGCTCTGCTGTCTTCCTTTTTGTCTTCACTCTGGAAGAAGCACTATTTAAAATGAGTGTTTCCTCCTGTACTGGTGTGTGTGTGTCTAGTTGGGACGACAGCAGCTCTGTGAGCAGTGGCATCAGCGACAACATCGACACAGATGACATCAACACCAGCTCCTCCATCTCCTCATACGCCAACACCCCCGCAGCACAGCGCAAGGGCCTCAGTACACAGGTGAGACTACACACTCAAGAACACTGCAGTCTTTTTAAGAGTGTTTAGAGCTTCTCGTCAAAGATGATCATTTTTGTTTTATCATTATTTTTGATTTATTTCGCCAAAATAGAGCAGGCATTTTCTTTGTGCCCACATGAAAACTCAAGGGTACCAGTCAAGAAAAATGTTAGCTGTTGTTATTTAGGACATAACAGTGTTTTCTGATTATGGTTGTGTAAGAGGTCCACCATCCGGGCACCTCACACCAACCTGTTTCATGACATTTTAATTTGACAGCTGAAAATATGGGGTGCTTGATAAAACCACAGTCTTTATTTGAAAATAGAAATAATAAATCTTTATTGTTGTTGCTGCACACATGTCTGCAAGTCTTAACAAACCTGTAATCTATAGCCTAACCTTCTGTCTTGACGCTAGTTATAAATATGAAACCATCTGTATCTGAGGTTGGAAACATTCTGCTGTAGTTGCATGCCTGCTTTGAGTTTAACAACTTTCTGAAGCCTTTGTTTCCATCTGTGGCTCCAGATCTTTGTTGCTTTGTGGATTCAAAATGACAGCAAGGCATTAATGGTTTTTTTTAATTTAGAAACTGTCTGATGGCCAGTGGACATACAGGCCTCTTTGTACACTCTATAAAAACATACTCAGTCTCCCACCTGAGTTGAAATGATCTGCCTTCAAAATGAACTTTGCTTTTTTCTTGTGTTCTTTAATCTTCAGGTGCAGTGGAGACGTGCCTGTCCGTTTAGTTTGGCATTTGCAGGGAGTGTATGTAACTCTCTGGGCCAAAATTAACATATTCTATCTTTTAAAATGTGAGCCAGATGAAAATTTGTGAAGGGCCTCATATGGCCTGGATTTTTATTTTTTATTTTGATTGATTTGAATGAGCGTCTGTCTGCTCTACTTCAATTTTTTTTTTTCTAACTGTGTCTGTCCCAGCATTCCTCGGCACATCTCTGAACTCTCAAAGCTAAAGCTGGTGTTGACACTAGCTTTAAACCATTAAATAGTGATTTTGAGCCACTAAAGGCTCAGGAAGTTGAGAGGTGAAATGAGAATATTAACACCTGACTCACATGTTTATGTCACACACACACACATTGTGTTGTGGCTGACGCGTGTCTGTTATTGCTTCAGAGGCAGAGGTGGAGAAGAAAAACAAAGGTGTGCACAAAGACGTCTTTCTCTTAGTGCAGCAGCCAGATTCATTAAGTGTGTGTCATCTGTCCTCGTGGAATCCTATATTGGCTGGATTTTTTTTAAGGTCTGTGAGCAGAGCTGCGTTTTTGTACCGTTGTCTGGAAAGCTGCAGAATCTACTTAAAAGCTGCTGTCATCTTTCCTGTAGCTGAAATCTACTAATTTACAAATTAAGGCTGAGCTGTAACAGCAAATTGAAAATGGTAAAGCTTAAACAGTCAGCATGATTTCAATGATCACCTATCGGAGTTTTAAAAGGCTTGCATCTTGCTTCAGAAAATTTTGAAATGAAGTAGCTTCCTCAAAAACATGAACTGCTTGACAAAGCAAAGGTAAAAAAGTGTATAAGCTGTTAGTGCTCGAGATGCTTAAGCCCAGATGTTCTCAGACAGCTGCACAGGTGGTGATGACGGCGTAAATGCTGGTAGCTTTAACCAGTATGATGGCTTTGGTCATAAAAGGGGGCTTTTTAGAGCCACATTCTCTACTACTGCAGTAAATCTGACTATCTTTGTATGTCTTCCCAGCCTGTAACGGATGCAGAGAAGCACTCAGCCTCAACACCGGCACACCAGACTTGGTCTGGAGACGAGGTCAAGAGGTCAGACGGACGTTCAGACAGCGGGGTTAGGATGGAAACAGGTTCCAGGTGGAGTCGTCGGAACCCCTCCGACATTTCTGATGAGTCAGACAAGGGTGGCTCAGGAAGAAAGACTCCCTCCGTGTCCCACACTGGCTCTTGGAGGAGAGGCATGAGCACTCAGGTGGGGGTGACGTCACCCCGGACTAAAAGCACTAGTAGCACAGGCTCCACTGGTTCAGTGAGCCACAAGACCCACAGTTCAGGTAACATGATCATCCAGCACTGATAATAAAAAAATGATCATTAAAGTCAAGTGTGACGAATAAACTTTTAGACATAAGGACAATTTGTCACATTTTATAGATGCAGGTGTCACTGTATTGAGAAAAATGAGATGTCAAGTCAGAGTTTGAAAGCCTGTGTTTCTGATGTCTCATTCTGTGTTCTGCAGGTAAGACAGATGATGTTAAGGTGTCAGAAAAAGGACGTCTCTCTCCTCGTTCCAACGGCCTTCATCGCTCACCCTCGGATGCTGGGCGCAGCAGTGGTGATGAGGCCAAAAAACAGACAATCCCCACCAGCCGCACACCGACAACACACACACTCACAAACACCGTCTCCGAGCCCCACACACAGACGCACGCACTGACCTCACGCACCCCAACCAGCACCTTTGGCTTCAAGAAGCAAGGCCATGGGATGGTAACAATGGTTACCGCCAGTGGTGCCACCATCACCAGCGGCTCGGCTACACTGGGGAAGATGCCTAAATCTGGGGCGCGCTCACTGTCCGGAGGGTTGAAGGCTGGCGGGCAGGATGGAGGCACAGTGTTAGGACACCATGATGATGGTTTCCTCCCGATGAGCGCCCGCTCCACCCTGCAGTACCGTAGCCTGCCGAGACCCAGCCGCTCTGGAGCAGCCGCCCGCAATGGGAACCGCTCCTCCACCAGCAGCATTGAAGCCGCTGTGCTTTCTGTCACCTCTCATGGGAAAAACTCAATCAGCATAGCCAAGGCCAACGGCTCAGCAAGCCTGCTGGCCAATCAGACAGATCGGGAAAAAGGTGTCTCTGAGATTGACAACCTCAGGAGTGGGGTCGCGATGCAGAGCGGAGGAGCAGCAACTGTTCCTCTGACAGGAAGACAGCAGGTTTCTTCACCTACATTACGCAGGTGAACACACACACTTAGAAACCATCGTTTTGTATGCTGAGTAATCCTGCAGACTCACTGACAGCTAAGTGATGAGCCACCCTCTGTGGGGGCCCTCTTGTATGGGCTTGACTTCACCCGCATGCAGTACACACACACACTGAAGACCATTTTAAAGGCAGTAATCATGCACTCACAGCAAATGATAAGTAGTGGTGAGTAAGGAACACATGTGTAGACTTGTTACAGTCTTTGAGAGGTTAAATCAGGCCATTGTGAATCAGACCTTGAGCTCGGCTGATCAGCTGCCAAGCCTCAGCCTTGGTGGTGTGGGGTGTGGCACAGGGTAATGGAAGCTGAGTCTTACCTCAGCTCTCTGCCCTCATTAATGTGAGGGAGTGATAACTCTTCAAAGAGACTGTGCTGCTATTATCGCCTACCACGGCTCCAGTCACCGCTGCCTGCCATTTAAATCTAACCACAGATTAGCATAGAAAGAGGAGAGAGTTGTGTGTGTGCTGGCCTTGTCTCAGATTCACTGACTATACTGGCTACAGTTTTGCTACTGTCCTCTTTGTTACAGAGTTGAAATGAATACAGTTGAATTGTTGGCAAAACAAAAGCACTTTTAAATCACTTTGCTGCTCCATTTAACACTTTAATCCTGCCACAGCTCCAAACTAGGCTGTCCAGGTAATCTAAGTTTTAGTTTTCAGCTTTCAGTGATTATAAAACTAAGGTATTGATGAAAGAAAAAACAACAACAACAACAAAAGTTGTTCGGTCATATTTTAGACGTTTTATCTTCTATCATAAATATGGTGCTCTGAAGTACAACACAGCCTTTTGTCCTTACCTGTAAGATCAAACTGACTTCTTTTCTAGCTTTGGCAGCTTTAGTTCAGTGTATTGATTTATTCATATGTTTATTAAGGTTTTTATTTTTAAATTCAGCGAATGCCCGATGCTTCCAGAGTAAATTTCAGAGTAATAACATGAAATGATGATCATCATCTCAACACAAACGTAATAGAATGATGGTACTCTCTAAACATTTTACTCCTTTTTCTATTTTCTATTAATATTAATATGCTACTTTTTTAAATTGGTTTTGCTAGAAGTTTCCTCCTGTTAAAAGGGAGTTTTTCCTTCCCACTCTCACCAAGTACTTGCTCATAGGGGCTTGTATAATTGTTAGTTTTTTTCTGTATTATTGTAGGCTCTCTATCTCACAATATAGAGCACCTTTGGGCGATTATGGTTTGGTGCTGTATACAAAAATCGAAATGGAATTATTTATGCGATGATATACTACAGTGTTAATTGTGAATTTGCTGATTACAAATACAAGATTGCACACTTTCTGCTCTACTACAAGCACTTTAGCTTTTCTGCCTCTTCCGCATTTACCACAGATTATTTGGTGGAAAGCCCAGTAAACAGGCGCCAGTGACCACAGCTGAAAGCATGAAGAACTCTACTGTTATCTCCAACCCCCATGCTACCATGAATCATGTGGCTACAGTGCTGGAGTCTCCCGATGGAGGACTAAGTTGCTTGGACAACGAAACCAGCAGTCACCTGTTTGGAGGCCGGGCACTTGGATCGGGGACAGGCACGCTGGGCAGTGAGCAGGTGAGCAGGACGTAAATAATGGAGAGACTGGATTAGAATATCAGTCAAATAAAAAATATTACATCTATCAAGAAGATTCTTTATTCTCTACAGAAAGAATTTCATTTATACACTATAGGTGCTATCAGTCTTTTAAACTTTTGAAATTGCTGAACTAGACTGGATATTAGTTGATTTTAGTAGATGTCGATTTTGGATCTGTCAAGGGAACAGCTACTTATTCATTAGCTGTACTTTTACATGTAGCTGTACAGTTCTCCAACTGCTCACCACCTGTTAGTTACCATAAAAAGAGCCAAAGTATCTACTTGGTTTGTTTTGTGGTTTAAAAGCAGCTATACAAAAATAAGAAACATGTTTGCAGCATGACAAGAAGGTATTAATTAATGAATTCATGGAGTACAAAGGATGAATTGAAAGAGTTCCCAACTTTATTTATTAGGCCTTTGAGAAGTACCATCTGGTTTTGAAGGCAGTTCCAAAGTCAGAAGACGTGCCTATTCCTCCGTGGTTGGTCAGGGATTACATGAACTAAAGTTAAACGGGTTGCCATGAAATTTGGCACAGACATCCATCTGGTCTTTAGAGTTAATGCTACAGCGACTGCACGTGTTAGCTTTGCGATTTCTGGTCGACATCCAAACAAGAAGGTCAGGTTCGGCTTTTAGATTCAAAATGGTTATGCGCCTCTGAGCTCAGCAATGATCCAGATGTGTGTTAAGCACGTGAGATATGTTTGTAGAACTACTACAAGGCTTTGGGAGGGACACGGAGATAATTTCTGTTCTCACCTTACTAATTCCACAAATGTGGTAATTTCCTCGAACTGCTGTTAGGTGTGTTCAGTTGAAGTAGAACCTGGCAGTGTGTGTACTTGTTGGATTGACTGTAGGCTACATATTGCAGCACAGCACAAATGTGTGAGCATGCTGGATCATGACCTTTCCATCATGTTCACACATGATTCATTAGGCTTAACCAGATTAGTTATGAATCATGAAGTGTCACACTTTGTCATCTTTTACAAAGTAGCAGTCGTGTCTTTTTAAACAGTGGGCACGAAGATATCCAAATACTCAGTTATCCTAATGAATATACATCCTCTGAGAAAACTAGAACATCTTGTATACTTGTGAGGGTGCATGTTTAAAAATATGTCTGTTTGCTTTTATAATAGGGTTAGCATTGTCCTGGGCCAAAACAGGCCACTCAGTAAAAACACGGCTAACACAGTCGATCTTTTGGCAGTTAAAGAGCCAAATGCTAGTTTGTAGGGATAAAATATAGACCTAGAAGAAGGTCAATATCAATATATTTTTCCCTCATCAGCTCAGGGTTAACTAAGGTTAACCCATTAGGCCAGAAACATGTCTCCCAATATGATAATCTTACTCTGTGACTGCGAGATGTGTAAATCAGCAAGTTTAATTGGACTGTGTCAGTGCTCTATCTTATTGCTGCACATCACAAAATAATCACTTCAAAATATAGGCAGATTTTTATTTTTATTTTTATTTTTATTTTTTTTATGTTAAATCTAATTTTTGATCATCCTCAGGCCTCCAGCCCTGGCTCTGTGTACTCCTCCACTGGACCCTCCAACAGCCTGACGTGGGGAACCACCCTGAGCAGCTCCTCTGTGCAGAGCAGGGAGAGCACCCTGGGTGGACACGGTGGAACTGGAAGCGTGGGTTTCCCTTCTGTCAGCAGCATGCACACGAGCAGCGAGTCCATCGACATGAGCCTAGGCAGCGCCGGAGGTGGCGGCCACGGGACCCACAGGGAGGACACGCTGTCCGCTCTGGGTCGCACCGGCAGTGTCAAGACCGGCATGTCTGAAAGGTTAGAACACACATTTCCTACGAATGATCAAACATTGAGCCCTTTAATATTTTACATTCATCAGTTTGATTTTTGCAGAAGATTTCACATTAATGACAGTTCACCTGAGGAGAAAAAAAGTCGGATTGTGTAGAAGTCCTCTTAACTGTTACCTCTGTAAGCACTTTACTAATGTTTATGGTGTTGACTAGTTTTGAGTTGTAATGTTCTTTTGGTACATTATGTTAAAAAAAGACAGTAAAGCAGGTTAGTTATCTCATGACCTTGCAGTGTGCCTCAGTTTCTCAGTCAGATCAGTGCCTCATTATAACATTGTGTTTCTAAAAGCTAAGATAGCAACAGCTAAAAAGAGTTGTTAGTTAAAAGGACAAATAAGACAGTAATTGTAGTAAAATAATACAATCCAGCTGAATCCAGCTATTAATGAATGACCACTGTAGCTGCAAACAGCAGTTGAGGCATGCATTTCTTATTACCCTTCATGTAAAATGGTCATGGCCTAATGAAGCAAATAAAAAGCTCCTTACATATGAAAGCGTAGGTTAAGTAAAAAATGGTTTGTATAATGCTTAATTCTAGTGAGCACTTGAAGTCTTTTATTCTAAGATCTATTGTGTCCAACATTCTGTTGACTTGACATCAGCTACCTTTTAAAGAACTCAGAATCAAAATGATGTATAAAGCATCCACCATGGTGAGTTGTCACTTCTTGTTTGTCATTCTGTCTGCACTCGAGCAGAAACATAATCCCGTGGCGCCCTCAGCTGATTATACAGTAATTGTGGTCATTGTAGCAGATTCCATCCTGACAGGTTGACTTTGTAATGTGACAGGAATGACATAGAGGAAACTTAATAGCATCTGAAGTTCAAGCTTTAAGGAGGTGACATCACCCTCGCTGAGTTTTCTTATTAGCTTCGCTGGTGAAGCGTCATGGACTTGATCTGTTCTTAAACATTTCTTCATTTGCGTTATTTTCTAAAAACTTTCTTTCTCTGTGTCTGTTGTGCGTTTTTTTTCCCCTTCCTGTCTTCCATCAGTCCCCTCTCCTCCCCCTCTGCTAGCCCTATATTCAGCCGAAACACCCTACCTCGGAGGCAGGACAGGTAAAATGTGCCTGTATGCAAGTGCTAGGCTTCTGGTGAAACAGCTGTGGATTTACCTACTAAACCACCACCTGCTGTCACACAGAGAGCACCACCAATAACCTCAGAGAGTCCCTCTGTGCGGTAGTTAGTTAGTATTTTGTGGTTTTAGTTTGAAATGTGTCGCTCTGTGTGGTGGTTTGTGTGGATATTGTTTTTATGACCTTTTTTTTAAGCTACTGTGTGAATGGTTGTGTGTCAGAGTGCATTTGTGAGGGTGTCTGTGTGGATGTTGGCAGCTTCAGTGTTTTTGTTTGGCGGACAGCTTCTAGTCTGTTATGACTGTTCACTTATCGCCACCTTGTGGTAGAGTACAGAGATGCCAGCATGAGCTTAGGTTGTGTTTGAGTTTTCACTGCAAAAATATCAATCTCAGATCATTATTTTTATTTATCTTTCTGAGTCTTTAAACTCTTTTCCACAGAAAAACTGAAAAATTGTGTCCAAAAAAATTTAAAAAAAGATGACTCAACATGTAAAGATGGATGTTTTTTGCAGTCTAGAAATAATATAATTTGGTAGTTGTTGAGAGATGCAGCCACACATGTTTCCTTGCCTCCTTGCTTCCTTTGTTTTCCTCTTCTGAAGTGTTTCTCTCCCACAGCGGACCACACTGTGGTAGAAACACTCTGCCTAAGAAGGGACTCAGGTACTGAATTCACTCCCCCGCTGGTCATGTTGCACTTTTGCACACTGGTTCACTAAATTGTCCTCCGCCTTTCTTTTTGTTGTTCTGCGTCCACATTCAGTCTTCGAGGCTTGTTGTCACGCTTTCAGGAATGCTTTTCTTTTTAATTTAGCACTTGGCACATTTGTTGTTGTGTTGTGCTTCTGTGCAGAGGCATGTCGCGTTGTCCCCTGTACAGATCTGTCACTGTGCTTCGATGCAGCACACTTGATTGTGGGCCTCAGATTTTCTTTGGCTTCTGCTCTGCTTTTTTTTTTTTTTCCTGCTAGTTTATGTTTCTCACAGCTGGAAGTCGGTCAGTGTTGGCACATTGTTGTCTTAAATTGTTTCAGCATCTGATTCATCTGTCGCTAAATCCAAGCCATTAATCAGTTTGCTTCAGCAAAAAAAAAAGAAAGAAATCATCTCACTGATTGTGACGTATCTGGGGAAAAAAATCCAAATCGAGATCAACTCATCCGTAAAAACTGAGACCTGTTCTGCTCTGTGTCCTCACTTCTGGTTTGACCTTTTTTGTCTTTGATGTCCTGTAGGTATGGTCCCTCACCACAGCTGCGAGGCCACGAGGAGGCCCGTGATTGGCTGCGCTCCCACTCCACCAGTGGCCTACAGGACTCGGCCAGCAATTCTCCGTTCTCTCCCGGCTCCAGCCTCACCTCCCCCTCTGGAACACGCTTCAACTTTGGACAACTCGGTATGTCTCCACATCTGACAATGTTACCTTAGTCCTTTGTCACAATTTTATAACATTTTATAAACATATGAGTAACAAAGAAATGTAATGCTTGCCAACTTTTACATTGCCGTATATCATTTTCACAGCATCAAGCCCGACCTCATCAGCTCAGATTAACCTTGGTGGTCTGCGCAACAACAGCCTGACCAATCAGGATGCCCCTATCGACCCTTGCTGTGACAACCGTCTGAGAAACTCCTGCATGTCGCTTGACGAGAAGACACGCACCATGAGCAGATCGGGATCCTTCAGGGATGGCTTCGAAGAAGGTAGGAGGAGACGGGAAAAAGCTGGATGTGGTGGTTTGGTGAATATTCGGTGGCTCCGTGTGAGTCCTGGCCACGTTTTCCTCAGATGTTTGGTGAAATCTGTAATTAGGTGTAATCCTTTTCTAAGAACTGCATGCCCCCCATCCCTCTGTGACTGTGAAGCCTCAGCTTCCTTATTTCACGTCCTCATGCCAAAAGAATTATTATTCCATTTGTTTAGAGAACATTAGGGCAGATTACAACCCCTCCTCAAAGAAAAGCCCTTTATCCCCCTTAGAAATCCATAATCAGCTTTAGTGTGGCTTTGTTTTTTTCATAAGCTTGTTTATTGGGAAAAGTACCCACCAGTGCTTTTCCCACCAGCGGGCAGACTCCCCACTCAGGAGAGGTTTCTCTGCTGGAGCCATCCCAATCCTCTGAGCCATAGAAACAGCACTTTGATTTAGAGGGGGGGGGAAGAGAAGAAGGGAGAGTGAAGGAAGCACAGTATTTTGTTCTCTCAATGGGGAAAAACCCAGCATTCAGTGATGTTAAAACAGTAGTTTGCTGTGAACTTGGATTTCAGTAAACCATAATAAACACATAACCTATTATAATGCAGCTGAAAGACATGCTAGGAGGTAAAGTGAAACATTTTATAGTTTAAAAAAAGTGCAGAAATTTATACTCCTCTCAAATTTGTCACAGTCATCCTGGTTGGTTTTAGGTTATAGGATGCTGACGTAAAACTTGAAAGCACAGATGATCATCACAGGCGGGTTTCACACCCAAAACTGTAAAGGAATACAAAGGCATGTGTGTCCTCCACAGTGAAGGCGGTGTGTAAATATAGAGGACAAAGCCATGAGCAAAGACATCAAATCTGGTAACACGTTTTGTGAAACAGCTGATTGTATGTGTTCTTCTAAATTCCACATTGAAACCTTTTTTCTTTTTTTTTTTTAAATATCAAACTCTGATAAACATCTTTTGTCAGCCATACCAGACATGTTCATGATTTCACCTTTTGCCATCCATTATCTTCCTCCAGAACACTGTTACATTTCTAAGCAAACACATGTTTGAGGCTTTCTTTTGCTAAGAGACTAAGGTCACCGGTTAGTCGTGTCCTCTCTCGTGTACACAGTTTCAAAGCTGCCTTAATTTTGAAAGTCACGCACACCTGATTGTTTTTTTTTTTTTTTTTTTAAGAGTTTGGTGGAATGTGCACGCACAGTTACTTCGCTGCAAACTTATTATTAAGACACCGCCATTCCCGATAGCATATCTGCCTCAGTTCTTTCCAGCTCTACGAGTCTGTCCTCTCTTTTACTAGTGGAGATAATGACAGGGTTCACAGTGAGGTGTGAGGGATATGTGGTGACATTCAAGATTACTCAGACATAACTTTCTCCATCTCACACACTCTTGCTGTGTGTTTGTGTGTTGGTTTGCAGTGTGCAGGCCTGTGAGGATAAGAGTGTGTGTGTGTGTACATGTGCGTATTACCCAAGTGTAGAGTTACCCGACTGTTCTTTGAGTGACAGGACAAAAGTCACATTATACTCAAAACACTTTGTCGGACCTGTCCTTTTTTTAAGAGCGACACCATTATACAGTTTCACTCCATCCCCTCCACCCAAAAGCCTCCCCATTTTATCATTGTATGTTCTGATCCTCTTCCTGCATCTGCAGGCTAAAAGAGACTTACTGGGAATTTGCACTCATAAAACCTTCAGCGCTACCGGCGTCCTTAATCAAACAACTTCTGTGAAGAATAATGGATATTAGTAGTTAGAAAAAGATGTAAACTAATAATGATGATCTAAAACTAAAGTGCAGTTCACCTTTTCATGTGGCTTCCAGCACATGATTCTGTCTAGACCAAATCAAGATAAAAGTGAGTCACATCTCATACTTACAAGGCTATTTATGAACTAATAAATCAGCTGGGATCGGCACAACCTCTCGGTGCGGTTGATGACATCACACTGCTGATCCTTTCTGATCTGCTCACAGCCAGGAAACAGTGCTGGTGTTGTTTCCCTGCCTCTGATGTGTTATTACCAGTTGAGTCATTAGTTGCGCCACAGTCTGACTGCTGCATGTAGGAGTTCTTTATCTCGGCAGTCATTATGTCATTTATGAGGAGGTGGGCAGGAGCTGGGAAGACTGGGAGGAACCGTGCTGGGTGGGCAGTGTTGGAAAAGAGTGGGTGGTTAGTGAGGGGAGTGTGGGAGGTCTGCTGATAATGAAGGTGCTTGTGTCTACAGATGTAATTTCTAATCACTGCTTTCACATTTTGTCTTTTCAGTTCACGGATCATCTCTGTCTCTGGTCTCCAGCACTTCTTCCATTTACTCCACGGTGAGTTCAGAAACTGCCAAGTTAAACAGAGTTAGTCATATATGACTGAGGTTCTGAATAAAAACTACATTTTTAAAGTGATGCAAAAGAGAAGCAGTGCATTTTTTCTGGATACATTATTTTTGGGTAAATAAAGAATAAGAAAAACATTTCAATATAACTGCTACTGAAAAAGCGTGCACTTTTGTGATGGTATCTAAAAGGCAAAATCTCATTTAAGGCAGTCTTTGCAAAGCAGCAGGTATTGTGGTATTGCAGCAGCACCACAATTCACATGGAAACTGGAGAAACCAGTTTGTTCTTTTGTCAGCGCAGTTATGATATACTGACTACATGAATTGGTGAATTTACCCCCTAATCCGCGCAGATATGTAACTCAAAGATCCTGTGAGAAATTGGCTGTTTGAAGTCACACGGGACAGCCCACGAGTATGCACTGTAGCCAGTCAGAGGTTTGTGCTTCACAGTGTGGCTCCTCCTCCCTGTGTGAGTTTCCTCACCTGGGCAGGTGTAGCAGAGAAACTCTCAGACACTGGCTGGTTCTTTTTGAGATAAAGAGTCGCAGGTTCAAAATCACAGAGGGGAAGAGACTGGAAGCAAAATGATGGCAACTTTATCCTTGACAGGCGCTGTCGCATCGTGGCAACTAACGGTAGGGATGAGACGGAGCAGGGCCGTAGGGTGCAGAAAGTCTTTGTTGTTTTTCTTGTGGTCTGAGTGTTGAATACAGCTGTTAACTATCTGATTATGTGGAACTCTTTTTTTTTTTTTTTTTTTTTTTTTCTGAGTGTAGATTGCGAGGTAATGGTGCTTGATTGATTTCAGAGATTCATTTGCAGTTTAGTTTAAAGGTCTCCAGGTTAGAAATCACACTGATATGAAATTTCTTTTATCCTATTTATTGCTTGTCCTTAAAAGCACACAAACATTTTGCCTAACTAAATTATATTCACATTTGAAGAGCTTATGTGTCACCACAGAGAAAATACATGATATGTTTTGTCTGCGTTTCCAAGACAGACTGCTGTTTGTGTATCTAGGATAAGCCTTTCGTGTGTGTGCGTGTGTGTGTTAGTGTTTGCATGCAATTGACAGCTCCGTTTGCGTATGTGGACAGATGCCACGTGCCACAACACAGATGTGCTCACACACCTCTGTGCACAGATTAGATGATAAAAGCTGTTGCGTGCTGCTGCTCCGATCAGGAGCTGGAAAGTGGACAGATGGAAAAATCGTGGCTTATCAGCTCTCCTGCTCAAGTTCAGGAGCTATGCTGAAAGACTGTTGATCACACTGCAAATCACACTGCAAAGTTCTATAAATGTAATTTCGTATTTAAAAGCTTCATATTAAATCTTATATCTAATCTTCATCAGAAGATGCAAAATTCATGGAAAACTGAGGCATTTGCTACGTCGCTGTCATTGGTTGGAAATGGCGTAAGACGGCTTCATAGTCGTATTAAATTTTAGCCTCAGGGAGGCCAGTTTTGATCCAACAATACACTGACCTCTTGCTAAGAAAGATCTTTCCGTTGCAGTGTGTTTACACATAAATGTGGGTGTTGCGTGTTTCGCTGTTTTGGTGAACGGCAGCAGGGTGTGTTGTGTTCGTGCGAGCGTTTGTTTTGCATGCTCTCACTCTGTACATATTTGACTACCTGTCTTTTCTTACTATTGTTCCATGTGTAGCCTGTCAAGACAATGAATCTCTCAGTGAAATGCCTTTAGGAGGATTTCTCTACTTTCCAGACATATTACGCCAGACAATATCTTCCACAGTTTATAAAGCTCATATCCATGGAGCTAACAAATCAGACGAGAGTGTGCTCCAACCTCCACTCTGCTCTGCTTTTTAATTAAAGTCTGTCTCAATTCAGTCAGTGGTGCCCTCTAATGGTTTTCTTATCTTCTGGTGTTTGTTTTACAGAATGAGGAAAAGTCTCAGTCGGAGGTAAGCATCAGCCCGCCCACAGCACTTCTCTCCTCTTTAATTTTCCGCACACAGCCACTGGACTTGTTGGAACACGGGGATGTTTTTACAGTTGGATCCAGATACACGTGTAGCTGTATTGTGACTGACCCTGTAACAAGCTCTTGTTCCTGTGAACACCTGCGCGTGCTCTTTTATGCTTTCTGCCATTTCACCGCTGAACCTGAACTTCAATCACAGCTTCAGAGCTTCAATCTGGGAGCCTGACTCTTTTGATGCTGGATGCATTTATGTGCTTAGCGTTACATACATGCTCCATGAAGGCATGCATGTATTTAAATCTATGTGTGTATGCTTTTGTTTTGGCGCCTTTTGATGTCATGGCATTTTTTTTTTTTTCTTGTAAATCCTCAGATTCGCAAGCTTCGGCGGGAGTTGGATGCCTCCCAGGAAAAAGTTTCAGCCTTGACAACACAACTGAGTGCAAATGTAAGGCCTCAAGCACTTAAGAACATGCAAACCCAAACTGTTGAAGAACATCTGTCAAAACTATCAAAGGGGTTAAAAAAACCCTTTTATTATATATAGTATATAGTTTTTATTTTCCAAAGATTAAGCTAAATAAGCCATTATATGTCAAATAATTTCCATATATGCTCATTTCTAACTGCTAATTAGAGAAGTTTTAACAAACATATTGAGCTCTTTAAAATGCCAGCGTTTTCTCAAATTCCTGAACATTTTCCAAATACAGGCAGAAACACTTATTCAGACTGAGGGGATATCTCTTACAGGTATCATTTTACAACTGGTAGAATGATCAGAACATCTCTTTAAGCATCTCTAGACATGATCATTTCTGCCAACCCTGCTCCTGTATTGCACAAGTCCTGCCACGCTCAGCTGGTAATCTTCAGCCTGAGTGGGCGCTTGCTAGTAGTTTCACTGTGGATTAGAGATATGGAAGCAAGGCAGAGGTGTTACATTACAGCAGTGTCAAGTCCCAGCACAATGCCGAGGGTTTGTCCCAGATGTGGAGTAAAGATTTGTTGTCGATGACGCCTGGATACACAAAGTGCACACGAGTGTTGAAAGATAAGCACAGACGGAGCAGACAGGAGCTGGTATTGGGGAGGTGGGCTTTGTTCAAATGTATTTATATGCATGATGAATTATCTGAACACACCTTGAAGCCCTGGAGGCTGCTCTAAAAAGTCACGACTTGAATCACATGTCAGTCAGCACTGTGCTCAACTCTCACACACATTTCTACAGGCGTCCGCGGAACATTTATATTCACAGCCCAGAACATAATAGTGAAGGATGAGCAAGTTCACCCATGTCTAACTGTTTAAATCACCATAATGATCCATGTCACTCAAAAGGAATAGTTCAAGTCTTTTGTTGTAAATTTGTCTCCAGTTTTAATCCTTGGCACTCACATTATTTTTCTTTGACATGTCATGTCTGTGTCTGTATTTCTTTTGAACTGTGAACACATACCCAAGTTACCTCTTTCTCAGAAGGTCGTGTAAAAAAAAAAAAAAAAAAAAAACACCACCTAGAGTTAAACTAGGTCTGACCAATCGTTGACTGTCTGTGGCCTTGAATGAGCCAAGGATCCAAGGATTGTTTTTGGAACAGTTTTGTCATAGTTGTACTCGTAATGTGCCCTCTCCAGAAGATAATATTTTTTCCCAGGACATTATTGGTTAGTATATTATTTGGGTTTGGTTATGTTTTCATTTTGGTGTGAAGATGGATTGACTAACATGTTTGGGCTTTAGCCTCAAGGTTAACGTGTCTCACTTTTTTCCGTTCATCCAAAAAGTAGGCCGTTCATTTTCTTATTGTCTCTGTTTATTAAATCAAGATTGTTTCATACACTTACAGGATATTATAAAACAGACTTGGGATACAATTCTTTATACACGAACCACTTAGCTCTCTGAAGTTAGCTAAAATTTGTGTATTTGTATATTTGCCATGTTATGTAAGGAGTTGTTAAGATGCAATTTGATTGTTTCTTGTCAGGCTCACCTGGTGGCAGCGTTTGAACAGTCTCTGGGCAACATGACCATAAGGCTGAAGAGTCTCACCTTGACGGCCGAGCAGAAGGTAAAAACAGAATAGAAAAAAAGAAAAAAATGTTTGGTTTCTGATGTTTGAAAGAAAACTACTGTGCACAAAGTCTCTGTAGATGATTGTTAGGTTGATCATCATGTTTTTTCTGTACAGGACTCCGAGCTGAATGAGTTGAGGAAGACCATCGAGCTTCTGAAAAAGCAGAACGCTGTTGCTCAGGCTGCCATCAATGGAGTCATTAACACACCTGAACTTACACCTAAAGGGGATCGCACAGGTACAGAAAATAACAGTAACGCCTCAGTACAGCAATTTGAATTTGTGCCAATAATATCAGGATTATTAACTGGGAATCATGCAAAGGCACTCTAGTATAGAGGCTCTGTATAGACATGTCTGGGAGAAAGGTCATCATGGGACACATTGTAATGCCATACATCTTTTCCCCATCCTCTGTCTCCCCAGCTGGCAGTAATGGCAGTCCACAGCAGCAGCAGCAGCAGCAACAGAACCAGCAGCCAGATCTGCGCATCAAGAGACAGCACTCCTCCGACAGCGTCAGCAGTGTTGCCAGCGCGACCAGCCACTCGAGTGTGGGCTCCAACATGGATGCTGACGCTAAAAACAAAAAGAAGAACAAAAAGAACTGGGTAAGAAGCCAGCAGTTTAAATAGATTATGTACAAGGAGGTGATTGCACTGTGTGACAACAAGCAGCCATTTTTTAACTTTTTTTTTTTTGTCTTGTGTATCTGCATTTTCATATTTGTGTGGGTGACACATCTTTGTGTTTCTCCTCTTTAGCGTTCTTTGACTGGGGAGAAGGTGATTACAAACAGTATTTTCATAGGCTCAGTGTTGTTGAAAAGCAAGTAATGATGGATTTGACTGGTTATTTTAGAGATCAGAAAACATCAGCGTTTTACCTTGATATTTAGCTAAATGTAGTAGTTGTCTTTTGACCTGTAAATTATGTAGTAATGCTTTCTGGATAGAGTGTTGTCCCAATGTTGAGTCATTAGTGTTTTTTTTAATTTTTTTTATTAGTGATCATACAACAAATATGACACTTAAAAAATTTTTGTTGTTGTTGTTGAAAGACTTTTTTGTGCACCGGAGGACAAGTCAGAGATGATGAAGTACGAAACTTTTCTTCCTCCCTCTCTTCCTCCTGGTTGACTGAAACAATGTGTTTGGCCACCTGTGCTTGTCAATCCAGATGTTGTCAAATGTCAGGAAGAGCAATGTAGCACTTCTAGAGTCCTCTAGAGTTTCCTGCCTTAGGTCACAGTGGTCACAGTGATAATAAAATACCACTGCTTGGATAGATGAGACCCCACAGGAGCCTCCTCCATGCAGGTGCTGCTCATACAGTGAGTGATGTGTTGAGTGCATGGGGGCAGCGTGTGTTGGAGAGTATATAATGGATCATGAAAGACTCCTCGCTTCATGGTGGCTATGATGTAGAATTAGCTTGCAGCTGCCTGGAAGTCAAATAAAATCTCTAGTCCTGTAGGCATCTCTAGTTTAATCTGTTTGTCCCACCATAACACATTATCACCCCCAAACCCATATGAACATGTGCTGTTTTGTCTCTCTGTCTTCCTGTGCTTCGCTTCATGTGGCAGGTGTATGAGGTAAGAATGGTACGCTATGTGAAATGAAAGGAAAGAAGCCTAACCCCTGCACTTTTTATAGGTTACTAACATCGGCCCTCTTCTTCCTTTCCTGCACTTTGCTGTCACTGTAGTGCCTTTCTTCTCCTTTCTAACACTACTTCTCCCTGAAAGCTGCTCTCATGACGCTTGAGCTGGCTCTTTAAGGAAAAATTCACCTGAAAATGTCAGAAGAACCATAATGCTTGTGGTTCTTGTAGGAGATTGCCAAAACACCTTAAATAAATTACTAACATGAAGAAGAAGAAAACAAATATGTTTACATAAGAGTGTAAACATAACACATTACACTGTGTTTGGGGCTGTAGCTCTGAGTCAGTCATAAGACAGTTTCCCCCTATTTCTTCTCCCTGTGACTCACTTGCAGTTTTCCCACTACTTCCCCTCTCAACAGCTTTTCTAATAACCTCACCTGTTCATCGCCTTGCTTTCTTTCTTCTTTTTGTTTCCTGCAGTTGCGAAGTTCCTTCAAACAAGCATTCAGCAAGAAGAAATCTCCGAAGTCGGCCTCCTCTCACTCTGACATCGAGGAGATGACGGACTCTTCATTGCCATCCTCTCCCAAGCTGCCTCACAATGGCACCTCGGCCACAGGCCACATGCTCAGGAACACGCACTCCAACACACTGTGTGTACTAGCTCAACATCTGCATGTGACAAAAAACTGCTCAAATTGCACTATGTTAATGCTTCAAACTGCATTGCCTTGTGTGCGCATACAGATTGTCGGAGTGTTTGGACAGCGAGGCTGAGACGGTGATGCAGCTGCGCAGTGAGCTCAGAGAGAAGGAGATGAAACTAACTGACATCCGCCTGGAGGCTCTTAGCTCTGCACATCAGCTTGATCAACTCCGCGAGGCCATGAACCGCATGCAGGTCTGCAAATTTCAGACTGAGCTTACTGAGTATGCTTCACATTGAGATGGATGTAAACATTGAATGTCTGATTGCATATAATTGTTGCTGTACTCATGTGACTGAAGCGTTATTGATTTCTGATGTTTAGTTTAATACATTTTTAATGCTAACATTTTAATTGACATGAGGGAAGGGTGAATACATACATGTACATAAAAGATTATTTTCGGATGTTTATCTGCAGGTGGAGATTGAGAAGCTCAAGGCGGAGAATGACCGTCTGAAGCTGGAGAACCAGGGCAGCAGGACGGGCTCCCAGGCCTCCATCTCATCTTCTCCTCCCCCTCATACACACGGCCACACCCCAGGGCCTGCACCAGGGCTCTCCCAACATGGCCTCAACCTCACGGCCAGTGAGTCCACCAGCCTGGGTAAGACAGGACCTGCACAGTTCAGGATGATACATTACTCCAGTGTATTTAACAATGAAATGTTTTAATGTGTAACACTGACAATGGAGAAATCACATGTAACGTTGTCTTCCGGTCAGACATGTTGCTGGATGACACGGGCGGAGAAGGAGGAAGGAAGGAGGGGCGGCACGTGAGGATTGTCGTTAGCTTGGATGAAGACAGCAAGTGGGGAGAGGTGAGACTAATGTAACAAACGCTTTTCTGGTTGTTTTTAGGTTTTAATTTTATCTGTAGGCTTTTGGTATATTCAACTTTTTTTAATTTTTCCATCACAGGAGGCTCGACCTCGACATTTTCTTATTGGTTGCATCGGTGTTAGTGGCAAAACTAAGTGGGATGTCCTGGATGGAGTAGTCCGACGCCTTTTCAAGGTAAAGACAGGAAAATGGTTAAGAATCAGATGGAGACAAAACATGGTTGGCTGTATTTGACACATTTATACTTCCTATATTGTATAAACATAATTTCCTTCCATTCACTTTCATGTTTTTGGACAAAACATTCTCATTCAGAAACATTTCAGTCCTTAGAAAGCTGCTAAATGCTTTATCTCTGACAGGAGTACATCACCCATGTGGATCCAGTGAGCCAGCTAGGCTTGAGCTCAGACAGCGTGCAGGGATACAACATTGGAGAAATCCATCGGCCCAGCAGCCCCAGTGCCGCCAACACGCCTGAGCTGCTGCCGTGCGGCTACCTGGTGGGAGACAACACTATCAACATCCAGCTCAAAGGTACCAACCTCTCAGCATGCTCATTGGTCCCAATGAGTTCGCATCGCAGCCTTCAGTTTCCATGAGCTCAATGGAAATGTGGCTGATCGCCAGCATGTTAAATTCATCAAGGGATGAAAGATAGATAGATAGAGACCCTTGAAAGATAGATAGATAGAGATATTATATATATATATATATGACAAAGTTGTTTTTTTTAATACTTAAAGATATTATCGCTACATCTCAGAAATGACCAGCAATCTTACAGATACAGATATTTTTATATAGAGAGTAGTTTTTAAGAGAAAGGTTTCCCACAGTAATAAATCAAAACAAAACACCTTGTGCTAAAACTTAAAATATGTCTTGGGTTCAATAAATGAATAAAACATTTTATTTCACTGTAAAAAAACAAACAAACAAAAAAAACAAAAACAATGAATAAAGCTGTCAAAAAAAGGATTTTTAATTGTGATACATTAAATTATCTGAATTTAAACAAACTATTGATTGATTAAAAAATCTAATTAATACACTTTGGTTATGAAAGGTAGAGGATTTTAGCTAACTGAACTAAAGAAAATAACATTAAGATATTTGACAAACTCAGTCATCTTCTGCAAACTGCTAACCTCCCATGACATGAATATATGTGTCCGTGTACAGGTGCAGGAAGTGAAAACGTGGACTCGCTGGTGTTCGACACGCTCATCCCCAAGCCGATGCTGCAGCGCTACGTCTCCCTGCTGAAGGAGCACAGGCGCGTCATCCTGTCAGGCCCCAGCGGTACAGGAAAGACCTACCTGGCCAATCAGCTATCGCGTCACCTGCTGCTGCTGGAGGGCCGACCGCTAACTCCAAATGCTGTCGTCACTTTCAACGTGGATCACAAGTCCAGCAAAGTAAACATGCACACAGATTCTCTACATGCTGGTTGTTAAACCCAGTCTGCAAAATGTAACAAGCACAAAAAGCTACATTGCAGAGGAATTCCTCTTTAGTGGGTCGTAGGAGGTAACAGCTGAATTTATCACCTCTAAGAGCTCCGATATTTAATTTTTCTAGGGTTAAGTAAGTGTTGGGTTGACTCTTGAATATATTGAATTTAATTCTTTGTTTAGTTTGCAAAACTGTAAACAACAGCTACAAATATTAGGGCAACAATTATTTCAATATGTCAGAGCAGTTTGCACCCCCCCCAAAACATGGTTGTTTTCTAAAGCGTCTGGTCAGACGGGTTTTTGAGAAACAACTTGTTCCCTGGCTTAAGAAATGTAAAACGTAATCTATGTGTTTGTAGGAGCTGCGTCAGTACTTATCAGGTTTGGCCGAGCAGTGCAGCAGTGTCTCAGGGGCAGAGAGCCCTCTAGTGGTCATCTTGGACAACCTCCACCATGTCAGCTCCCTGGGAGAAATCTTCAATGGTCTGTTCAACTGCAACTACCAGCACAGGTCAGTTCACTACACATTCCATCTGCACAGTCCTCCTAAAGCTTGAATGGATTTTGTATACATGCTTAGTGTTATTACTCAATAAAGACTAGAAGTATCGCATTTATTTGAAAATGTGTACAGTTGTTCTGTAGAGCAGGTTGGCTTCACTTTACCTCAAATGAACTGAGCTGAAAGAAAACCCCTGTTAGAACAGCTCAGGGAGTTACGTCAGATTAAAGCAGAGTAAATCCCTCTCAACGTGTTTAGTAACTTCATGAAATGATGTACTTTTCTTGCCTTTCAGCCCTTACATTATCGGCACCATGAGCCAAGCCACTTCATCTGCCCCCAACCTGCAGCTTCACCACAACTTCAGGTAAACTGGGGATTTATACCATAGCTACGTAAACCCTACAGCTTAACCTGACATGCACCTCCCTAGAAATGTGACTACAGGTTGGCTCCATGCAACCCACAGCTACAGTGACAGGCCTGTTCAGAACAGTTGATTCTTCTTCTGTTTTTCTGGCTACTTTTCACCCCCGTTTTTGAATTTATCAGTGAGAGAGTAACAATCATCCCCTCAGTATAAAGAATAAATGTCATAGCATCAATATAAGAACTTAGAAATGTCAGCAAATTCCTGGAGGAAGCCTGCTGAAACTGCCAGAATGGACCTGAAGGAATGTAAAAAGAATTGGAACAGCTAGACGGACAAATATGTGTGCACCCGAAAACAAAATGAGCACAACAAAGAGCAAAGACCTGGGGGGGGGGGAAACCCCAGCGTTTTATTTGTTTCTATCGGCTGGCACTGCTTATAAAACACAGAGACCCAACCACACAGTAATTAAAACAAAATGCACCAGCACAAGCATAAATACCAACAACTTATATAACGGTACAGGAAAGACCTACCTGGCCAATCAGCTATTGCATCACCTGCTGCTGCTGGAGGGCCGACCGCTAACTCCAAATGCTGTCGTCACTTTCAACGTGGATCACAAGTCCAGCAAAGTAAACATGCACACAGATTCTCTACATGCTGGTTGTTAAACCCAGTCTGCAAAATGTAACAAGCACAAAAAGCTACATTGCAGAGGAATTCCTCTTTAGTGGGTCGTAGGAGGTAACAGCTGAATTTGTCACCTCTAAGAGCTCCGATATTTAATTTTTCTAGGGTTAAGTAAGTGTTGGGTTGACTCTTGAATATATTGAATTTAATTCTTTATGTTTAGTTTGCAGGCGGCACGGTGGTTAGCACTGTTGCCGCACAGCAAGAAGGTCCTGAGTTCAATTCCAACATCAGGCCGGGGTCTTTCTGTGTGGAGTTTGCATGTTCTCCCCGTGTTTGCGTGGGTTCCCTCCGGGTACTCCAGCTTCCTCCCACCGTCCAAAGACATGCAGCTTGTGGGGATAGGTTAATTGGAAAATCCAAATTGCCATTAGGTGTGAATGTGCGAGTGAATGTGAGTGCGAATGGTTGTCTGTCCCTGTGTGTTGGCCCTGCGACAGACTGGCGACCTGTCCAGGGTGTACCCCGCCTCTCGCCCTATGACAGCTGGGATAGGCTCCAGCGTCCCCCGCGACCCTGAAAAGGATAAGCGGAAGCGAATGGATGGATGGATGTTTAGTTTGCAAAACTGTAAACAACAGCTACAAATATAAAACTGTAATATTAGGGCAACAATTATTTATATATGTCAGAGCAGTTTGCACCCCCCCAAAACATGGTTGTTTTCTAAAGCTTCTGGTCAGACGGGTTTTTGAGAAAACCCTGGTTCCCTGGCTTGAGAAATAGATTATGTTGTAGGCTGTCGTTGTAGAGCCTGGCAACTGAATGCTTAGATTCACATGATCATAGTTACAGCTTCTCCCTTCAGGACAGGCGGTAGGATATTATATTTCTGAGTCCTAATATGCCTGTGTGATCTCTGATCAGGTGGGTGCTGTGTGTCAACCACATGGAGCCAGTGAAAGGTTTCCTTGGCCGCTACCTGAGAAGGAAGCTGATCGAGATGGAGATCAGCAGCCGAACACGCAACGTAGAGCTGGTGAAGATTATTGACTGGGTCCCGCGGGTCTGGCACCACCTCAACCGCTTCCTGGAGACACACAGCTCCTCTGATGTCACTATTGGTGAGAGCACGGGAGAGAACAAGGAGTGCATAGATGCCAGTGTGGAAGCACTATTTATACCTCTGCTCTGTGGTTTGCAGGACCCCGTCTCTTCTTGTCATGTCCCATGGACGTGGAAGGCTCCAGGGTTTGGTTTACTGATCTCTGGAATTACTCCATCATCCCCTACATGCTGGAGGCAGTGCGTGAGGGACTGCAGGTTGGGCTTAGTTTTTGTTTGTAGAGTTATTAAACATATTACCATTCTTCTCTTTCACATTTTTCCCATTTCATCAAAGAATCAGAAGCTGTGTCTTCTTTCATTTCTGTTCACATATGTTCCAGCTTTCACTCTTGTCTGCTGTAACTTTTAGTTATTACTCATAAACCTGAACCTCAGCAACAAACTTGTTTTTCAAAACTGTTGTCCTAAATTCTTTGTCCACCTCGAAGCTTCTCTGGGTCACAGTTCTGATGTTCGTCTCTCTCTGTAGCTGTATGGCCGCAGAGCTGCATGGGAAGACCCAGCTGCCTGGGTTATTGACACCTACCCGTGGTCAGCAACCCCCCCTCCAGGTGACTGGCCCCCGCTGCTGCAGCTCCGGCCAGAGGATGTCGGGTTTGATGGCTACTCAGCCCCGAGAGAAGGAGTCAGAAAAGAGCCGCCACAGAGTGACAGTGACGCAGACCCACTGGTGAGTAAAGAGCAGACTGTGATGCCTGTTTCTGTTCTGAGCATTTAAACCATTTAAACCAAATGCACAGTGTCTACTATAACCTGTGTGTGAAAGAAACTGCTTCGTGCATAAAGCTCAGTCGAACTGACACTTAGTTGTGCCGACAGATGAACATGTTGATGCGTCTGAAGGAGGCAGCGACCTCGTCGAGCCCACAGAGCTACGACAGCGACTCCAACAGCAACAGCCACCAGGATGACATCCTGGACTCATCGCTGGAGTCGACCTTGTGATGCTATCTGAAGGCAACACCGGCATCACTTTAAAAAAAATTTTCTCAGTGTGAGAACTTCCGTTTGAGGGTTGAATTTCATGCTACAAAATCCAGCCACCTTAATTTGGGTGCAGGTAACCCAAATACTTTAAAAAAGGAAAGAAAAAAAAGTGAAATTGCATTTCAGTAAACGGGCAACAGAAGTTTCTACTGCACTGCGCTGTTTGTCCTGTTTTTTGTGTTTTTTTCCCTTCACCACTGTGGCCCGTGGCTCCTCTCTCTGGAGCCTGACATGTATTCCAGACAGACAGAAGAAAAGCACGCAGCCTGTTGCTGTTGGCGAGGCTTCATCATTACCATCATCACCAGCCATCAGTGTACTTAAAACACCAGCCAGGAGTCCTCCATCCTCCACAAGGCTGCAGCATCGGTCCAAGGACACCAGGCTAAGACACTACGGGTCCTGCCAAGCTGTAGTGTGCCAGAGCTGCCTGCAGATGGTGATACAGGCCCTCAGCTCTGGAGCGTGAGTGAACCCTGTACTTCAGCCTTCTGAAAACATATATGCTGCTGTGGGTTGAATGGATGGAGGAACAGCCAGCCACTTTCTTGCTCCTCCTCCTCTTCCATTGCTGAAGTTGCCTGTGTGATCACTGGAGGATGAATCGAGCCAAAGTGAATGTTCAGTCTCATAGCATGCCTGATCTCACTCCAACAGACTTCTCAGAGAGTTCATTAGTTGTCCATCCCAAACTAGCAAAGACAAAAAAAAGAGTCCATCGAAGGACACGTGTCCATTAAAACCAACTAAGCGATGAGTTCCTACCTGCCATAGCCGAGCGTGTTTGTGGACATGAAGGATGGGAACTGATGGCTTTCTATATGGTACCAGAGAAGTAAGCAAATACTGTAGCAAAGCTTTGTCTACACCGTGTTTTAAGAAAGAACCTTATGAAGGCAAGCTTAGTTAGTTGAATCAAAAGTTCTTATCACAAAACCTACTTACACTTTGTTTTGGTATTTTATTATATTGCACTTTTTCTTTAAGGTCCACAGAGGTTATAATATGGCATTATAGCTGAGAAATTATTATTCCAGTAAATCTAGAAGGATAACATGTAGGTTTTACTGGCTAAAGAGACAAATATAAACACTTACTTCCTGAGAAAAGCTTTTTGTTTCTTTTTTTAATCCACAGCATCTGTAAAGTAACTTTTAAAAAACTGCACAGATGAAAATCTCTTTTACAGAATCCCTTTAAAGTTCTCACAAAAAGATTTTTAAATGGAAAGGGCACTTAATGGGAAGTTATCATCCACCACAGCTAGATTTGTCCTTTTTGAGGCATTCTTCTCCTCTAGCTGTGTTACAACTTCACCGTGCAAGTCTGTGAGCTCATGCTTCAACCCCCTTAGTAAACATTTGAGATCTCCATGCACATTAGCCCCAAGCAGGCGGTTGTAGCACAGAACCCTTTTGGTGCTGGACTGAATTCTAACAAACAATGCCTTACTATTTTCTACGTGCATTAGCGGATTCTTTATTCCTCTAAATGGCTGTAAACTTGACAGGGCTCTGAGTCGACTCTCACCTCGAGTGACTGCGGTTGTCGAGGAGTGATGCTGACCTCTCATCATATTATTCACCAATGCCGCATGATTGAATACACATGAAAGAGAAGTAGTGCTTTTGTATGCATGTGTGAACTGAGAAGATGGTGTAAATATTTGGACCACTATCAAGAAAAAGATTCGGATGTGTTGTGGTGCTCAATACCCGAACTTAACTTATTGATGGTTGATCGGGTGAGGGGAACTTTAAGAAAAAGTCTTTAATTTTTTTTTATACCTCATCCACATCGTTGAACTGTGCTTCTGCCACACTTATTGTCTGTTTTTATGTGATTTGTGATGAACAAAACTGTCATAACTACATATTGAGCTAATTATGGAAAACTAGTGCATATGCTGCTTTGTTTATATTAATATAATTAATCAGAGGTGAGATAAAAGTACTTGTGGTTGAATGATAATGAAAAGTGGTTTGCCATTATTTCAGTAGCTTAAAGAATTACGAATATCATACTTTTGTTTTAAGCCTCCCAGCCTGCCTTCTGGGAGGGGTGCTTAAAGCTGGGGTCATGGAGTCCAGCGCGACTTTCCATGTTTTTCTCACCTATCCTATGCAACATTCATTCTGATCTCCAAATGGAAGCCAAAAGCCGCATGCGTGTTTGTTTTCAGCACTGCCTCGAGATGTACAGCTTGGAACCAGATATGTGAAGACTTTACAGATTTGTGGCCAACGTTCTTTGTCCATTAAGTGTGTCTGTGTATTTCATAAGGCCTCTCCTGCTACTGTCCTCGTAAGCACAAAGAGACTTAATTCTGTTTGCGTGTGTAAACCCACTCTGAGAGGTGTGGATGTCTATCAAGCGTTTGACTCGTCTGTTGATTTATTACTCACAAACTCAATGAATGTTTAGCCTTCTTAGCAATGTACTTTTTTTTTTTTTTTACATGTAACATAATTTTGTAAATAGTTTATTATTGTGCAGCATTTTGATGACCTTTTTCTAGACAATTTGTTACAGTACTTGAAAAGGAGTATTTTGTGTACAGTCTCTTTACATCAGAGCAGATTGGTGCAGTTTCTCATCACTGGTTTGTCCAGGGCTCAGAGAATTAAATTTGATATCACTGTACTAGTCTTAAGTTATTGTGTTTCAATAAAATTAATAATTATTTATGATTGAATGGTCAAACTGTTATCTTAAAACTGCACACACATGTGACTTGGAATTGTTTAGTTTTATTTGATTTTTGTACAAAAGGTGAAATAAACATATATACAGCACATAATACAACATAGTTATTAAACAAATTGGTATAAATTAACAAAATGGCTACATTTTTCAATAAACAACTCTATTCATGTCAATGTACAGTAACGCAATATTCTTGGCATAAAACTTCCATACGAACTTGTACAAAATACTGTACAATTCAACAAAGCTGTGCAAAACAACAAACTGTGTCTCAGTAGCAGATCCTGTCCAGTGCGCATGCACTGATGAAGCCACAAACATGGGTGCAACTTGTTTGAACGGCGACGTTGATGGTTTGTCACAGCGGCAGTTTCCTTCTAATCTGGTCACAGTCTCATAAAAACAGATCATGGGTTATAACTCTATACTCGCTTTTCAAAATAAATTAAGATACTGTTATCTCCTCTTCATCTGACTCCGAGAAATCCGAGTGCTTACTGGAGAGGGAGGGAGAGGAGATGGTGGAACCTGCCGCCCTCATTCTCTCTGTTCCGAACTCCTTTTCTTCCTCCTCTTCCTCTTCGGCTGAGGACTTCTTGCCCACATCGCTGAGGTCCGGGTGCGGGTTGGCTTTGGTGGGCAGCGTCTGCTCGCGGCATCCACCGGAAGACAGCAGCTCTCGTTCCTTGGAATTTCTCCATTTCATCCGTCGGTTCTGAAACCAAATTTTTACCTGCAAGAAGGAGAAAATCATAAGTGGGTAAAGTTGTTTGTCGATAATGGGTTAGTCGCTAGAGGATTACGGAACTGGTTTTTACGCACGGCGTACTGAACATTTTGAGCACTTGCGAGTTTTACCTGCGAGTCTTTTAGGCCAAGTTTAGATGCCAGCTTCTTCCTGTCGGGCTTGCTGATGTATTTCTGTTTCTGAAACATTTTCTCCAAGGCTTTGCGCTGCACGTCGGAGAACACCGCCCTCCTCAGCATCCCTCTCCGGGGTTTTCCTCTGGCTGCCAAGGGCCACGAAAAAGTCCCCGGGATTGGAACAACGGATGAAGATGCTACAGTGCAGGAAAAACAAAACAGAAAATTAAGTGGAAGCAATTAGCATCGTTTTCCGTCATTAAAGACAACCACCATGCCACAAATGTACCGAATTGCTGTACTTAAAACTGCCTGGACATGAGACCATGACATGGCCGCATGAATATAACGATTCTGCGTTAGGACCAGCTTTCAATGGATTATTATTTGAAGTTTCCCTTTTGGAACTGTGCAGTGCTTATGCGTCCTGAGTGAAATGGCACGAGGTGACTAATTAGCACATTGGCCGGTCCCCAACCGCATTGGTATGGTAAAGAGGTAGCATATCCTTTAAGGAACCCTGTGAGGGCGGATAGAGGAGTTAATAAACCGTGAACGGTAATTGTGTAGTAATGAACTAACGGTGAAAAGACTCTGGACAGGCGGCGAAGGCCATATATTATCGCAACAAAAGGAGATTTACACTTTCAAACTAAACACAACTGCATACCAGAATACTGATGCTTGGATGGGGGAGTGAAGAGTGGAGGGGAATGGTGCTTTTTTTCGTGCCCTCAAATCATTTTCATTAAATGAACACGAAAAGCTATTCAGGACGCTGGAGTTGTTTTGTTGAGGCATTCAGCTGAGCCCATGAAAAGACTCCATCTCTATTATGATTTGTCTGAATGAAAGACTAGCGACTTTATAGACTTTTCTAAGAGATTATTCTTTATCTCAAGTCGATGATTGGCCCGCTCGGAGAAAAGAGAAACGTTTAAGGCACAGACAGAGTGGGGATTTGAGGTCAGCGGTAACCTATCCTATGAGTCGCCCAGCATGCAGAAAACTTTCCCCCGACTGCTCCAATTCGAGCACAACTGGGATTTTTTTTTTTTTTTTAACGTTGGCGTTATTTGAAAATCCCCTCTCCCGGCGAAGGACGGTGTTCCTGTCCGCACACTACTGCCTGGACTCCCCCTGACTGCAGCTGCCCCGCGCTCGCAGTAGCACCAAGAACAACGACGCGCTATGTGGTCTTGTGAGAATATTGAAAACTCTCAATAGCGCCTAATAGGGAAATTAGTGCATGACTGGTTCACGCCTTTGGTCCGACTGGTAAAAGTCACTCTCCGGGGTGTGTGGGTGGTTCACCCGGTGGGAGCTGACCAAATTGGTCACGGTGGTGAGGGCTTTGTTGCCCGCCACAGTGGCCCGCTGGCCCCCCGGACGCTGTGGGAAAACGCGGTGCCGGGGAAATACCAAAACGCCCCCCAATGGGAAGCAAGGGGGACTATAACTCGCCACCCCGCCTCAAATTTAGAGCGTGACGATTTGGGATAATTGGTTAATTAGGGGGTGGGTGTGTGGGTCCACGCAGAGGCCAGAGCCAGCGGTCCCCATTAATGAGACAGTGATTTCTTCTTTTCTGGTTGTTTGTTTCCCTTACTGCTTCTGTTTTGGTTAAAATATATGACAGGAGGGGGTGAAAGTGTTTTACATTTAAATGCAATTAGTACAGACACGACTCTAAAGGCCAAAGAGAGTCGTAGATAAGGAAGAAGCGAGTAAAAAAACCAAATGTTGCGCCTACCTGGTAAATAAGGCGCCCTGAATATGGGGTGAAAGGTTGCGTCAAAGCAGGGGACGGGGAAGGTCTTGGTGTTCAGACTGTGGACTGCAGGGGGTAAGGACGCTGTTGAAGAGCAGAGCATGTTAAAATCATTCCTTCATTTAGAAAAGAAAAAAGTGGCTCTAAATCAAACGCATGCGCGTAAGGAGAAAGCAGAGCGACGCTGTAGTGTCTACTCACCAGTCTTTGGTGAGGGTGCGAGGATGGCGTTCACTCCAAACTTGAGAAAACTCGGATCCTTGCTGTTCGGCACCGATGTTTTAGGTGAGCACGATTCGCGCGTCCCCGTACCCACCGCTACCGTGCGCTCCAGCGCGCCGCCGGTGGACACGGTGGTGGTGGCTGTTGTCACGGAGGCGCTCGCTGACGGGACAGTCCGGTTTATAAAGGCGGCGGGACGGCTTATCCGCAGCAGATCCTCCACCAAGAAGCTGGAGTGGGTCTGGAAGGCCGACGGCAGGGTCTGGTGGAGCGGGAGAGCCGCAGCGGGCCGGTACAGCCCGGGGTAGAAGGCAGGAGGCGCAATAACGCTTGGGATCATCATGGTCCCGGCTTTAAGAAAAATTCAAATACTCCTTGTGTCAGCTGGGAGAGAATCAGTCTTGTGAACGGTTGCTAACTCCTCTGGTTTCCTCACTCTGGGGAGAGAAGTTTTATAGTAGCCTGCCCCCCCTCGGCCCTCCACTCAGGGCTGACAGCCTCAACAATGGTGCTCAACAAAGTTCTCCACATGGGTCGCTTTCATGCAGCATCTCCCGGGCCGCTGATTGGCCGGAGGACGCAATTTATGATTGTATTAGACTTCATAAGCAAGTATCACACAATGTGGGGACCACAAAGGAGGCTCAGTCATCAATTTTGCATGTTGGCTACTTTCCTTTCAGTTTGTTTTGTTTGGCAGAGCCAAGCGCCCTAATTAAAGAGCAATCTTTGTATTCAGGTATTATATTGGGAGATTTAATGACTGCTTAAAAAGATATCATTCCCTTTTAGCTTTAACGCTCCCCTTCTTTAAGTAGAAGGGGAGCGTTAAAGAAAAGCTTAGTTATTATTTTAATCTATTGTCAGTTATGCAAAAAATAAAAATCTTGGGGTGGATTTCTTTTAAAAGAAATCAGGTGAGATTTCTATTTGGCTGTCATTATTAGAATAAACTGCAGTCTGTTTTTGTTGTTAAACCTACACCTTCTACATCAGTTGCAGACATGGGCTGCATCTCAGATGTAAATCACTTTTAGGGTTTCATAGGATTCTCAACACTCAATCTGGCCCTCGTCATGGAATAATGTCTTAAACGGATTTCTGCTATCAAAACGCTTTAACAGATGTGTTAAATATCACTCTTTTTTGCACAGGCTTCATTCATTGCGCACTGAGCTGCGGCTGTGCGCAGAGTAGAAGTGTGCGGCCTGAGCCGTGCGCTCATGATCCTGTTAACCATGAACTAACTGTCACCCTCAGCTGCGGAGGAGGCGCCCCTCGGCCTTTCTCCCCTTCCTTCTCTCGCCTTCAGAAAAAGCCCAGTGGAATAAAAAAAAAGAAAGAAAAAAAGCCTTATTTCTAAAGACGGTTTTGTTCTGCTATTTTAACTGGCTGAATAAAAGTGCATCTGTGATTTGATTTAAAACGCATTCATATGAGCGGACACTGAAACCCCATATAAAACTCTTATTAAAGCGACTTGGAGCCTGATAGTCGTGTTCTGTCAGCCTTCCCCCCCCCCCCCCAGAAAACCCGTTAAAGCAGCGCAATCAGGCGAAAATGCGTTTCAGACTCAAAGAGGGAGGGGGGGGGGGGGGATCCCAATTGTTGCCAGTATTAAACCCAATTAAAAAACAAACAAACAATTAAAATAAAACCAATCTGGAGGAAATATGTGGCTTTAAAATGTAAACAAAAGCTACAACTTGATTTTATTAAAATATGTAATTTAGCCCCAGATGTTTTTTTCGTTTATATCTTTTCTTTGAGCTCAAGAGTACAACGCTCGGCGCATTTTAGGCCTTAATTACGTTTCTTTACCAAAAATTAATTTCGATCACACTGATTATTTTCATTTACAGATATGAAACTCATTGTGTGCAATTTTTCAGTCTCCTTAAAAAAAAAAAAAAAAAAAAAACAACTAAAAAATAGAGTAGTTACACTCTTTAGACCATATTTTAGTTTGTTTTTGTTTTTGAAGAAAATAGGTTCACTGTTAAGTGGAAGAGCGAGTTAAAATCTGACATAATTAAAAATCAGCCTTCCTTCCCTTCTCTGAGTTGCAAATTTTGTATGAAGCTAAGCTTCATTTGGGATCAGCTCAGATCATGATTAGCACTTCTACGTCAGTCTAATATAAAGTGGCCACAATTCCGATAATTAAAAGGGAACGCCTCCGTGAAATGATCCTTTAAAGAGAGTCAGCGCTTGTAAGAGGTGCGTCTGCGTTATTCACGAGCGCAGGACTCACAAACAGGCGTTAACACAGCGCTCCGTCCCGGCAGCTACACCTCCGCTAAGTAACGAGACCTTCAAAGCTTTTTTATGAGCCTATATTCCTTTACTTGGCCGCCCGAAATCCTTCTTTTGTGAGCGGTAAGCAGATGGTTAGCAGGAAGCATAGGCTTCTCTGGCTGACCGAGACTAATTTCTACGAGCTTTGCAAGCTTGCCACGTCCCCGCTCCTTTACCAGGCCGAGTAAAAACAGCTGGCTGCGGCTGAATTAAAAGCCATTAATAGCGCATCTCTCAAACATTAACACTAACGACCCTCCCTCCCTCCCTCTGTCAGAGCACGATGCAGTCCATCACTTTTATACAATCATCCCGCAGGGATTCAGATACAAGTTAAAGTTTAGGCGGCACCACGTGATACTCTGTAGTACAAGCCCAGAAGTGTTTTATAAATCACTGCGAAAGTGTGGATCCGCGGTGGTGTTTACCGTTTAGTTTTTAATGCGTCAGTTTGACATAGCAATATTATTCATATTGCCAGTATTATTTATAGTACTCAGAATATCCTGATAGCCTTTGATAGGCCTGTCTGTATAGGGATTACCATTACAGAGTGGCAGCTGCAGGAGATGCAATTCATTTACACTCCCAGCTATACTGATTACATTAAACACTTTTCCTAAGAGTGTTATAGTTTTTTTTCCCGGCTGGGCCATGCCAGTTTACCAAATAGATGAACTTAACCATTATCTTGGCTCTCTTTCTGCTTCGTTAAGTGAAAGGGGCTGAGTAAATATGTTACCCATGCATGAGAGGCTCTCTATGGGCCGTCCTATTGTGCTGCGGGTCCGACAGGTGGTTGACTGTTTATTATTCCCTCATTATTTATCAGTGACGTGGGCGCATCGAGGAAAGGGAACTCCCCGTCTTTTCACTTAACCGGGACGAACAGATTGTGCTGACTGGTTGCTGCCTGGTTTATGACACCGGCCACCAGTCCATCCATCTCCACCCTGCAGCCGTTTAGCCGGCATCCACCTCCATCAGGGTCTGTTGACTCCGTTAAACGCTTTCTCTGAGTTAACACATCCATCCCGACAACTTCTGTTGTGCCGATTTCAGTGTGGTTTTAGCAACACTGTTTAGCTTTGAATCATTACAACAAAACTGATAAATAAATAAAAATCTGCACGTCGAAAGTTTAACAATTTGTAGCTCTACATACTGCAAAATTCAAATTTACGAGAAAAATGACGCAGTTTGTTTCATTATGTTAAAGAAAAGCCTAATTTTGCACATTTTACATATTTGTACTCGATATTTTCCATTTGAATACAACGCCAAACTCGTTACCCACTAACATTTAAATACAAAAAATGGTGCACTCTGAAATAAAACTAGGCTTTAGTTAAGGGAAAAGGGTAAACTTGAAATGTAAGTTCCGTACTTTTTGTGTTGGGTGTCCAAAATATGAGTCCTCAAACACTACATAGCTCCAGAAGATTTTTTTTACATTTATTTTCACATGCATGAAAAAATAAACAGGTAAAAATAAAAATCTGGAAACAGATCATTTCTTTTTTGGATCACGTTTGCATCACTTATTATACTTGCAATAGAAAAAGGAGAAACTAGTTTTGGCTGATTACAAACTACAATTCACATGATGGTGTGCTACACTAATAATCTAAAAAACAAACAAACAAACAAACAAACAAAAAAACTGAGTCTTTTTTTACTTGCCAGTGTGGAAGTATTCATACAGTAAATCCAATTTTATTAAAAGAAACAAGTATGCAGGAAAGTAGACAAGCCAGTGGAAGCAAATAGAAGATAAAAAATTAAATAGGATATTCTTTGCATTTTCAATATGAAATGATCTAGTGGTACGTACATTTATTGTAATCAACTACTTCAGTGAGATCATGGTAAATTACAGCTTCTATAAAGCAATTACTAAAAAGAAGCCTTAAACTCATCTTTCTTTGATAACATTAAAATAATTTATGATAATCTTCATGCCCCCCATCCCCTCCAATTTTTAATGATTTTGGTACTACTTGTTGAAGTTTGTGAGTGCTTGTGCCCTCGCTGTATATCGTTTGTCAGATGACTCCGGCCTTTAGCCCATACAGTTCTTAAAATGTCCCAGTGTGTACAGGTTTCAGATGAAGCTGAAATGGGTCTTTGCTCCTGCCATGTGAAGTTAACCAAACATCTATTTCAATGGATTCAGTTTGTGACCGGGCTTCACCTCAGCAGCAGCTCCCACTTGGGGTGTTTTGCCCGCGGCTTCACCTCACCGCTCGCTGCAGCACTGAAGGTCCCTGTGGCATCTGGTGCAGGCGGTGCAAAAGCCCCGCTCAACACTGAGCGAATTAGCGATGCCACAAGATTCAGAAGAACAGTGACAAGCATTAAATTGATATTAACTTTGTATTAAACATGGGCCCCTCCTTCTTCCCCAAATGGACGGGAGCCATATCAGGACACAAAGCGCTCTGTATGAACTCTAGCTGCACCTGTTCCCTCTCACTTGGTCATGGGAGTTCAACTTCTTAGTTTCACCCCAGGCTCCCTTTTTTGTTTGCTTCGCCACACACTGAATTCTTTTAGTTTGGCCTTTTGTTAGAATTTTTTTGATCTCATCTTCACAACCCCAAAGTTACATCTTATCAAATCACAATCCTTAAGAACATCAATTTCACAGCAACCATCCAAACTTTAAATTGCAAGTTCTGCTCTCAGCCGCATAAAGTTTCCAAGCAGAATGGCTCTTTTCGGGCCAGACGGGGGACACTTGCCTCCCCTTTTTGCTGTTCATTTATTAGCAGTTGTTGGTATGGATGTCGAGTGGTGTCCTAATCCTTTTAAAACGCATGTTGGTACAGTTTGCATATCATTTTCTGATCTTGGAGAAAGGCCAGAACCCTCTCTATTCACAGGGATTCCCTGTCCTCTTTCAGTGGAGCCACTGCCAACAGCATTAGCATAATCTGACAACCAATACCATTGTCCGTGACCTTGTATGCAAAGTTAATTGCTCATTAATACCAGACAAAACAGAGGGGTGCAGAGGAAACATAGTAGTGCTTGAAATCCCTGTTTTAGAAGGGATAGTCAGGCAGGTGGAACATCCTTGACTGGGTTATTAAACTCTACCTGAAGTTACTGCAATTACATCATGTCTGAAATATTTTAGTGCTGGCTCCTGGTAAAAAAAAAAAAAGACTCCAAAACATTTAAATAAAAAACAAACAAACAAACAAAATCACCTGGTATTTAGACACTTCATTTGATCTGGTTTTAAATAATTGTTGTTTAACTAACCTCTTTAGTTTTCTCAATAATCTGGTGCTGATATTGGAAACACGCACACAAAGGGTCATACACACTCTCTCAAAATTATATACAATTTGTCACAGTGGCTCAGTGCTAATCAATTGCAAATGTATCTCTGTGCATGTTTAATCTCATCTCGACATTAGTTTCACGGATTTGGGGCGATTTATGAGAGGAGACTCCACTCCACCACCCCCTCCCGAGCACCTGGCAGTCTTTTGGGGTAGCGTCATGTAAACACCCACTGCTTCAACGAGTGCCCTGTCTAAGGACCCAAGCGTCATTGCACAGCACGGAAAAGAAGGCCGGGTTGTGTGGTTGTCAAGACCGGTTTAGCTTAGGAGACCCATGGTGACATTAGTGGTGACTCTCCTGGTCAGCCCGACCTGCAGAACTTGTCTGATATAGATATAGCTGCTAATATCTGATTATTATGGAATGAACAGGCACTAGACAGGGCTCAGAAGGATACTGAATGCAGCTGCCTAATGCTGTCTTTGTGCTCTGCAGAGCTGCACGAGAACAAGCTTGACACAATTAAAATAAAACCAAATGCTTGCTTGCATGTTTTCCAGCAATGTGCACAACAAGAAAGCTTGAAATAAACAAAAAGCAACTATTCAGACAGAATGGAAGGTGGAAGAGTTTTCAGAGTTTTAATTAATTATTCCCCCCCCCCCCATCTTTCCAACAAAGTTTTGATCGGGTTTAAATTTGTCAGTTGAAAACTCTTTCCTGGAAGTTTGTTGTTTACTAAGGCCGGAGGCCTCAAGAAGTGTGTGTGAGAGTGTGTTTGGGAGGGGTAGCTGCACAGGGCAGTTGAAGAAGGTGCTATGAATGGGGAAAGAAGGAGCTTGGGTGGAGGAGGGGATGCTTGACGGACTTCACTGCCTGTTGGCCCTGTAGCATTGATGCCGTGTTGGCCATATAATCGGATTGCCAGTGAGTGAAAGTGAGCCTGGGTGCTTATGTCAGTTTGCGTCTCGTCAAGCTGAATAATACGCATGGCCGGGGAGTGAAGCGGACGCTTGCCATTGAGGGCTCTCAGTACTTGTGGCTAAGCATTTCTAAAAGAGAGAAAAAGCCTCATTGGATTCATATATAATTCTCACTCAAGCGTTTTGATGCATTTGCATAACAGGGGGAAACCAGTGATCTTTTCAGTGCTGCTACTGCTCCTGCTGCACAAGTGTGTTTGCATGTAATACTGTGTGTGTCTGTGGGTGTGTGTCGAGCTGAGCCTTGCATAAACAAGGCTGACACGGTTCTTGTACTTGGCCTCATGATTAATCGAAGATCAACAAGAAAACAACAGAACATTTAGCATTTTCCACTTATCTTCTTTTACATTGAGAGAAAAACATTGTCAGAACCAAAGGTTTTATTGTCTATTTATTGTCATTCTAAAGAAAATGTACAAAGATCTTAACATTCAGTTATTTTTGCCTGAAACACTGTTCTATTTATTTATTTATTTAAATTTTCTGTTAAAGTCAATAATGGTACCGAAATGCTCTTTTTTCTCATTGCCTGGGCTGGTGTTGTTTAGCCCACGATTATCATTTTTAAAAATACACTGCTTTGTCCCCATTCTTAAGCTCAATTTATATGATTAAATTGTTAAAATGTTCACTTTCAGGATTTATTTGAGAGTATTGACTAAGTGGAATTCTTGAAAAATGAATGAAAAACAAAATAAAACCAATCTTTCTCCAAAGGCCAATTGAGGCTAGCTTTAAAAACAGCCTCTGTATATTCCCTGTAGGCTACTGAAATGTCAGACCTTACAGTGGAAATAATCTCAAATACTAGCCAAAATATATATTAAAAAAACCCCAACTCATTTTATACAACTCAACAATTCAGATTATTAAGCCATAAAGTTTTGCATTATTAGGGTTGTCGCTACTTTGGCAGATGTTGCTAGCTGCTAACTAGGCCTCGTATCTGCTAATGAACAAATGAACAACCGATCAAAAAATCTCCATTCCTTTTTTTAAGAGAAATTTATTCATTATTTATAGATTACCACAAAAGTGGCATATATTAAAGTGGAATGATGGGATGGCATTTGCTAAGCAAGCAAGCTAGCTAAATTTAAGCTATATTTAAGTCATTTAAAGCTGGTTGCTCCTTTTATTTCATTCTTTTTTTCATTCATCTTTGGGTTTTTAACTGTTCACTGGGAAACAAAGTTAAAATGTCACATCTGAGAGCTTGTAATGAACAGAATCTATTAAGTCAAAAATAAACAATATGAAAAATACTAACTGAGGACTTTAGCAACATTTAGTTGCAACACAAACTTGGAGCCAAATATGTGTCAGTATTATTGTTTCTTTCTTATTCTGTACTGCCAAAACAAGACCATTTGTAACGGTACCTACCATACTGTACAATATTATCCAATGTCTAGTTTACACTGGTTAATATTCAAAGTATATCACATATCATTATGTTGATATTTGAACCGCATGGTTCTGTGGGACATGATATGAGGTGGTGGTTTGCTAACAAGGGAGCTGCAGTTCCCTTCAACCCGGATGTGAACCTCCCGTCGGTCCATTTAGCCTGTTGAAACTCTGTGAGGCATGATGACCATCGGGGCAGTCAGGGTCTTTAGGTATAACAGTTGGGAGTAATGTGGTCTTTCTGACTTTCCACACAGCGGACCCCCTGCACCTCAGTCTGAGTCCTGGAGCAGTCAAAGTCTTGCATCTCAAAGTCATATGCAGCCATTTGGAACCACTGGCCTGTGCTGGTTCTTATTCTCAGTGTGACTGATAATTTATCCCATCACTGCATTATGGGGGAATCTAATAGGCTCTAGGTGAGCTGACCTCTGCTCCGTAGTTCTTTAACTCCTCTTTTCTGCTTGTCAGTTCACCAAACCATCACTCTTCAGTTCCTTTCAAAATCTCCTTTCTTCTTCACTCTTCCTCTTTCTTCAGGTTTAGCAGCTATGTTGAGCTCTAAGCTGTTTCAACTTAGTGCACAATATACCCAGATTCAAGTTTTTTGTTTTATGCAATTCTCACATCGATTTGTCAGAATTGCATTGTTTAAACTCACGACTAGGATGCGGAGTTAAACAGAGATGAGGTAGAGCTCCTTATTTCTTAAAGCTTTTGCAAACATTATGGGAGACTGCTGAAGTCTCTGGCTTTGTTGCGATTCCTCTGAATCTTCGACATTTCCATTCATCTCCTATTTCAAGTTGTTCAAAGCTGTATTGAGGTATATCTCAGAGTACTTTGTATATTATCTTTAGTTGAAGAGTCTTCCTAGAGACCTCTTGTACGTCTTACACTCTTGTACAATAGTGGAATGAAGGCAGCAGGGGGAAGGGTCACCTATTGCAGAGTGACCTCTGCTCTGCAGTCCCAAACAATAAGACGCTTGAGGTCAAGAAGAGAACAATGGACAGAGAGAGAGTCCACTCCAAAGAAAACAAATTGCAGAGGAGGAATGTGAAACTTTCACTTGCCTTCAAAAATCTCTTGAGGTAAAGCTTGAAGAAGAGATGCCACCCTTTCAAAACTACGCAATAGGTCAAGGATGCAAGGAACTCGACCTGCTCTTACAACTCATCTTCATGTTTAGGCAGCACAGAAGACATAAAAACAGAGAGTGACCTATTGTTTGCCCTGCTCCACACAGGCACAGATTATAGCTTCAGTTGTTCTAATTGGTTTTCATGAGGCAGAGTGTGATTCCAGCTATTATCCATGACCACTGTGTCCTTGAACATTTTCCCACTGTCTTGTCTTTATGTCTACAGTTTGATGGATCTTTACAGACTTTTTACTATAGGGTTGATACAGTGAGACAAGGCAAGAATAATTGATCAAGGGAGCAGCAAATCTCAGTGTCACAGTCGGGGAATCCAGTCGCGTTAGCTTTACGACGTGTGTCCAAAAAGTCCAGCCCAGCCTGATCTCCAATTATATCCAAGATCCAAGCACATGGATGGGAAATTATAGCTACCATTTGTTGTTAGAAGCAGATGCATAGTTTTATACTCATGCAACTCCTTGAATCAGAGCGGCAGTGATAATTCATGGAATCCGAGAAACTGAATTTTCTGCATGTTTGATGAAAAGAAGAAAAGACATTATTTGCAAATGATGACTGCTGCGTGAGACATTTGCAGCTTGTGAGCGATGGCCTGTGAAAACAGGCTGGGATAAAACAACTGACTGGCAATCACAATATAATGAAAGATTTACAGAATAATGACACATATGTTCCAATTTTACACCATTCATTGAACTGGGGACAATAATTCAAGGATTAAAGATGACAGGCTATGATAGGCCATCTCCTGAGTCCAAGGATCACAGCTCTATTCACATGCAAAGAGACTACACACACACACACACACACACACACACACATACACACACACTTTGAAATTTATTTTTAATGACCAGACAGCACAAAAATTTTCACAGTAAGAAACCGATTCCTTCCAAACATTTCACAAGCTACCAATGACAATGGCACCAATAGTGTGCAAAAAACTAATTAATAAAAGCACAATCAATTCATTCACTGTTGCAACATCAGACAATGACAGCAGAATGAAGAGAGCAAGAGACAGTTGCAAAGGCCAGTTGAGAGAAACTATTCAGTCTTTCCTATGTCCTCCATACTCACAGAGGAGATGACAAAGAGCACCAGTTAATTAGCAAGAAGTAGCATCTCAAGGACCAAAGGAAAAAAAACTCCATTCACTTTCTCCGCTCACCTCTTGCTTATGAGGGAGACTGAAGAGTTCGAAGGAGGGGGGCAATGAGACGAGAGCAGGCTAAGCTCAGACTGAGAGCTGAGCTTCTGGCATGGAGCTGCCTAGCTTGATTTAATCTGGACAGTCATTCCTTTAATTTGCAAGGTCATTGTATCTAATGTGGGGGGGATTTCAATTGAGGCTGGTAAATAAGTGAAAGGCTTGGAGTGCGAGTCAACGATGTCCCCCTTCTGTCTGCTTGGTGAGACGCGGCTGTGGAGGGGGAAAGAGTATGAGAGGAGAAGAATAAAGCAGAGCGCGGGGATTTGGACATTTGGAGGATGAAGTTTTAATTAAGGCAATTCTCCTCTCTCTAAGCAGACTAATTTAGCCATACTTCCTCACAAGTGTATGAGACGATTGAAACAAGAAGCAAAGGAGAGGGCTGAAGGGCAGCCAATATTAGATCTATTGTAAAAGAAGATTTTGAAGTGCTTGAATGTGTCATTCAAGAGAAAAATAACTGTGAGAGGGGGAAAAAAGACAGCCGGACAGTTGGTGTGCTTTCAGAAAAGAAAAAAGGAAATGAATACAATCCTTATTATCAATTTGGAAATATTACTCTTAAAGCACAAAATTTGGTGTTAAAATTTAAAAAGCAGGTAAACTGGATTTTCTTTTACATTCTTTAGTGGTAAACGTGCAGCTTAGGAAACAATCCAATGACCCAAGGAATTAACATTTGCCATCGCACCAGGAGCAGAAGGGTAACAGCTTGCAAATAAATCTTGGATTGAGGGAACCTGGTTGGATTAAATGTTGTTTTTGTTTAACTTGTTTAAATGGAGGCCTGATCAGAGCAAAGAACTCCCTGAGGTGCACAGGCTGAGGTGCAGACAAAGGTAGGCCTGCCTGGGCTAAAGTCTCTGAGGACTCGGGAATATGCAAAGCCCTGCACCTCCAGCACCGAGGCTGAATTTGAATGGCTTAAACCAAGCAGCACCATAAGGAGGCAACAATCAGCTCCCCAAGCCACCGGGCTTTACATATAAAGGTTATAAAATGTAAATAGATGACAGTAGCTGGGATGTCAGGGGCTTAAGTAGGGAAATGCAAGTTTGTATAAAGTGTCAGCCAAACAAATAAAATGTATAAATAACTGTAAAGTTAGCCTTGGTGAAACCTGGGCGCGGGAGGGGAGTTAAAAAAAACAACAAAACAACTAGAGTAGAGTTCATTGCCTGTGATAGACAGTGTCAATCAAACCAGTGTGTGGAAAGCCTCACCGCCCAGGTCTTTGAGGACACATTGACTCCCTGTTCATCTTCACTGCACCATTCTACACTCCTGAGAGATGGCTACATGGGAACTGAGCAGTAGTTAAAATTATCCATTTGACCTTTTCTTCCATTTGACTCTGCCGAATACAAAACAATAATAGCAATAATAATAATAATAATTACATTTCATGCCTTATCCCATAGCATTTCTTTCAGCAGCAGTGAAAGTGTACTTTATTAGAAGTAATGCTGAACCATCATCATCATTAACATTTTTCTCCAAAAAAGTCAATATATACTAATATATACTGGTTCATGTAGGCTGTTTCATGAGTTATTATTTACAACTACAGATAAATTATTTAAAAGTTAATAAAAAAAGCAGATACAATAATAGCTGATGGTTTTCAAATTGCATTTTGCCAAATGCGGTACATCTGCTGATATCCACATCGACTTTTTGCATGCATGCTTGCAAGTAACACCTGTTCAAATGCAACTGCCCACAAGGACTGTGACTAAAGATGGAAGCCTGAAAGGATCAAGTACCTGAATTTGAAGATATAAGTTTATAGAGAATAGAAAATCCACTTTTACGTGCTTGAACCAGTTAATTTAAGAAGGAAAAAAAGGATTCAGTCTTTCCACAAATTTGCATATAACCCCCAAACATGATCTCTTCCTTTAGGAAAATGGATGAGCTAACAAAAATGACCAACAGTTTTCTTAACCATAACCAAGTGATTATAGCATTACTCAACTAACTAGCAGAGTATTTTTTTTTTTTTTTTAAATCTGACAACGTACTAATGTATTAAGTAAATTCCCACCTACCAGTTGGGGTAAATTAGCCAGCTAATCCTGCTGTGTCAGTAAATGTCAATGTGATACTTCCTGCAGCCAGGAACCTGCTGACAGACACCACAACAGTGCTAACTAGGGCCTTTTACACTGAAAAAAAGGGACTGGCCATCTCTTGGATTTATGTAAGCATCTTGCATGTATTTAACACAATTACCTCATGTTTTAAAGATAAATGTAACTATATAGTGTAAAAACTACATGATATGCAGAAAGGGTGTATTAAATTGTTCATATCATGTTCAGGTGAAGTAAGTCAATAAGATAGCAACGTTAAATCTCGTGAAACCACGCGTGATTTCATCTCGCGGGCTTTGGATCGTGGTTCAAAAAAGGCATCCATCTCAGTCAAGTCGAGCAGCCAACTCTACGTTTTTGGTATGTCTTGATTTTTTGAATTAATTTTTACCATATTTCAGCCAAATGTAGTTAAACGTCTAGAGTGTCGCCATGTAACATGCTAAAAAAGAGCCGTTAGCTTATTTGCTGTTTTATCTGTTATCAAAGAATTGGCGCTTTTTCATTTGAATTTGTCTTTGGCACAAGAGCCGTAATATCACATTAAACCTAATTACGAGGCACTCATAACATAATTTGGTTTTCTGTGTGAATAGATTTGTCAACTGACTCTTCAGTTACATTGTGTATTTACTGCACCGTGGTGTTAGTGAGATTTTGGACATTGAACAGCTTTAGCTAATATCATCAGCGGTATTATGCTAGCTTACATCCCTACCCCTCCTGCCCTCACCTGCTGTCCTTTTGTTTTTGTTTTTGTTTTTTTTTGCTGCACATTGAGAGACGACCTCTATTCTGCATTTCACCAGGAGTCAGCTGATGGATTGTGGGTTCAAGGTGTTATGGTAAGAAAGTATATTCTATTTTCGCTTAAGGTTTCTGTAACTTAATTATAATAGGTTTTGTATAATTATTAGGTGCATGCATACACAAATAGACCACCCTATTAAAACAACTGAGAAATCCAAAATCTGCCATAGGTTTAACTTATACCTGTATGTATTGTCAGAAAGGTGATTACTGGACTCACATTAATGCACACTTGAACTAAAATGAGGTTGTAACTTGTGGGTTCTTGGGTTGCAAATCAGAAACAAACATCTTTGGATTTTTTTAATCCCATAAGATCTGGAAACACAGTTTTTATTCAACAAAACATTACTGATTAACCAAGCACAGTGCCTGCTGTTATTTCAAAATTTCAAAATGTTATTTTAGATGAAATGCAGCATTCCAGTGCATCCCAACCATGCCTTTACAGTCAAGGTTTCTGACGGAGCTGAGTTTCTCTCTGACAGTCTGCTGAAAGTGTTTGCAAAGTGATCGGGGGAACAGTGCACAAAGCTAAAGGATGTAGCTGCCATGATGACAGTAAGAACTTTAAAATTCTTTAACTACAAAGTGTATATGTATTGCATTAGGTCAGTAAAAGATTTTTATGCTGCATCCATTGAAACAGTCAACTATTACCTGTGAGTACTGATTCCACTAAAAGGATGCCATAATTTTCGTCATGCATTTACTGGCCCACTGAGAAAAAATTATCTTTTTTTAAAAATATATGTTCTGGAAACTATATATCCATAAAGTTGATGTCAAACAGGAACTTTTGCTATTGCTTTGTAGATGCTGGTGTTGCATGTTGACTGGTTTAAAAAGTCAAGAGTTTTTGTCTGGGATCATTTTCTTCTGTGCTACTGAAAAGTTCACAAATCTCTGTTTTCTTTGTTATAATACTTTAGGATGACGTTAATGCTCGAAGGGAGTCTCATCAAAGTGCTCCGCATCTGTGTGAAAGACAATTGCAACATCTTGGTGCAGGAGTTCATGGTGAGTGTTTTATGAGTAGATTGTGGCTTTGCAACATTTAAAAATGCATTTAGTTATCCACTTGATCCTCATTGGACTGGTTAGGACCAGTAGTCCTCTTTAATAATTTGAAGTTCACATGAGGCCTGGTAGTGAACTCGGCCGCCGGCCCTTGAGGCCCCACCCCTGTATTAGGGGTCACATCAGTGTGAAAAAACTTTAAATTTGTCATTCTAGTGAACAAAGGAAAATCCCCCCAATATTTACATTAGCTTTTGTTTGAAAAAAAAAAAGACCAACTGACCAACAGCTAACCAAATTGTGGGGCTGAAAGTCTAAATTCTAACATCTTCTGAGTGACATAACCTGGATTTCTGATGGGCCGGTGTCTTTCTAACAAAAACTAATGTAAAGCATTTGAAATTATTATGTTTTTCACCCTCTCTTAGAAACTCTGTTAGACCATGAATGGCAGCATGGCAGGCCACTCTTTGGCTATAGCTATTTACTATGTTGCTTGCATTGGTTTAAATTACTCTAACATTAGAACTGGTAGATTCAAAAGAGATGAGTTTAAAAAGGAATCTTAAAGAAATGTTTTGTGTTTAACCAGGACGACTGAGGCCACTGCACAGATTGAGAAAACCACAATGAACATCTGTCTCCAGAGGATGCACCAGGCAATGACTTTTCTGATGTTGGCATCATCATCGAGGGTATAGTAGTTCTTCAAGATCTGGATAACGTGACCTTTGCAGTAGCCATGCTGTTTGGACCTTTTTTATTCCTTCAACATGAGTTACCCATCACAACTCTGCTACACTTTTGAGGTGATTCAAAGGGTGGTAATGGAGTTGGATGCAACTCAGCTCTCAAGAAAAGCTCACAACTAAGACAAAACTGCTCCTGTAACGAAGCTCACTGTTATGCATGTGAGGTGACCAGCTCTAGGTGAGAGGACATTTAAATCTCACACTTGTTCTGCTGCATTTTTGAAGCTCAATTCCAGGAACGGATCGCAGGGTTCATTTTTATATACTCTGCAACTGCCATGAGGACGAGCTGTTTTTGTTGTTGTTGTTTGTTTTTCCTTTTGCTCTGTACAAGTTCTCTGTTTGTCTGTTTGGCAGCATTTTTCAATTTCTGTTTGTATTTTTTCTTTCTTTTACTAGTGAAGAGATGTAGCGTGAACAGTTATACAGTCTAAATATCCCATATGGGTCGTGTGAAATGGTATTTTCAATTTCATTCAGTTGAAGTAAAGAACGTTGAATATTTCTAAGTGTGCTGTTTTGAACCAAGATGTCACAGTATGATCAGTGCTGTAATTTTTGACAGTCACTGTATCAATGTTATTTTTGCGTCTCTTGAATAAAGGTTTTGACCTGCAAGTGCTAATTTCTTTAGTTATTGGGGTAAAATGGGAGGTGTTAATAGGAAGGTGTTTGCCAATTCAGTAACCTAATTTAATGTTAATGGAAACTAACATTTCCTCAAATTGTTTAGTTATAATTGTTGTTTAACTGAATCTTGACGTCAGAGGCCTTAAATAGAATGTTTTGTATTGTCCTGTAACATTTTTCAAAAGAAACAGTCTAATTTCTTTGCTGTGATTGATTCCAGAGAACACGGAAGAACTGACATTATTTAACTGTTGATTTATATAGATTCAGTGGAGGAGTAATGTCAGTTTAATTCTTTACCTACTGTCAATGCAGTGAAATTAGACATTTTGTTTTTAAAGGTTACTGGTGGATGCCAGCAACCATCTTGGAAGAGAACAATACAATCTGTTATAAGGCCTCCATTTGAAAATTGTGTATTTGATACTAGAATATAATAGCAAAATGTAATTTGAAGATAACATGTAGTATTTAAGTGACCAAGTAGTATTGGGTAAAAGTTATTGAATGGTGTTGGGATAAAGTGAAAAAATTGTGAAGGATTAAAATATTCCAAGAGCTCAAATTACTTCATCAAAACATGTTTAAGTCACATTTTATCAACACAAATTGCACAGGTTTATTGAACATGAATAAATTGTGTTAATTTAACTCAATTGTTTAAGTTGCTGCCAAAGCAAAACATCTGTGTGCAACAAATGTCCACCATTGAATTAAGTAAATCCAACAACATATTTTTTTCAGTGTAGAGATGCAGGATAATGGTTAGCTTGCCAGTACAACATCAGCATTTCAACATCTGTCTCAAAGGTCAACAGGAAGGAAGATGACAGCTATTTCCTGGTAATGCCAAACCAAGATGCCTGGCTATAGAGCTGCCTACCTGGTGTGATTATTTCATGTTATCAGCGATCTGAAGCTAGTTATGAATCTAAGAGCAATATAAAGTGGATGGTAACAGAATGCCAACAAGCACAACTATCAAAGGCCTAATTTGATATCATCTATATACATGTCAGAGATTAAAAACATAATAGTTTTTGATATGCCTGATGAGTAATGAATATCCAAATAGCAGCATTGTGCTTGCAGTGGTCAATATGGAAATGATGACTTTCCAAACGGCTGTGACTCTTTGTGAGAGTCGTGAACATTTGTAAGCATGAGAAGGTCGGGAGAAAAGACTCTTTTTCTTGGAGAAGTGTGGAAACTTTTTGGAGGGAGGACGGTTTCAGGGGTTGTGCTCAAATCTCTGGAAAATTCAAAGTGGGAGAGTGGAGGGGGTGGATCTGCCAGAACAGAAGGGTGGAGGAGAGGTGGAGGGAGGGGTGATGTATGGATGCGTAAGAGTAAGAGTTTATTCACTGGCGTCTGAGGGAGCCTTTCAGAGCCACTGAGTGAGTGTCTATAGTGGAGCAATCAACCATAGGACTAGAAGGCTTTATCTCTAAAATACAACCCCACCTCCACCACCCCATCCCACCCCACCCTTCAAACACACACACACACACACACACACACACACACACACAGTCTTTCTGGTACCTGTGAGAGTCTCTCATGTGCGGCTAAGGGTGCCATTGAGGGAGACAGCAGGGAGAATGGCCCATGAGCAACAAACAATTCAGAGGAGTCTATCATTCTGTGTGGTGTTGTCTTAGGGATTGAATAGAACCACTGTGACCCCACCACCACCACCTCCTCCTCCTCTCTTCTATATCAACCCCTCCTATCTGCTGCCAACCACTCCACCATTACTATCTCCAACTTTCACAAGCCGCTCTCTCTTCAGGCATAGGCTGTCATTTTTATGGAACTAGAGTAATGTACGTTTTTAACACATCCCTTTTTTTTAAAATGCATCAGATATGTGCTCTAGTTTTTACTGTCTTGCAAGGCTGAGTTTAACGCCTTGATGCAGAAACATTCACTTGCCTCTGTTCCATATACTGTCTCTAAAAAGTGCACCATAGTTTACATAGCTCTCAGCTCTCAGTTTGCATACCTCTCAGAGTGCAGGTTTCCAGATGATTCCTGTATAAGGTTGGGATTGGGGTTTTAGGCAAATCCTAAAATCAGGGCTTGGCTTATGATATACTGAACCATTCCTCAGGATGACAGTGGCCCAAAGGCTAACTGCTTTAGCTTTTTTACATTTTTCTTTACATTATTACTGACATTTAATTGTAATTTTTTTTTAGAAGAAGAAGAAACTAAAGTTACATTTCATGATCACACAAACAGTAGGGTAAACTATATATCAAGCCATTCAGCAAAACTGTTCCCAATGTCACCAGACCTTGTATCTGCTAAAAGACATTTGGAAGTAAACAAACTGATGGATGACTGAAGCTCAGAAGTTAAGGACACTTGCTGTATATTCATTTTACAGTAATATGCTGTAATATTTAGCTACATACTTGATACAGTTAAATTAACAGCTTGACATGACAACGTTCATATTGTCATATATTTTTGTACAGCACATGCTTAGAATGCTCTTTTTTTCCTAATTACTGGACTAAAACTTTGGACATGTTTAGATGAGATCATTTGAAATGTGGTGGCAGATATGACTTAGAAAACTGATGAAGCAGTTGAACATTTTTCTGAATGTTCTGAATTAGCTCATAGACTGAAGATTTAACACTTGATAATTCTACAAAACTTTGTTCTAATAAATATTTTAAAAGTAGAAAGTTACACAGTAGAATAAATCAACTTCAATAAAACAAATATAGTATATGAAGTGCCCTGGCTTTTGTGACTTCATCTAAACTAAATTAAAAAGAATACCGTACTGTGTGTTGTGCTGAGAGGCCAAAGTGTGACTTGAAAATTAGAAATGTTTGTCTTCACTGGACCTTTGACTCCTAAGTTGAAAAATGGAGTGGAATTACTTTTTAAAATCAAACTTGTTGTCATTTTTTCCTGGAATAGCTGTAAACTCTGTATGTTAGCTGTATAAATCAACCCCATGGGCCAAAATAGTACTGTTCAATATCAATGTTTTACAGTAATTCATGTAGTATTTCTGCAACAGTCACAGACATGGAAGAACCACTGAGGATAACTTTGGGGAATTATTACTCCTATGCTATGTTTAAAGGATGGTTAAGAGTATAAGGCTGTAACATTAAGTAAGGAAAACTATCACAGTAATATTGCCCCTCACCGTATAAGGCTAGTTGAAATGCTGCTTTGCACAAGCTTGGTGCCTGATAAGCTTTCACACTAGACTGGACTGTTTAAACATTGAAATCTGTTAGCTGTAGCACATCACCCACACAAAAACCCTGGCATCTAGACTTTAAGCTCATGGCTCCACACACATAAGAAACTGGGGAGTGAGGGGTAAGCCTTTCCCTGGAACCTACAGGTGGATGCCTGGGCTGAAATAGGCATCAGCACAGACATGTGATGGGAGAGATGGGATCACCAGATTAGGAGGATATGTGGATCTATGGCATAAGTGAGGTGTGTAAGCATGTATGGTGCACTGCAGCTCAAGTCACTTGCCTAAAGTAGCTTTGCTCCATTTCTCCAACTTTCAGTTTATATTGATTGCCTGAATTAAATACAGGAAGAGGAATGCTCTTACCCTGAGTGGGTGAAAACAGCAGTGTATATCCAGAAAACAGGGCTGAAACCCCAGTGTCATCAAAGCTGGTCAGTTTTTGGTACAGTAGAAAGATGAGTATTGACACTGAGTAGAATAAATAATAAGCCAGATATTTGTTTAGTTCCCATTGTTTTTAATAAAATAACTTTGTACTCTGTTAAGTTTTCACGTTCCATATACCAGAAAGTCCCACTTTCTCTAACACAGCCTCCTCTATCGAGCTCTGGGAAAAGCAGGAGGAGCATCACTTATCCCAACATATGGTCCCGTGATCCCTTCTCCCTGATCTGTCGACAGCATCTGTTGCCAAGTGCATAACACAGACAGAAATTACAAACATTGTGTAGATGACACCAGGAGAAGACCAGGGGAGCACTCAGAGTTGGAAGCAAAGGTACGGAGAGGGCACGGGGCTGGTGGCCACTGGAGTAAGGTGGGGGTGTGTGTGAGGGCACCAGGAGGGCGTAAATAGAAAGGCATAGAATACAGTCATTACCCACCCAGGGCTATTCCTCTCTGGCCCATTAGCTGCTGGCGGCCGTGACCAATTGGGTTTTGTCGCTCCTAGCAGGGTCATCCAGTGGTGGTCTGGGCCTTTTCTATAATGGACGCTCACTCAGCCGTCCTCACACAAAACCTTTAAGAGGGAAAGAAATTCTCTCCCTGACTCCCTCTCCTCTCCCTCTCAGTTTAAAAGGAGCCAGTCAGGCAAGAAAGCGAAAGAGTGAAAAGTGATCATGAAAGGAGATTTGTTACAATGCGAGACGTGCAGGGAAGTGATCGTTTAGCCACACGTGGGTTGAAGGGGGACTCCATGGCGGTGGGTCTTGTTAACCCTCTTGACTTGTATGCCAGAAACCACATCAAATTGCTCTGCGCCTCAAAGTCTGCGGACGTGGTTCCTTGTGGGATAAGCTCACAACTTCACAACCTAGCGGCGTGTGTAATTTTCAAAGAGGAAAGGAGGACTTTGAATAGGTCATTGCAGATTATCTAGTGTGCATGAACACAGCACCTTGAACTTCGATGGTTAAAGCGAAGTTCGGTCTTTAAAAGAATCAGAAAAGATTACGAGTCAGTGGAAGAAACACAAATTCCTAGACATTGCCTTAACAGAATCATTGCCTTGAATTATCTTCATCATCGACACACTGCCACTTGAAAACCTGAAACATCTACTTTGTGGAAATCTGTATGAAACTCTCATCTTCATGGGTGAAAACCCCCCAAAACATCATAAGACTCTCCAGGCAAGATGTGGAAATGGGATATTCACACAGAGTGATATTTAATTGTGTGAACATAAATGCATATTGCATCTCATGGGATGTGCATCTGTCTGTGTGTGGGTGTTTTGGTTTTTTATGTTTTGTTTTTTGTCCAGTCCCAAGCTGAATAAAAGGCCAGTTAGCCACCTAGCGGGCTGCTAATTCTCCATGTCAAATACAATAGCTGCAATTATATGGTAATCAGTGTTGGTGGCTCATACCTTTCTGCTGCTTTTCTGCGAGTGTGTGTCTGGTCGAGCTGCTCCTCAGGGAGACGGTTAGTCACGGCTTATTATTGACCCATTAGACACCCGTCCCACTGCCAGAAAGAAACCAGTCAGCTCACAGGCCGTGCTGCATTTGCGGAACAATAACAGAGGGGAGAGTGAAAATAAAGTTAATCATTTTGTTATCTGTGGACAAATTGAACATGTCGCTGCCAGAGATGATTCTTTTAGAGGCACCATATCCAAAGTTTTGTATGCTTTCATTAAAAACTAACAAACTAATGACTTTAGAAGTCATAATGCTAGACTTTAGGCTCTTTTCCAGCCTGCACTAATGCATAATGAATTATTTGTGCTGGTAAAGAACAGAGGAGACTTTTCAAATCAGAACATACTAAAACTCCATGACCATATAGTAATAATGTAGCTTGATAAATCTAAATATATTAGCTGTCTAAAACTTTAGGAACTTTATGAAAAATATTCCCATGAAACATCTTAGTTATAGTTACATTTTACGTACACACCAGTCCTCCAACTCACAGTGTTGCTGCAAATAAAAATGAGCAGTTACTCTGTTTTATTTTGGAACCATTGAGTACATTTTTGCTGCTTTTTTTGTTGTATACACTGGAGAACAAACTTTACAAGTCAAAAAGAGATTATTATACAAAGGAGACTCATAACATGACACAAGCTTGTGAAGATATTCTCTCTCAAAACACATCCTCGTGTCTTTGTTGCTTCTTCTCTTCGTCCCATAATCGGCAACTGTGTTGTTTTGATATAATCCTCCAGATCTGTCAACTCAAAAGCTTGCCCTCTGCCCCACCCATCCGTCCATCCCCTCACCCCGCAACACACCCACACAGACCCCTCTGCCACCTCCTCAGCGGTCTCCACCCCTCCAAAGCAAAGCTCTCTTTGTTAACCTAATGTGCTTTTACCAGTTGCTTTCTGCCAGGGAGACATCTGCTGTGTGCAACCAGTCAATATTGTGAGGACAGTTCAAAGCAGCCAGTTCATTATCTGTGTCAGCTTAACAACCCGAAGGTAGCGGTCTAAGGGACACAAGGAGGAGGTGGTGGTGGAGGGGGAGGAGGGTGAAGGGTGAAGGGGGGGTACAATGTGTGAGGACACAATAGACTCCTCATTAACCAGTGATTTATCATGATGGGATGCCCGGTTCAACCTTTGCCCCCCCTCCCTCTTCGTGCACACACCTCTAGCACCCCTAGAAAAAGATTCCTATTGTTGGAAAAAGGGAAAAGAGGAATGTGAAAGTTGGGCTGAAAGCAAAATGATACAGTTAAAAAGTCAAATGAAAAGTTAAGGTGGGAAAGCATCCTGCATTGCTAAACTGTGCTCTTTTGAGCATGTCTAAGGTTAAAGAGTCAGAGAAGACCAACAGTCTAACTTATGAGCTTATCACATTTTTTTAAACAAATAAAAACAGACAAAGCCGATAGTTTCTCCGTTACATTTTTCAGTCTTCCCACTTAGATCTGAAACATTTAAACACACTTTAAAGTTTGAGACTTCTTTGATTGCCAAATTCTCTAATCCTGACAACTTAAGAGAGAGCCCAGAGGCCTGAAAAGTCAACTTTATTAAACATCACATGCTATATGACTCACACCGTAAAAAATTTGCCTTGCAACATACACACCCCTCCCTTTTCTGATTTCAGGCTATATGAAAGTCAAATCTCTCGGTCATGATGATATCATACATGTCAGAAAGCCTCTAAAGATGCTCCATGCATGCATATGCAGAGAGATCATAGTCCATCCTCGGCCGCTCTGCCCTCACACAGACGGAGCCTCCCTTTGCACATAAAGGCTGTATAATGAGCGTTTAATGTATGGCTTCTCAAAACGTGAGAGAAAAAGAATATTTAGCGTGGCCCATGTGGTGGTTTTGTAAAGCTGCTGCATGAAGGAACACACCCCTTTTCACTTTCTACTTTTCCATCCTTTCCATGCAAACCCCCTCTCTCTCCACCCCTCCCTCCCTTTCTGAATCCATTTGCCTAAATCAATCCCGCAGGAGGCGGTCGTGGATAATGTACCAGCCAGGGTTTGTAAACCGTTTTGTTAACAATGCATTTTGAAAAGAAAAGAAAAAGGAGGAGAGAGATAAAGCGAGACGGAGAGAGTGAGAGAAGGAGACAGGGGGAAATGGGCAGAAGGGTGCTGAAAAAGGAACAGTTGGGTGGGTGTGGTGCACTGGGCTGCTTCGGACAGGCCCTGCCGACTGGTGACACCCCTGTCCCATCTCCTCCTCCCTCAGCTAAAGCCTGCATCCGCCTAATTCGGCCCCAGTCCTCGCTTTAGTCACACCACCTGCTTTCACCATTCTTCACTAACTACACATCCACCCATCGACTGACGCGTTGAACACACAGAATAAACTCCTGTGAGTCAGCCTAAACCTCCTTTTTTATGTATTTATAACACATGTTACACAAGCAGCAGACTGATAGGCCCAGTGTAATAATAGTGATAAAAAATAAGCTGTGAAAGGTGATCAGCTCCTCAATTCCAGTGCATCATTTTTTGTTCGTTTTTTAGAGGGAACAAGGGAACACCTGAATACTCTGGAAAGTTTCATGTGATCATGCGGACAGTGAGAGGACAATCATACTTTTAAACTCAGCATCTTTTCCATTTTTATATTATCATTTGTGTATATTTATTTATTAAGCCTGCCACATCAAAACTGTCAAGATATTTGACATCCATAATTGAAAGCTTTCAAACTTTCCTTGCAAAAAGCACATGATCTAAACAGTCTGGTTTTGTGTGTGAAATTGTATGTGAGCCACTTTGTCACTTTTTAATGTTGTCTCTGTTCACTGCCACACTGGAGTGTAACATCAAGAAGCCATGGACATCACAAAACATTGCGTTTCCCCCTTGAGTTGCTCTCTTAGGCCTTCACTGCAGCCACCTTCAGTTGCTGCTTGTTTGTGGGTCTCTCTGCATTTGGCTTGATCCTCACTGACTGACTTGAGAGCTGAAGAAAAACACATTTCTTTGCCCTAAGAACTGTTGGGTTACTTTTGCCGTATGCTTAGGGTCAATGACTGGCAGTGGCTCAGGTGCTAGGGTGGGTCATCTGCTTATCAGAAGACAGGTCGATCTCACCCCAGCTTCTCCTGTGCATGTGTTGACATATCCTTGGGCAAGTATCTGAATGCCATGTTGCCCCTGATGCATCCATCGGACTGTGAGTCAGAATGTTAGGTAAAACTGCTTAGGTATAGGCAAAAGCATGTTATGACTCTGTGTGTGATTGGGTGAATGAGACTGTAGTAGAAAGGCACTACATAAGTACCAGTTCATCATTATCCATTTGCACTGTAAATAATGGCAAAATATCGTAATAATATCAAAGTAACATCAAATGAACTGCTAATTAGGATGAAAACAAACCGATCAACACATTTAAGCCCAATCACAAAAGCATCTTGCAAAACAAACAGACAAACCAGAAAGGGAGGCACAATTGTCCTCAAAACTGTACCAATTATATATTTTTGGCAACCGATCAGTACTATTACAGGCTTTGCAACAGTTGAGAGGGGAATGTGGACAAAGCTGCTGAAGCTTTTTCAGTCCCTGCCGCATCAAATTACATATTAGTTAAAAGCTGTTCAAATATCGTGCAAAGCAGATCAGAGTTTTAATTCAGATAACTCCAGGTTTGGCAAACATTCAACATATTATCACTGACAAGACTGAAAGGGTTGTCTCTGTGAGCTGTGTTAGCAAGGGGTCATCTGCTTCAGTACAAGTTAGTAGTGACATATCCTATCAGCTGGGACCTGTTTCTCAATGTTCTCTTTGCCCAACTACTTTGCCTATCAAAGAGCCTTTCAGTCTGAGGACGCCTGAGCCAGTTTAACATCATATTCCCTTAGGATCCCTCAGATACCCACCAAAGCACCCATTACTGGATCATAAGCTTCAGAATCAGGCAACACTGGACAGGAATCCCCAGCAGAGTCCTGTGGATCTGTGCTGATTTGCAACATAAGCCCCCCTGTGATTGCCCATTAGCCCCTGTCCCAACTGACAGTGGCTAGTAGGGTAGCATGTGTAGGTCCAACCAGCTACTGTGCTTTCCCATTGAAGGTTTGCTACCATTACTTCCCCTAATTGGCTGTGAGGGGTATTAGTAGAGGTTGTGCCTTTGGGGAATTGATACTGACATCTGAACTGATGTCCACTTAAAATGAAGATGATGTTGAGTCATAGTGTGCTAACAGAAGAATATTCCCTTGGGATGCAGCTTAGGGTCTGATGATTGATGGGATATTCTAATACAAGCCCCCTTTGTCAAAACTGATTTTATGTTTGCTTCATTTTCCGTGTTCCTTACAAAAGCTAAAATCTTCACTTTACTGTTTTTCTTAGATTACCTCTAACCATATAAAAGTAACCCAGGTGTGTGAGAAATTCTGGACAGATTTAAAAATGTTTCTGCTTAATAAACAGCCATTTGATAAACTCAATTATGATGGATATAAAATATGCACCCAGCATTTGGAACATTTTTTGTGTTTGTGTAGGGACAGCTTTGTCGCAGGAACCAACTATGATGTGTGACATTGCATGCTGGGATACTATGCTAAATTTTACAAACTAGCATAATGTCCTTTTCTTGTGAAATTTAAAATAAGCTCTCTAAATTCAGTAGTAAACAGCTTTATGATGTCATTTCCTATTGCCTCTCTGTTTGCTTGGGAAACTCACATTTTTAAGCAATTAGGTAAAAATAAATACTCCATTATATATCCATCTGATATAAGCAAACTTTTAGATTGTTTTCTTCTTTCTTCTTTTTGATTTGCACAAACATTTTATGGTCCAAAGTTTGAACATATATAATAAATGCTGTGATTTTTTATTTTTTTTTATTTTTTATTTTTTAATTGGCCGTTGACCCATCTTTGGGTCATTTTTTCACACATTGAAATCTGAAGTAATGGTTGAACATGAACATCTCAAAAACTATTAAAGCTAAAAGCCAGAAATTTTCACCGGCCCTTTGTACCATCAAAAGTAGCATCTGAATACTCGAGAAGTTTGTTTAATTTAAATTAGACTATCTGTTAATATTTCCGTTTGCTCAATTCAACATGAAAGTTGAGCAACAATAACATTTTTTTTCCTTCTGTGTTACAAGAATTTCATGTTAAAAATATTGTGTTTTATTTCTGCATTTTTGTGAAATATAATGATTCAGAAATTGTCACTAGTTATTAGTGTATGATCAAACATGGGATTTTATATGAGTGCTGAAAATTATTTTATATTTTAACCTCGGAGGGAGACAGACAAAGTTAGACCAGCCTTTTTACAATGAAGGAGAGTTCTACAACAAAAAAGCTGGACAATTTGTACAAAAAACTCCACTGTCTCAGTATTACTACATGGAAACGTGTCTGGTTTCCTGTGCACACACAGGTCAGGGGATGCACATGATGGTATTGTCCAAAACAGATTTCTCGCAATAATCTTACTCCTGCTTTCTTACAAACTGAAAAGCATGCAAGGCACTTTTTTTTTTTATAGGACTTTGGCAGAAGCGTCAGATACCTGATCTGCTAACACTTTGTAAGCGCACCAGAGGCCACAACAGGCCCACTTGGAGCCACCCACAGTCAGAACTAGTATGACACATGAGCCAAGGGGCTCACAGTTTTTCTGCATGATGTCTGCAGATCAGAGGACACCAACACTGAGTGTGGTCCATCAACAGGTCTTCCTAATCAACCTCAGAGACCCCAGTCTTTTAGCCGCCAACTCTCAACATCTCTCGCTGTGTTTACACACACTGATTAGTTTGGTAAGTGCACAGAATGTCCCAAGGATGGTGATCTCTGAATCAATGTGCCCCTCAGTCCCATCCTTTATCTTTGCATCCCTCTGTCACAAAAGCTAGAGATCCTCTTGGAATCGGTGAGAGAAATTAGGGGATCAGAGTCGGCCTACTCTTGGGCAAACAGAGTGAACTAATGGACCAGCCGCTTTCTCCTCCCCTCAAATTATTAGTGCAGTGAGGGAATGTAGCCAGTCCAGTCATGATGTTAATGCTAAAGCTCACTAATCCCTTACACACACATTGGCTTCGCACTTGCCTTGATACACACATGGCTACTGGGTAATCAGCCCACCACCCATGCAGTGGGAGAGGATGGGCGAGTGCAAGACAGCCAAGGAAGCCAAGCGACTGAAAAATGTAGGTTTGAGAGATGTGGGGGAAATTCCCAAAAAAGGGGGATAACTTGTGGTCCACAACATTTTGGGGGTGGGGGACGTCTACAGGAATGCTAAGGTAACCTGTTATTGACCATTTAACATCTTTCCCCTCCTCTTTAGCAGTACATCACTGCTGAAGCTATCTCTTTTGGGTTCAGGTTAGCAACAGCTGGCTTGAGAAGTATATGTTAATGCCACTGTTTGGGAGGAGTACTTTGGGCTTATGAGGGATTAGCACTTGTTGGCCAGCCCTTACTCCCTGCCGAGCGAGCACGCTAATACAGGTGTTAGTAAACTGGCATTAGACTCCAGCTAATTAGCTTCCATTCAGCAAGTGATTGTCCAGCTAGCTCTGCCATTTGTCGTGGTGTTTGCTCATCGGCAGGGAGGTCTCTGTGCTGTGGTGGGTCTGCCATGATCCAGCATGATCTCCCTTTTTCCCTCCCTTTAAACCACCACAAGACAGCATGGCCCATCCAAAGGAGAAATTCAGGCAGTTTTATAAGACGCTAAGATAGAGAAACAGAGGGGAGGACAGAGTTTGACAGCATGAGTTTGGTAAAGCACGAGTTTGACAATGCTTCTTTTTCTTCACATTTTACCTTCCCTTCGCACTATGCCAGCATATCCTACCAGTAAAAACAGAGCATATGAAAATGTATATGAGTCACTTTGAAGACAACTCTGAAGTGAGTGCACCTGGAAAAACCACCAATCACATAGCTTATGCACACTACAGTAACTGCAGTAGGTTAAAGCTGAAACAGGGAACGTGATGGATGCATAGAATTTGGATCATATTTGTAACTTTTACTATTCTAACTTTTTATTTCCAAGTAAGTTTTGTCTAACCTGGAGATTTCTATCATCTTACTACATGACCAGACCCTTAATTTAAATTACAGTACTGATATGTAAAGCAATATATATGCATATAGTCTAGTCTATGAATATAAATGTATGGGAGCAGCCCATTACACATAGTTTTAAATTGTTGTGAATTGTGATTTCGACCCTGAATTGGACAAGCGCTTTGGGTGCCTTGAAAAGCGCTATATAAATGCAATCCATTATTATTATTATTATTATTATTATTATTATTATTATTATTATTAAGCGTAATTTTGGGGATGAATGAATTTTTGGATATACGACAGTGTGCAAATACAAGGCTGAATTTCATTCATGGCACTACTTTTAAAAGCATGACTATGTCAAGATAACATGTTTTATTAGTGATCATGTAGTTTAAGCAAATACAATCCTACAAGGTTCAAAAGAAGTTGAAAATCACATCACCTGCAACTATTTGGCGACTTTATATTTTCTCTTCCAAAGATAAAGTTGTAATTTGTACAAAACATTAAAAATGTGGTAGGCTAGCTCAATAGGCTTATTACCATAAAAGCCTCATGTCTGCGTGTGTGATATACAAAATAATTAACTGATTAAGAATACAGGAGAGGGACAGGAATCGAAAGATAGGTATTACGTGCCCTTCACTGTTGCTTCATGTGGGAAAGAGACTAAAGGTTAGTTGGCTGACATTCCCGAATCCAATCTGCCGGGGATGTCGGCAGTTCAAAGGAGTCATTAGGCTTCATCCGTCCTGCCACAAAAGGGAGATTTAAGACAGCAAATAGATCTGATAGTGAAAACTCAAAGCCAAACACAGATATCCTCTAAGAGGCTTTGGTGTATTATGCTATTATTACATACAAGACCAAATAGATTTAACAGTTTCAAGTTTAATTTTCTCCTGGGAAAAATCCCATCCTATGATCATCTGTCTTTTTCATGTTAACTAATATTGAGAAAAAAAAAGGCAAATAGAAAATGTCAGTGACAGTCAATTACAATTTGCTATTTCAGTGAGTTCTGGAGGTTAGACACTCAAATAAATCCACATCTCAATTAATTATACATTTGGAATGCATTAAATATTGGAAAAGGGTTAGTAAACCCTAGCTAATATACGTGCAACAAGGGAAAAGGAAGGCCCTACCAGTTAGCTGTCTGACTTTAACAAAGCCAGACTCGTGAAATGGGCTCAAAGGCCAATACACATCCATTCAGACAAAGGCAGCAGAAAACATTTGGTAAGGAAACAACTTTTAGTAAATGGGAATGGAAATGTTGACCAAAAGGCACAATACAGCATATCAGCAGATTACTGACAAAAAAAATCTGAAATAAATAATATAACCTGAAAATAAAATTGGAAATAAATATAAAAGTGCATTTGGTATCAGCCTTGCTCTTTAAAGTATTGAAAATTATGTCTTTTAAAAAAATCATAGGACTATCTTTCTGCACCTTTCTGCCTTTTTATGTCTCTTTATGACATCTCAATCCCAGCATATGGCAATAGCACCATTTGTTTATTATTTGAAAAATGTTATTATTAATTATTAGCTAAATGAATGCTTACTAGATATACTATATTGTTTCAACTGTATTGTTGAAACAATACAATATAGGCTAAAAACATTATAAAAATGAATGCAATCGCTGCTCATGGTTCTGTTTATGCTACACGCACGCATGCATACAGTCCACTATTTGTTATTTTTTTCCAGCAAACCCTGACAGACAAGCAGATGCAAAACCTCTCAGGTTAATTAGCCAAAAGCTCAGACCCTTTTGGCAGTTACCTCATAACTTCACTGTTAACATTCAGTTTCAGCACTGGCAGACTTGGAAACATGGCCTCGTGCTTCAAGCAATGTGAGACACTTTGATGTTCAAAGGTCCAGATAAATCATGTTGTTGTCTTGTTTAAACGTAGATTTCATACAGTGAAGTCTGTTTTCAGAGAAGATAATAGATTTTGCGATTTGTCTTATTTAAGTGCAAAAAGATGCAAAGTAAAGATATACAGTTTTAAGACAGCAGTAACCAGCAGGTCAGCCAGATGTGCATGGGCAATCTTAACTCTACCTGCTGGGAGCTGCTAGGTCCCCCAGACTCCTTAGGATCATCTATTGAAAAACACAGATAATCTGTTTGCTCTTCTAATGAGCTCATTGTTCCGTAAAGAAGGAAAAAGCAGGTGTCATTGCTGCTTAGCTGTGGCTCTTTGAGCAGGAAAGCTCCTCTGAGTCCAGCTGATACCTTGATTTGGCTCAAACATATTGCTAATGTCTGAGCCTGCAACAAAGCCAAGCCTGAAGAAGACTGGGCCTTTATCTTTCTATGCCATTATTTTTAAAACTTAAAACTGATCAGATGATTTGATGGCAGGTCTGACCAAAGTGCAAAACATGTGTAGTGACAAAACACTGTCGATTAATAAAATCAATGAATCAACTGGGGAGAAAGAAAATCCATATGATTTTTTTAATTAATGACACTGGGGTAACAAGGTCACTTTAGGCATCCTAAAGTATTCATGGATATATTATAATTTGGACCACAGAACACAGTGGAGATGATTTCCCATTGAAATGCATGGCAACAAATGAATGTAAGGTCAGCAAAAAGACAAAAGACACATTTTTTCACTACTGTTAACATTATTAGACGCCGCAACATCTGATGGCAACAGTCGGCTTTAATGATGGAGCTTCACTCACATTTCTCCCTCACAGACGCACCATATATATCACTGAACCCTCCATCTTGATTAGACAGTGCCTTTCTAATTGAGCTAATCCCCCACTTCAGTTTGAGCGCTGTCCCCTGAGGTCTGACCCTCCACTCTGGCTGCCTCCTGCTCTCACTGTCTCAGCTCTCAGCTTAAAACTCCCATCCCCTCTGAGGCTCATGTGTAAAGCTGTTTATTGAGAGACAATGGGCAGCAGATTGTGCTGTCAGGCTCCATTAATTACCATCATTAGCATCACACTCCAGAGTCTGTGGAACTCGGGCCTTAAGCCTTAAGCCGTGTTGGTGTACAGATTGTGTGTGTGTGTGTGTCTGTATGTGACGTGTATATGCAGGCATGCATGTATGCGCTTTTTATTTGTCTTAATTGATTGTATCACTTGTTTTATTTGCTTCAAAGAAATATACATTTCAGAAAATACACACACACACAAAATCTTAACTATAATTAGATATGTTCATTTTAGTTTGGTGTTCAGGGGTTCAATCATATGTCAGCAGTTAACACTTTGAAATGAAACTTTTAAAACATTGTATTTTCTACAGAAGATTACTTTTTACGATATTTAAATTGCACTCTGAAGCTGAAGTGTTGGCAGACTTCAGATAAGTTCAGTTTGATGTAAGCATTGCAGATGTTTTATGTGACACCTGCAGGCTCAAACAGTTATATTATATCTCATTTTGAACACAAATAAAATGTATATGAGGTGAAAACTGTAGTTTCCTAACTGCATAAGCCAAAAAAGTCTTTAAATATTTCTGGCCAACCAAATTTTCTACCTTCATCTAAAGTCAAAATAAAAAATTGAGAATTTGGGTATTAATTTAAGTACTGACATCAATGGCTAGGGGCCATTATATAACATAGAGCATAATAAATCATGATGCTTACCCACCAACTATTGTAAAAGTTAGTTTTGCACAACAATGTTTTTGTTAACATTGCATAACAAACCTGTTATGCACTGTTGGGTAAATGATATAACTGTAAAGTAAAACAAACAACTGATGGAAAACCAACTCTTTATGATCCATATGTCCTTTTAGAGACTAATCAATGGTCAAATGCAATTGACCACTGACCACCATTGGTATTTTCACCTCCAACGGCGGAGTTCTAAAAGGAAATTGAACCACGTATCTGCCACGCACCCACCGAGGCATAAGCCTTCTTACTCCAACTTCCTGTCTGATCAATGTGAGAGACAATGACTCAACAGGTGCGACAGACAGGAGCCCAGCAGCAGCTTTCTTCCCTGCCGCTAGCTCCAATTAGCACCCGTGGCTAAGGAACAAAGAGGCGACATTTCATTTCAGCAGAGTGCCAGTTTAAGGCCTCTTCTCTCAACCTCAGCCTCTTTTCTTTCTGTCTCTTACTGCTGACATCTTTAAAGGATCATCCCTGGCTCCATCATATTCTATTAGATTGGGTCGATGCCTTGTGTTCAAAGTGGCAGGAGTGTTAAAAACATGGGGTGTTGATGAATTCATTGCATGTGACTGGACTTGCTTTCTTTGTGTGGAGGTTTTGACTAATGAAACCCCCTGAAGATCTGATAAAAGGCAAAGACATTTTTTAAGGTTTGGTCCAACTCTGGAACCACGCTGGATTTCTTCACCATAGACTAAAGTGTTGCTTTTCCCTACAACTTCCACTTTTTGGAGAAGAGACCTGGTGTATTATATTTCAGTTACAATTTTTCCCCCTGATTCACAGCACTTGCTGTGTAAATACCTTTGACCGATGTAAGAATACACGTAGTGGAGAAGAGTTTAGCTTTGATGGGTTGAGCAGGTGACCCATATGCTACAAGGCTAATGCAGAGCCTTATAGGTTCAAATCTACCCCAAGGCCCTTTACTGCATATCTTCCCCCTGCCCCTCTTCTTCTGTCTTAACCTCCTAAGACCTGAACTCTTTCTTGGCATGCATTTTTAATTTCTCTTTACTATTTTGGCTGATTGGGAGCTGATGAATGTAAAAACAAAGAATTACCTGATTTTTTTAACCTGATTTTTGTTTCTGAGAAAAATGAGATCCATATATGTGGACATTTGTTTTAAATTTTGATAGAACAGTGGCAGTATAATGTCCTTGTAAGTTGATATCAGGCCCTTGTAGAGCAAAATTTTGTATTTTGGTATAGACAACCCAAAATGTGATGTCCACGTATGTGGACGCCAGGTCCTAGGAGGTGAAGGTTTCTTTTAACCTATTTTTCCTCTAAAGCACTGGCACGACATGAGGTTGAACATTTTGTAAGCATATTTTCTATGTAACTTTCTATGCTTTTCAACAGCATGAGCTACTCTAACTGAGCGATTACAAGTGTGTTCAGCTCCAGTTAAATAGTCATTTACCTATGTATAGCTTACTGGTCTAGGGCTAACATAGGTCTAATTGACCGTTTTTGGTCTTTTATGGTGTTCTGTTAATGGGTGGGATATTTTAGAGAGCAAATGAACATTTTGTGCTCAGAGTTGATGTGTTACAAGCATGAAAATGGGGAAGCTGAAGGATTTGAGTGAGTTTGACATGGCTAGCCGACTGGGTCAGAAACTAAATTAAACCTGGGTCTAGCTCAGAGGGATGGTGGGAGTGTCTAAGTGTTTCAAGAATCCCTCTTTGACTCTGAACTACAACAAAACGATCTCATGTGTTTTACAATTGGGTGTAAAGTCTGGAATAACTTTTCCACTGTGATTGATCAGAGAGAAATCCAAAAAGTGGATGAGTTTAGATATCTGGGTGTCATCTTAGGTTCCCATCTTAATTTTAAAACTTTTAAAACAGGAAAGATATCCAGAACCATTAAGATCAACATAAACTGTTCCCGTTGTATAATGCAACGATGGTCTTGTCCTAGAGTTAGTGAGCAGAATGATTCTAAAAGCCAGCAGTAACAAGAAGAGTAGCTCATGGAGACCGCGAACTACCAAAAGAAAACATCATTTGGTCAATCCTCATTCTCACTCAAAGGTCCTCAGATTATTGGAACAGTTTACCATCTGCAATAAAAAATGTTTAACAGATCCTAGAGTTTTTAATTCCCAGGTGAAACAATAGCTGAAACAAAAACAAATCTCTGGACACTGATGTAAACCAGCCTGCTTTGCTGTGGCTGAATAACACGATACATCGCCATGTATCCCCCGTTATTAGGTATAGTAACTCTGAGTGTGTGTGTGTGTGTGTGTGTGTGTGTGTGTGTGTGTGTGTGTGTGTGTGTGTGTGTGTGTGTATTTGTGGACAGATTCGTTTTATTTCTGCTGTATTTTTTAAAAAAAAAGTCCAAACACAGACTGGGTTTTCTAGCCTTTAGCTAGAAGACCTTTGTGGAACTCGGGCCACAAACGGTTGGATTGTTTTATCATATAACATTGTCTTATGTGCTGTCCTTAATTAAATAAACTTAACTAACTAACTAGCTGCAGACCAGTCCTTGTTCAGTACATAAAGCAGCAAAAATGGATACATGAGCATCAGAACTGGACCATGGAGCAAAAGAAGGTGGTGGCCTGGTTTGATGAATCATGTTTTCTCTAATGTCACATGGATGGCCGCGTGCATGTATGTCACTTAACTGGGAAACGCCTGGCACCAGGACGCACAATGGGAAGAAGGCATGTTGGCAGAGGCAGGGTGTTGCTTTGGGCAATGTTCTGCTGGGATACCTTGGGTACTGCCATCCATGTGGATGTACTTTGACACGTTGCACCTACCTAAGTCCTGCAGAGCATCTACACCCTTTCATGGAAATGATATTCCTGCCCTTGGCTGTGGCCTCTTTCAGCAGGATACTTCTCTCTGCTACACAGCAAAAATATGATGCTGATGCGATTAACATCAGCATCAACTAATTAACATTAGTTTACCAAGAGCTTGAAAACGTTGAATGTCACACCCTTAAACTGTACACCTCCAGTTTCTGCAGCATAAACCGCTTTACTGTGCGGGGCAATGCAAAGACACACTTTTGTCGCAAAACCAACAACAACAAACAAACACACACACACACGTCATGGTATAGGAGATATAAAGATTGTGCACAAACTAACAGCTGGATGCATTACAAATCGCTAGAGCGCATGCGCATGCGCTGTCCGTAAAGCGTTGTCTGCGGTGGAGCTGAGCGAGGCGTGTTTATACCACCCCTTTGGTTTGCTTATATATCATGCTACAGTTTAATACAAACATAAAGTTAGTAGTCTAGTGTGAGTTGGTTTCGTGTATTAACCTGTCAGCGGCACGCTGTCGTTTCAAATTTCTTCCTCGGCCTATCAACGAAGCAGGAAGACATCCGTTTGTGTAACTATGAAGCAACCAGGAAGTGTTGCAGCACTTTAATCGTTGCTATCAGCGATGCCTGTTATTAAACTGCTGTGCTCCACCCTGGGGAAGACGTTAGGATTTTTCACTGTCCTGGTTGTTTTCATCGCAGCGACCTTAAATTATTTCGAAGATTCCGAAACGGTTAAATACACGAGGTAATGACACGCACTCGTCTTTGTTAACGTTACCGAATTTATACTCAAAACCGAGCTGTACATACATGCTAAATATACCACTGTCAGATCGGTCAAGCCAAACTCCATTTGGGAGTAGATGAATTTAAAGTGATCTTTCCTCTTGGTAGTCGCAGTCCCCTTAACACCGATTTCTGAATTCCGTAAATTTAGCACAAATAATCATAACTGGTAGTCACTATTAACCAGTATTTAATACTTTGTTTCACCCTCGATTATAGCTGTCCACCGAGGTGCTAAACGGTACTGTTCAGATTTACATGTGCATTAAACGCGTGATATTTACATGACTCTGTTGTTAACAGTATGGCTGAGGACATCAAGACCCTAGAGGAAAACTTCAGGCAGCAGAACAAAAGCTGTTTCATCCTAGGCGCTTCAGGGGAAACTGGCAAGCAGTTGCTTCAAGAGCTGCTGGAGCATAATATCTTCTCTAAGATTACTCTTATTGGAAGGAGGCAGCTCACCTTTGAGGGCAAAACTTATGAAAACCTGGTTAGTGGGCTGATCAGTTGACCAAACCTGCAATAATAAGGCCCGTAAAAAAATTTTTTTTTTCTTAAGCACTGTTTTCTGTGGCCCCAGGTCCAAGAGGTGGTCGACTTTGAGAAGCTTGATGATTATGCTGCTGCCTTCCAGGGCCATGATGTTGGATACTGCTGTCTGGGAACAACCAGAGCTAAAGCAGGAGCTGTGAGTGGTCTCAATCCAACACGGGAACTTGACAACCAAATGATAAGATTTTACTGTTTCACTGTGGCTGTCGGCCATAGCCAAACCTTAGTTTGTGAACAGTAACTATGACTCAACAGTAACAATAACTGAGCCGTTTCACCCACATTAATTTGGCTAACATTTCCATTAACACAGCTAATAAATTGACAAGGCTCATGGGCTGTTTTATAGACACTAGCTTATTTTGTAATATCTTTTATGCCACTAAGTTATAAAACATTGCTTTGAGGTAATTTAGAAGCAGCAATGTTATTACATATCATGTCTCTCAGAGCACTTCTAAATCATGGAGGTATTATTTGGCTACAATGACTTATTTAAGAGCTCCTAATGAAAAATACTTACCCATATTATACATATGGAAATGATATACATCAGTGACAATCACCAAAGTTAAAATGTAAAAAATGTTGGTCTTTTTTGGGGGTCCTATTTCATTAACTGCATTCTTCTGTTTCAGGAAGGATTCGTCAGAGTTGATCATGACTATGTTCTAAAATCAGCTGAGCTCGCCAAGGCTGGAGGCTGTACACAGTTCCACCTGGAGTCTTCCAGGGGAGCAGATAAAAAAAGCGGCTTCCTTTACCTCAAAGTCAAAGTATGTTATTGACTTAACATCCTGAAATTTCCTTAGCTAAACTTTCTTGGAGTCCTAAAATTAATGACTGTTCTTCCAGGGACAAGTAGAGGCAGACATCGAGGCCCTTGGTTTTGACAGATTCGCCATTTACAGACCAGGGTGAGTGATCTCACTTAGAACCTCTTTTCAAAAAGAAGCAAGACGCTGTGTAAAAAATGTAAACAGGAGCAGGATGGAGTGCTTTTTAAACCATCAATTTATTTGAAAATAGCACATAGCCCCCCAAAATTACACGAGTCATCACAAAACAAACCCTCTTTCTTAGAAACTAGATTGTACTGGCTGTTACAGAGCCTGTAAATATACACTCACAAGACATTTTATTAGGTACATTTAACTGCTCAACTTAGCATCAGAATGAGGACGAAAGGTAAATTGAGTATGAACATGGCTGTTTGTACAAACTCGTCTGAGTATTTCAGAAACTGAGGTCTTAGTTCACACAAGCTCACCAAAGCTGGATAATGGAAGATGGGAAAAATTAGTCTTTATTTCTACTGTGACATTTTTCATCGCATAAACAAGATGAAATCATGGACCCTTCCTGCCTTGTATTAAAAAATAATAACTAAAGGTCTAAAGGCCAAAGTGAGTACAACCAGGTATCAGCGAGGTATACCTAGTAAATAGGCTGCTGCAAATTACATGAATTGAAGGGATGAGGAACACCTACCTAGAAAATATACAGGGCTGTGGCTGCATAGAGTTGATTAGAACAATAAAAAAGTAAAATCTGGGATGATCATTCTCTAAAAGAAGAGTCGTGTGTGACTTCTGCTAATGTGGCAACAACTTAGGGAAACTCACAATGAACATGGCACAGTGTGACTTTTCTGTAATTAAACTCTTGTAAATTCATTCTTCTGAAGTTGAAGTGGCATTTCATCAGTCAGTGTGATCTAACCAAATACAATCTCTCAGTCTCACCTTTTGTACTTCTCCTCCGCAGGGTTTTGTTGGTGGATAGGCAGGAGAGTCGTCTCACTGAGTGGATGGCGAGGAAGTTCTTTAGCGCCGTTTCTGCTGTGGGATATAGATCCATGTCTGTCCCAATCCAAGAGGTGGCCAAAGCAATGGTGTCAAACACTGTGCTTCAGCCCGAGCAGAAGATGGAGATCCTGGAGAATAAAGACATCGCCACTCTGGGGAAAAGTACAGGGAAATAAGAGAGCAGGAAAATTTACAGGGGTGGGAAAAAACATGTTCAGTTTGCACTCAAACTTTCAGAGAGACACATAAACCTTTACATTTGACAGGAGACACCTGTGATGCTGTGAATAACCTAAGTGGGTGGTTATCTATAATTCATCTGTATTTAAAAAAAATCATCTGTGTTTAAAAAATATTTGGGGTGTCTCTATATTTTCAAGTCCTATAAACTTGTAAGAAATTGAAGCCAAGTAACTTTCCAAAAGTATAAAAAACTCAAAGGTGTGTATGAGAAGTTGCTTAAAGATAAATATTAACTTTAGTTTCTTTTTTATTTAAGGAAATGTTATTATATCCTCGAATGCCCATCAAACCAACATCATGGCGTTTTGCAGTTGTCAGAAATCCAAAGGTTTTTGTCTTTAAAGAAGTGAAAAAGAAGTAGTAGTGCCAGGCCTTTCAGTCTTCATCATTTGTGCTCCAACATATTAACCACTGCCTTAAAGTAAACGTTTACTGAACACTAGATTGAGATAATGACATTTAACCTGTTCATTAAATTATAATACAAATGTAACTATGTGTGTTTAATTCAGGGAAATGTTTCCATATCTGCAGGATGAATGTATGGATCAATGTAAAGATATCTTGTGTGCATAGGCTTTACTTTGCACACACCAAGATCCCAATGTGTGATGCATGTATTACAATTTCTGTACTGGAGGTGCTGCATAATTGTCATATTTACAATAAATGTACTCATGACAGTTTATACAACACGTCTCATTTACCTGCTCTCTCAGTTTTTTCTATTTCTAATTTCTTTCTAATATTAGTAGATGACCTGCTCTACCTCCTGACCCCCAGGCAAAAACTGCTTATTAAAAACAAATGATCCGCAAATTGATTTAATGTAATGAATCCACAAAACCAGTTTACCTCTTTGTGTGCTTTTGTACAACTCCAGGGTTTCTCCACACCTCTATTATTAGTGCAGTGTATTTTCCAAGAAACAGAAAGGTAAAATCTGTGTTTGTTCTTTTTCCTGCATTTTTTTATAGACATTTTCTTTTTGCCGCATAATAAATGTCATATTCTTGATTTTAACAGTACAATGCAATATCACATGTTTATTTTTATATGCAAAGTGATCTTTAACAGATATATTTTGCATACTGAATTTTGTTTCACAAGTGTTAGAATTGAAAGTTGCAGATTTATTTGAAGTTGATAAAGCAGGTGATACCCCCACTTCCCTTTTTAAGAGACACTAACTTCATTTGAACATGCGTGACAGAGCGGTGTCACTGTCACGTCTTAGGTCTATCTCAGTTTTCGGTTTTGCCTCCTCGTTATTTCGTTTTGATGGACTTCAAGCTAAATGCAAATCCAGTGAAACGCTTGTATTTGGGATGAATCGCCCCCTTTTCCTCTTTGTTGCAGCAGCGCCCTCTTGTGACTAAATGCTGTAATACATCTTACAGACAAGGATTTGTTCACTAGAAATATTTGTTGGGATCAGCAGTCGGTGGTCGGTATACATTTTGGTCACAGAAACACAGATGAATACTTTGACATTATTGGCAGCTGAATTAAATTTAGACCGTTTTAGAGTCTTGCTGTTGTGTGCTTTGGCTCACTGTCACATTTGATATGTAATAACTTCAATGTGTACTCAGTATTTTGCTTTTTATATTAATTCCCATAAAGACTTGAATGTTGGGTATTTCTCTTCCTTTCTTTTAATCTAAAAAAACTGCAGTATGGCTACTGCACAAGTGTGCCTTGTAACAAACCACCAAAATGACTAAAAGTAGCCACAAGGTAACATAAAGAAAGGGAATTTACCTCTGAAATTGAGAAACAATCCCTCCTGCACTTTTGTGTGTGTTGCCATCATGACCTTGAAGTAATTAGTCCATAATGACAAACACATGCATCTCTCTATAAACGTTTGGAGTTCAGAATATGTTTATGGGTCTTAAAAGCCTGTTTCATCAGGTTGCTTCCAGCCTAATTTACTCATATGGTGGTGTAAGGTGGTGCTGCTTTTTCTATGCTTCTAGGCCAAACGGGAGTCTAAATACACAGTCTCATATTCTTTTAGAGGCTAAATGTGACTGGACAAAACAACAATCATAATTTAGTTTTCATTTTTAATAGCTCATCTGGACATCACCAGAGAATGGGATTGATTGCCTTTGTCACAGATGTATCTTCAGTTGTTTTTGTGTTTGCGGGTCTCCCTATCTCACTTTAATTTTGTCATCAGCAGGTGAAATGAAGATCAGTCAGACTGATGATGATTGAATCTCGGTATTACAGAACTTTTTACTTTTAAAGTGCAAAAAAACTTTAAACTTTAAAAGTATGTTTTGGGTCACTATTCATAAGGGAGAGTCAACTATTTATTTTTTCTCCATTTGGTTGAATAAGAAGAGACAGTATATCCCCAGCAGTTCAGAATTCCTGGACTCCTGTCTCCTTTAATTTTCTTCTTCTTTTCAGCTCTCCCCTTTAGGAGTCGCCACATCTGCCTTCATCTCACCCCTGCTTAGTATGCAAGAAAAAGCATTTCAAAATATAATGCCCTGTCACCTTTACCAAGCTATCTCTTTCCAATTAACTATTGTCTGCTTACCCACCAGGAACGTTACAGACACGGCTACAAAACCAGGCAATAGCTTGCCATGTTTGGGTGGGCAAATAAAACAAAGACCAGAGCTGAGATAAGCAGAGCAGTAACTTCATATTTTTAGAGATAATTCAGGGGCTATTGTTGTGATTTGGCACTATTTAATAAAACTGAAGTGAATTACACACCCTTACCTCAGAGGTACTCTAAATTGATTGACAATTGATTGAACCAACTTTGATCAGCTGTTCCGGAACAGAAAGCTCAGAGTTGAAAGATTAGACAGCTCTTTCCATCTTCTTTTGTAACTGAAAAAAGGAAAGGAGACGGATCCCCTTTACAGTGATGACCCAAAATATCAGTAAAAGATTTGTTGTGGAAATAAAGCCTCCGCTGTTGGGATGTTCATGTTTTTTTCATGTATTGCATTGTGTTTGTTTTTAAAAAATTATATAAGTTAGTCAGGCAACAAATCTAAATATGAATCAAGAGAAACAAAAATGTACAGGGAGATACCTTCATTAATGAATCAGACTGAGACAAATCTGATTTATGTCAACATTTCTTCCATTTCGTTCTTCATGAATTGTCATTCCAAGTACACAAAAATGGTTTTATCACAGACACGTTTAAAATGAATTTACTTCTTGAGATCGTCCGTTGTTGTATCAACCTCCAAGTCATCCACAGTTAGGATTACATCAGTACCAACAAGTGTGAGTTATGCTGTGTCATTGTGTTTTAACTTCAGCCTCCTGTGGTAATAACATAATGTACAGAAACCTCCAGCACAGAAAGCAATAAGTATTCTATATGGCTAACATGTGATCATTTATTCTGCAGATAGCAGCTTATTTTTTCAAACAATAATTAAACTGCAGGGATTTTTTTTTTCTGAACTAAAGAGATAAATCAATCGCTGGATTTTGCTTGATATGGGAACCAAATATACGTTTCTCTTGTTAGATGAGCACTCGCTTATGTGTGTTCAGTTAAGGTGCAAACTTTTTTTTAAATATACACAGTTTTCCTTCACCGTGTGTCACCATGAGCAAGAGGAGCGCCTGGGATGTCTTTGCTTCTTGTGGAGTCACAGAAAGGAAGAAAAATTGACAGATGACAGAAATATACAGTGAAAAGAGAAACTAACATTAATGTTAACATAACTGTGAGGAGGGAGGGAGGGAGGGAGGGGGTCCTTTTCCATCGGTAGGAGAGCATCTAAAGAAAAAAAAAGAAAAAAGAAAAAAAAAGGCAGTGGTAGCCAAGGAGTACAAACCCAAGATTAGCATTTAAAAGTTTACAATAGGACTTCCGGTTTAGGTGAGCATGGAGTATGTCGCATTGAGCGCAGCTCTTGCAGAGTCTAGCTATTATCTAGTATTTCTAAACGTTTACAAGCCAATAAAATACTAAAACTAAACCCAAGGTATTAGTCCCACTTATACAACACATGCCGCAGTCTTGAAACCACCATTACAGAAATCACGTTTCACCAGTTGTGTCTCACTGGGAAAGAGCCTCCTTACTTGGTCCACCTCCTTCATCATATCCAGCAACACTTCCAGGGCAGAGCCCCTTTGCATCCAACTTCACGCTTGTGCACTTCTGCACATGACTGCCACCACCTCCCACCATCTATGCACGAGCAGGTGTGGACAATTTCTTTGATTAAGATGCGGGTAGGAAGTAAAAACCTTTCACAATAAAAGCATGCAAAATCTATAGAAACGTGGATAAAACCAAAACAATAAGCACACAGAATAAAGACATTAAAACTATTCATACCCTGTAACACAACCCCTGGAATCAAATACCATCAAGAAGCATTTGTTCTGTCTCCACCTTGATCTTAAAACAAATGCAATGCCTGAACCATTTCTACATAATTTAGTGACTCATCGATATGTTTATTTGTAAATTTCTACATTTCTCAGCCCAAATTTGAAAACAACAACAACAAAGCAGAACTGCTGCATCATGGCATTTGACACTGAGGGAAAACTGCTCCATCTGCAGGGTTTGAAGTTCCTTTGATTTTAATATCCAGTCAGGTATTTACTATTGAATTTAATCTACAATCACAAAAGATTAAAAAAAAAAATCAGTGCATGTCATGATCATTGTCGCCCTCTAGTGGTTGATTAGATTTACTGTCAACAACTTCTGAGGAAAGTCCCATCAGATGTATCCCTGCCATATTTAGAGTTTAGAGTTTCCAGATAAGGTTGATATTTTTGGAAAGTGGGAAAATGTGGGCAACTGGTGAATGAAAAATATTTATGAAATAATTAAAACCAGACTCCTGTATTTGCAAATATATACTGACATTAATTTTTTAAAGTCAAATGCAGGCTACCGCCAACTAACTAACTAACCAACTAACCAACTAACCAACCAACCAACTAACTAACTACTGGATTAAACTTACTTTAACCATACTCAAACCTACATTATAATATTTTGTTCTTATAAACATAAATGAAAAATGCTGACTGTATCTCCATAGTACCATAGCAGTTGGTGTTATTATTATATATAATAATATCAATCCAATCCAATATACAGAATGACAAGTGACCTATAGGTCACTTGTCATTCTTGAGAAACTATTTAAATATCTCAATGTACACAGTGCGATATATCCCCACTTCCTCTGCAAAAAGAAACAGGCAGAATACCAGCTATATAATGTATTTCCCTTCAAAATAAAATCAAAGCGCTCTGTAAGGAGGTCCAAAATTGGTGATTCAAGAAATTCAGATGCACAATGAGATTGTAGAAGATCTGAATGCTTATATGGTAAATTACATGTGACTGAAAGCAGAGAGAAAGTCTCTTATCAACTAAAATACCACTGCAGATGAAGCTTGAGGTGCCGAAGTCAAAGTTCTCAAAAGAGGAAACATTGGAGAAGAGGAAGAATGAAGTTAAAGGAGAAAAGAAGGGCTTCTTTTTCTCATTTAACTTCATTCTTCTTCAGCATGTCAAATCTGGCTCTGCCAGCTGAAGTTACAGAGCTCCGTAAAAAACTCAAAGGGATACCCTTTTTAACCTGATATATTGAAAAGGAGAACATCAGTTGACAAAAGTAACGTAAGGAACTTAAAATGACAAATAAAATAGAAAAGGCTGTGGAGCAGAAGTGTGCAGAAATGAAGGAAGGACAAAATACCCTTAAAAATAATTCAATGATCTGACAAACTCTTAGGGAAACAACTCGAGTTACTAATGAAAGAATCCATTTAGATCTTTGATTTTCTATTTTGGCAACAGAGTAATGTTTTGTGGTGGAAGTGCATCAGCAATGGCTGTGAGTTTCAGTGCAGCAGTGTGTAGTCAATTAGCATCAATCACATATCCCAAACATTCCACAGATGACTGGAAAAACATTTCCCTTCATGGACACTCAAGACATATTCTTTCTTTGTAGGTTCTATCCAAGTTGTGCGGGTGCTGGTCCTCAACTGCTCCAGTGTGCAGAATATTATTGAGATAACTCTACACTGTTAATAACTCACTCAGGATTTGATCCATTGTTCACTGGAACAGTGCTGACAGAGCTCAGCAGAACTGCTACAAGGCAGTGTCTAAAAAAAGCCCTTTATGTGTGATACTAGTCAGCATTTCACACGACTGCTCTTCTACATGGATCTATAAGTAAGCTTGACAGAGAAAAATTTTGAATTCTGAATTTCAGTCCTCCATTCATTCAAGCAAACAAATCATCAATCTGGGGGTACTGCCCTGCTGCCAACACTGTAGTTAGTGTTACTAAAGAGTCTCCACAGATTCAGACTCCACGGTCCTTTTTTAGTGCTGGAACAATGGGTGTGTCCCATGGCAAACCAAAATAGCATCCTTAATAGTGGTGTCCCAGTTGCTTTCAAAGGGGCCTACTCTTCCAGCAAGATGGTCCTCTACCTCACTAAGACTGAAAACTAAACAAAAACAAAAGATTACCTTTAATGCATAAAAAAAAAAAAAAAAAATCAGGCAATTCAGTAAGCTAAAATACAGAGCACCTAGTCTTATGCTGCAACCTTGGGATGATTGTAACCCTCTAAACAGCCCAGATGGGGTCCAAAAACATAATAACACTACGTCTGTGAAGGTTCTCAGTCATCCAGGTCATCATAGTCAAATGAGCTTGCAAAGAAAAGCGTCAGGACTTCTTTAAGTTGCTTGAAGACATTTCACCTCTCATCCGAGAAGCTTCTTCAGTTCTAAGGTCAAATGGTGGGAAGTCCCAGATTTAAACCTAGTGGGAGTATCCCCCCACAGAGGGACAAAAGGACCCCCTGATGATCCTCTAATCGCCTGAGCCAAGGTGTGAAACTGGGTGTGGGTCCCAATCAGCCAGGGTTTCAGGTGAGCTCATTGTGAAACCTGGCCCCACCTTTGACATAATAACACTACCCTAATAGTTTGATTTTGTTATCACTCTGCCTATTGTCATGTTTTAATGTTTAGAGAGGTCACGCTGTTTATGGTAAAAAAAACACCCATGTGTGTAATAATGCTGCCATAATCACTCCTGCAGTTATATACCTTGAATTTAAATGGATAAAAAAAGGAAAAAAAAACGGATATTCTGACATTAGAAAGTACCTCAAAAGTTTCAGATAACTATAATCTGACCGCTTTGGTAGCACCCACAGCTAAAACTAACCTAAACCAGTGCATGTACCTGTTTGTAATGTACCTGCAAACACCCAACAAAACATTATACAAACCACGTTATTTACGTGTTACCTTAGTTAAACGTTGGCGACATCTGGTGGTTTGTATGTGGAAGTGCTTCTTTGGAATGGGCCCGTCCCATTTATTACGTCACTAAACGTCACCAGGAAGTCCTCCGGACTCAAAGCGACATCATGGCAGAGTACACAGACCCACGTGAGTGAGAAATAACTGTATTAATCAAACACACATACTCTTCTTTGAGCTAGCTCATTTGTGTTATTGACTTTGGTGAAGAATAGTGTTTCTAGTTTCGTCACACAGCTGCTTTTACATCTGCGTTTACACTCATGAGATTTAACTTTGGCAGACGTCGATGGAGCTGCTGAGGATATGCCTGAGCTCTCAGACGGTGATGATGATGATGACGTTGATGATGAAGAGCAGTGGCAGTGGATGGAGGAGGACAGTCAGCCGGTTACCTGTTTGTTCTGTGACAGGTGAGATCACCCTGCTCTGGACCTGTCTGTCACTGCTTTTCTTAGAATGATTGGCGACACGTTTACACGCATTTTGAGTTTCTCAGATCTGAAGATGCTTTACCTAAAAGAGATCGTGTAACAAAACATACAGATATAACTTTCACACACTAAGTGGCCCTAAACTTTCAATTCATGTGTAATAATTGTACTTTTGTGTCAGTGCAAATAACTCATGGTCAGAATAAAGACAAGTTCCTTTGACATTATGCAAACCTCAGCAAGCTTCACCATCAAAAGAGCTGTTTTTGAGTACTACCTCAGCTGTGCAACATATGATGTCCTTCCATCACCTGAAATCTTAAACCTTTGAGTAGGGGAGGGTGCAGCCTGTCAGCTATGTTCAGCTTCAGTCAGTCTTAAGCACATACTCGTTACTTGTAGTACCAGTGTAACGCGTGGCAGATACACCTGGAGACACAACCAGGTACTCAAGTTCCCAGCACCTGCACTAGCAGACAAAAGAAGAACCACTAACATATTGCTGCATATCTCCAAGGCTACCCTACTACATTGTAGAGGTGGAAATCACAAGATGCCCCATAATACAATAGTATTGTTTTTTTTAAGTATTTAAGATTTATCACCCTTTTCTAATGCAAAATTATGGCCTCTGCTTTGTCCAATAAGATGACGTTATCTCACATCCTGCAACTTTTTTTTGTTCAGTGCAAAACGAGATTGTCAAGCACATCAACACTGTCACTAAATCCTGCCATAAATTGTGCCATAAGATACTCAGTCGACAATTGAATAGGGTCAAGTTGGCAACTACATGCAGTCTGTTTCTGACAATACATCAATTAACTGTGATAAATCAACGGAAGTCGTATATCTGTTGTGGTATGCATAGACAGAAATTCACATTTAACAGAAATTTGCATTTAATAATTATGTTTGCGCTCAGCAGCCTTCCTGTTCTGTAGGAATATGACCAGCTGAGTTGTGTTGTGTCCCCTCGAGTTGTGCTCATTGACCAAGACTCATTCAGATGGAAACATATTGGCAATCTGTCTGCATTTGTAAATTACACAGCAATTATTTGACAACACTCGACAATCTCTCTGAGAGTGACTACAGTCAGTCTGAGTCAGACCATAACTATTTGCAGAAAGGTTGCCTCCTAGCAGACGAGATGAGCCCCTTTGTTCTTATTATTCCCAGTATTTAATTTAATTTAATACAGTAATGATATTTGGTGTCTATGTATTGATATAGTATTGACACGACAAATATCGTAATATTATGCTGATTGTTGTAAAAGTAATGTATGTACTGGTTCCAGCTTTTAAGGTAGTTATTGACGCAAATCTCCACCCCGTGTCTTCTGTGTTTTTTGCCTTTTCAGTCAGGTTTGTTTGCTGTTATGTAAAATAACTGGATACCCAAGTTACTACTCTACTATGAAAGAAAAAAAACAATCAAAGATTCAGTTTTTGATTTTTATGGCTTATAACTAAACAAGTCTTCCTGTCTGTCTTATTTTTTTCAGGTTGCTAAGTTCTGTAAATGCCACCCTGCAGCACTGTACAGCTGAGCACCAGGTCAACATTGTAGATCTAATAAGAAATTACAGTAAGTAGATATTGACTTTTTTCCTGCATCACCAAAGGAGCAGATGGCTGTTCTGTTCTCATGAAATGTCTCAACTTTCTGTCCCTCATTAGATTTAGATGACTACGGATACATAAAAATGATCAACTTTATACGGTCAACAGTGAGTGCTGTTTTCAAACTGAATTGAACATCATGCTGTGAAATATCAGGATGTGAATGTTTCTACTGTTTATGTGTGAAGAATGAATATCTAAAAAAAAAATTGAGAGTTTTCAGATTTATGAAAACATACATTTTTTGTGTGTATAGAAATGTAAAGCATCCAGTCTGAATGGGTTGCCAGATGCTCCTTTACCCTGGGAGAGCGAAGACTTCCTGCAGCCAGTCCTTCAGGATGACCCGCTGCTGCAAACAGGTACAGAAGCAGTTTTAAAACACAGATCTTAGTTTTTGATTTTTGAGTAGCTGCATTTTCTATCAACAGATCTCTGTTCTGTTAGCGCGGCTTTTATGCACAGGTCAGAGAACATGTCTGGCTGTTTCTGCTGTTTTGATATTCAGTTGAGTGGAGAATCGGCTGGTCACTGTTCATACCGCAACACCAGCAACGAAAATATAAAATATTTGTGATTATCATGATTGCATGATAGGGCATAAGGCTACTGGAAACTGCTGGAATAACCATTGCACATCAATAACATGCCATTTCCAGAAGGTTTGCTGTGTCTCCCAGCACAGTATCAACATATTCAGTTTCATCTGCTGGTTCTCATCTTTTAGGACTGCTTCTTCTGCATGATTAACAGTATTACACAGAAGACTGTGTAATGTCAGCTCTATTGCAAAGTCCTGACTTGCTTATGTTAATGCTTATTTTAATAGTTGCACTTATGCTCTATTTCTGCCTGTATCATCAATGCAAGAAAAACACATAAATACATAAAATGCACACTCTAAGCCAAAACAACAGCCATGTCCTGCATACTTCTTATTGTATGCCACAGGCTTGATCACTACGTGTTGTCGCTCATGTTTTCACTCAGTTGTCCTTAAAAGGAAAACTTTTTCCCCATTTAACATCCAAACATATCTATCTCTCTGTCTGTGTTTTTGTCAGACCCCGAGGAGCTCTGTGGCAGCGAGAGGTCATGCCTGGCATCTGGGGCCGATCCCCATAATGCACTTGTGCACAGGGCGCAGGCTGCGGAGGAGAGAGCCCGCTCTTCGGAGGAGGCACTGGCCAGAGCCATGGATGACCTGCACAAACTCAAGTCAGTGACTTTTCTGCAGTTTCATCTTCATTGATGTCAGGGTGATTGTGTTAGGTTTTAAATTGTGGCCTTTTATTTATTTATTTTTTAATACATTATTCAGAACTTGCAGTTTAGTCAGTGTAATACGTTGCATTTGCACTGCTCTCTGAGCTCCAGCAGGGGGACACAGTGAACGCAGTATTGCAGAAACATTAACTAGAGTACCTTGTGGAAGAAGTTTGGAGGAAGGGAAAAGATAAAAAAAAAAACAGAAGGGAAAATTCCACTGCAGCATGGAGGTTAAAGTGAGGAGGAAAGGTAGGTAGGGGAGCAATAAGGGAATATTGCAGAAAGGGTGAGCTGTGGGGGAGGAGGGGTTTGGAGGGGAGGGGGGGGGATTTGGGTGAGAGGTAGAAAGATGAATGCTCCATCTCCTCCATTTACTGCTTCGTCCTGCATGAAGGCTGTGTGTGCGTTCTCCTTTCTCTTGTCCCTTGTGCTAATAAGAGAAGTTAAATGGCGATCTGTGCGATGTTCTTTCAGGGTGCTGGCTCAGGGGTTGGTGCTGAATGCGGAAACAAGCAGGTCTGGCACCCTGGGCGCTGTGGCGGAGCTCCGTGAGGACGAGGACGAGGCCTACTTCAGCTCCTATGGACATTACAGCATCCACGAAGAGATGCTGAAGGTCTGAGTTGTGTAAACACACACAGACACACACACACACACACAGTGACCAGGCCTGCAGGTCTCTTTGCAGTCTTTGGAATAATTTCCCCTGGGCACAGAAATGAAGCTGGGTTCATTGGCGTGCATCTTGGCTAAAAGATTTTCATATAGCTTATAAATGAAAGCGATCATCTTCATGTATGAATTAATACTGAGGACGACACAAGCGCTCCAAAGTGACAAATCAGCAGTACGTGCTGATCTCTTATGTGAAGCAGCGCTCATGCCTCTGCATAGCGGAGCTTTAAGTGTGCAAATTAATTTTTACACTCCTGAAGTGCTGAAACCTGAAAGCAAGCTCTGTGTGTGTGTGTGTGTGTGTGTGTGTGTGTGTGAGAGAGAGTTCTCCCTCTCCTCAAGTCCTGTTCTACTTACCGCAGTGCTTACATATCCTTTTGGCTGTCCTGATTGGTGCTAAGCACGGTTAAGTTTTGCGTCATGTTTTTGCGTCAAGCTTTAAAGTCCATCAAAGCGTCAGGAGGGGCCAGGAGCACGTGATGGGGGGCTTTGCAGTAGAATGTTTCACAGGTTGGCATGAATTGAATTACCTATGACGCAGTCTGTGTGTGTGTGTGTGTGTGTGTGTGTGTGTGTGTGTGTGTGTGTGTGTGTGTGTGTGTGAGTGTGTAAGAGAGACAGAGAGTGAGAGATGTCATGTAAAAGAGAATGACATGTTTCATGAGTGTCAGGGTTTAATTTTTAAAACAACTTTTAATTGGCCACAGACAACATTAGCCTGGATTGCTTTTCAAAAAAGCTGAATGATTAAAATCTTCAGTATTTCTTGATCATTTTAGTTTTTCATTTAATTTTGGTTTTGAAAGGGCATTATCTTAAATCTATCTTAAATATCTTAAAGTAATCAGGCATGAAATGCTAACTTTGTTGTGTTGATTGGGATATTTTTAGCCCTTCTCCATTATTACCTACTTGGCTTGGCTCAACTTAACTCGCTTTTTAGAGTTATTCATTAGGTTTGATTGGCCGGTCCGTGATGTCACTCGGCAAGTCACCAGAGCCACTTCTTCACCAAATTAATAAAATATATTTTTGAAACCTGGTAATGAGGGAAATGGCTGCACAAAAGCCAGTTTTGTAGTATTGTTTTCATGATAAACGGGGAGCATGGGAGCTAGTTGTACAACTTAATTAGATCTGATTGGATCTCATCTCTCCAGAACATTTTCATCAAATGTACTGATTCAAGTGTCAGTACATTTCATCATAGTTTTCATCCTTATGCATTAGTTGTTATTTAATTATTGTCTTGTTTTCTTCAGGAGACAAAATCAGAGTTACTATTACCGATATACCCTTCCGATTTTTCCTGTTTCCATTAGCAAAAATGGAAACAGGAAAAATCGGAAGTGTATATCGGTACTTGGGGACCGCTTAACTTCTGCCAAACTCCATGAACTGAAGGTTCTAAAATCTGTTTCTTGTAATCTTTCAAAGTCAAAAGTCCAGATTCATATCTGTTCTAACATGTATTAAGCCGTGTTACTGTATTTCGTTTATAGCTTTTCCCTCAGAGCGAAGGTGCTTGGATTTGTGGGCAGATATGATTGGCAGATTAATCAGCGAGTCCTGACCTGACCTCCAGTGTCCTTCCAGTTGTTATTATCCCAGCGTTTTGCTCATAAATGTTCAGGAAACCAACACAGACTGTTGTAACCTGCTGTTATATACCCCTATATGGAAAAAGCTTTACTTGCCTGGATTTACTTATTTTTTAAGTTTGTAGACAACCTTGAATTCAAAGCTTTGTTACAACATAAACATGACTGTAGATTACAAGCAATCCTTTCTTTAATTCAAGAGCAGCTTGTATATTCTATCCACAGGATAAAGTACGCACGGAGAGTTACCGAGACTTCATGTACAGCAACCCTGAAGTGTTCAGAGATAAGGTGAGTCATCCAAGCAAATGAAATTGCGTGTGTACACATTAATGTGTGTTTACATGTATGAGTTAGCCAGTTTAATGTTCACTCAAGCCTGTAAACAGGAATGTGCATTTTCCAGAAAAAGACATTAATAATGCGCCGCGGTGTCCGATTTAAAACACATCATGACTTTATTAGCATGTCTAACTATGGACTGCACAGTCCTGATAACAGACACATGCAATCCACCACCAACCCCATAGCACAAACCCTTCCAACTAACCGCCCCACCCCCCCCACCCTATCCGTCTCTTTTCCATTGCTTTTAGCTGTGGGAAGCAGTGGCCTGTATCATGACCATCCATTATATGGGTCGCTGCTGGTTAGTGCTGTGATGAGGCGGTAGAGGGGGGAGGAAGGATGTGTTGATGGGAACGTCCATTATCCCTGTCAGGCTGAAGCAGTCGGCAGAGAGTTGAAGCGTCTCCTTCTTCAGTAACCGGTAACAGAACCAAGCAGGATATTTTTGTTGCAGATCAAGCGAGGAGTTGCGTTCTGTTGTGTTAGCGCTATGTTGGCGACCCTCTGTGAACCCATAAAGACAGCAGGATTGTAACCAGGGAGTTTCCTTAAATAGAGACAAGAGTCACACAGTGTTATACATTTGGGGCATGTAGTCGCTGCGTCCATGTCTCAGTCATTTAACTCAGTTGGTGATGAACAAGAACAAATTAAGTGAAAGCAATGGGAACCTGAAATAGAGGTGATTAAAAAATGCAAAGAGCGAAAAAGCTGAGAGAAAATAAGGGTTTAAACAGCAGTTTGAGCAAGTTCTTTAGAACATGCTTAACATGAATTCATTAAGTAATCCAGATGTTGATGCGGTCTTTGAAGTTGAAACAGCAAGACATCAGCGAAAGAAAAAACCCAACTTTTGTTTCTTTGTTTCTTTTTTTAATAATCGTTTGATTATTAGTAGCCATGTAATGTAATATCAGTTCCTATCTGATTATAGTTTGCCAATAGAAGAGCCTGTGTGACATCACTGTCAAATGTGGTTAAAGTGAGCTCACTTCTGACCACACTGGCCAAAACTGGTGGGTAGGTGTCCTAAAATTCCCTGAAAAGTCTTCAGTTGATCCAAAATGATGCAGTGAGAGTACTGACAGGGACTAGAGAGAGAGAGAGAGCATATTTTGCCCAGGTGAGCATATTACTGCCTTCTCATTATTAGCTCCATGTTAAAAATCCTTCTCCTCACATACAAGGTCTTGAATAATCAGGCCCCATCATATTTTAAAGACCTCATAGTTCCATTTCACCACAATAGAGCATGTTGGTCTCAGAGTGCTGGTTTACTTGTTGTAACGTGGGTATTAAAAAGTAGAATGTGAGGCAGATGCTTCAGCTTTCAGGTCCCTCTTCTGTGAAAGCAGCTGCCAGTTTGAATTCAGGAGACAGACACCTTCTCTACTTTTAAGATTAGGCTTCAAACGTTCCTTTTTGATATAACATTTAGTTCGTTACACTGCTATAGGCCGAGGCTGCTCAGAGTTCTCATGATGCAATGTTTCTTTTCACACTTTAATCATTAGTTATTATTCATCTCTGGCTCTCTTCCACTGCCTGTCTTTTGTCCTGGTCTCCTCCCCTCACCTTCTACTGGTCACAGCAGATGGCCGTCTCCCTGAGCCTGATTCTGCTGGATGTTTCTTCCTGTTAAAAAGTAGTTTCTCCTTCCCTCTGTTGCCAGGTGTTTGCTCATAGGGGGTTGGTTGATTGCTGGGGTTTTCTCTGTATCATTTTAGGGTCTTTACCGTATAATAAAAAGCATCTTGAGATGACTGTTGTTGCTGTTTGGCTCTATATGAACAAAATTGAATTGAAAATTTGATGAGGTTAAATGTTAAAACTGAAAATTTCAATAAGTGAGTGTAAAGTCTTTTGTTAAGTTATTACAGAGCCATAGACTGGACGTGGTTGACTTATCTGTTCCCTGGAAGTGTAGAAAAACATTCTCAGAAATGTGCAAGTGGCATTGCCAGCAAAATATGGCAGCTGTCATTTTAGCAGTTATTTGGGTTGTCAAAGAAAATCCAAATAAGAATCATGTCTTTATTTCCTCCAGTTATATTTGATTTTTTCTTTTGTAATAACTTGCATAGGCTAGAATCTTTTATCCTTAAAGCTGTAACGTGATCGCGTTTCCCTTCGTGATCTCTGTTGTTATTGTGTTGGATGACCTTTTGGGGTCAGCAGCGCATGGACATGACAAGAATTATGAAGAAATCAATCGTAAACACTGTTAAATGCTCCTGTTTAAGTGTTTGTTTTTGAACCCCTTGACTGTGAAGAGCTTTCCATGTTTGTGGGTAATTTCTCATTTTGACTCCATCGCATCCTTTAGGTGGTGCTTGATGTGGGCTGTGGCACTGGCATATTATCAATGTTTGCTGCACAAGCTGGGGCCAAAAAGGTTATAGCGGTGGATCAGTCCGAAATCATCTACCAGGCCATGGACATAGTCAGGTGAGACTCTTCCTGTGCACTCTGTTTCTGTTCAGCTCCACCAAAACACATGAGCTGTCAGCAGAATTTCCTTTGCGGTGCTCACAGCAATGAAAAATTACATTTTTTACAACTTAAGTGCAAATAGTCAGTCAGTACTAATCAGATTTGGTACAAGCCCCTGTGAGTCGTGTGACCCTCACCTCATATCGGCCCCTGTGGAGCCAAGAGAGTACGCAGATCTTCTTCCCTTTGTGTGCAGCAGAAGATGGTGAGAGTGGAGGTTTGTGTGACCTCCAGCTACCTTTTATTTGTTTCAGCTGGTTGACTTCAATAGAGCTGCTGTCAGCTGCCTGGCCATAATGTACATAATTTACACCTGTGATCTGACTCGTTCACTCCTCTCCTCTGCAGTATCTCCAGTCTGAAGTCTAGAGTCACCCCCAACACTGCCCCAACACACAGAGATACACAGATGAACATGCAGATGAACCCCCTGTTGATTCCCTTTTAATAAAGTCCTCGGTCCAATTTCATGTGCCGCGTGTTTCCTGTATTTCTGCAGCTGATACTCCACAGTGGAGTCCATTTACCTCAACAACAGCTTCTGCTCTCCTTCCGTCTACCTGCAGCCACTATCATACCCCTGCCTCCTAAATGGTTTTTTGAGTTGGGGGCCATTATGACAGCTATTATTTCCGTTATGTAAGACAGTGCAGTATAAGCAAAACAACAGGGTTTTCTAAGGGAAGAGGACGTTTTAATTTTACAGCCCACTGAATAGCTGTTGGAGTGTGTGTTGGCATGCAGGCTGCATTGCAGGTTTGCCAGCGGTGAGGATTCAACTAAAGAAAGATGTTGTACATCCTCCAGCACTCCACCCTTTTTTTTTCTTCTTTTTAAAAAAAAAAAAAGCATACATCCACACATGTGCACACACACGTAAATACAGCAATGCATACAAAAATCCACCCATGGCTTCTTTGGGTTGTGATTTTATTTCTGTGTGCGTGTGTGTGTGTATATGCACGTAGAGCTGGCCCCTGTGTGTGTCCGTCACTTCCTCCTGATGTTAATATCGGGATTGTAATTAAAGTGGCTCCTGTTGGTTGGGCAGGAGCATCCATCTCCTGTTTCCACTCCATCGCCAAAGTTTAAATGAAAAGCTCTATGTGACTTCCTCCCTTCACAGTCACGTCCTTAATAGATACTGTCTAAATACTTTAAAAAAATGGATGGAATTGATGGATTAGCTGATAAGACGTAATTTATTCTGACAATAAAGCGTAAAAATGTGAGACGCTGTTTTTTCTGAGTGAGCAAAGTTAATGGCGGCATGAACTGAAGGCATGGATGATTTTTTAGCAAGTATTTGCCTGTGGTTTGCCCAGAAATGCAGCATTAACGAAAGTAAATCGGGGTGTTTTAGCCACGTTTGGTCTGTGCTATTCTTTAAAAAAATTACTAGGTTCACTGTCATGTAAAGCCTCTCTTTTTCCTTTTCCTCACTTCCTCTTTCTCTCCAACACACGCACACACACACGCACACACATACACCTACAAAGCTGCGCAGACACGACTCTCTCCCCAGAGTCCTGACATTGTCCTCTAAATTACCCCAATAATGAGATTACAGTGTTTCCTTCTTGTGAAAGGGTGGTGGTGGGCGGGTGGGGTGTAGGGTGTAGGTGGGGGCCATTGCATTCTGGAAGAAGGTGATAGCAGCAGTAGAAGAGCAGCTGAGAGGGGAGAGACAGTTCAAGATAAGGATCGCTGCTACAGAAATGCACTCTGGGCCGCTGTGAGTAATTGTTCTGTCCTCTGTAACATTAGCTGTCATGATAATGGAATATTCACAGAGATTGATGCCCAAACTGGCTGGTCTGAAAGGAAGGATCATTTAAACAGCAGCACTGATCTCACAGTGCTTACCTGAACCTGACACATCGCCGGTCCACAGGCTGGAAATACACAGAACAGCGAATATGCCCCTGCACAAACCACGACAAGTTTTGATGTTACTCAAAAAAGGGGAAATAGTCGACCATAGTTTTATTAACTTTAGCTGGTGCTGTTTGTTTTGCATCTGTGATTATGTAAGGGGTCACTGGGGTCTAAGCAAGAATGGTAAAAGAGCGATAAATCTTCCAGATTTATAGCTAATATATGGAATGTGCCTCCACCTGGTCCAGAAGCTTGTATAATAGTAACAGTTAAATATTTGTGGTGTCTTCAGCTGTCTGAACCTACAGGGGACTATAATCTATGGCTTAGGGCACTTTTTATGTCTGCATTTTGGTTTATTTGATCCAGACCAGACCAGGGAGAACAGATTGTTCCAGTGGTCAAACTTTACACGTTGCAGTTTTCACCGGACTAGCGTGCTTTAACCTGCCATTAACTGCTCTGCAGAGCTATCACGGTACAGGAAAATGGAGTTGTAGTATGATGTTGCAGATCTTTGTAATGCGGTTTGTGGTCTCTGTTTCAGAATGGTTACAAACCTAATCAAAGTTAACTTGAAGTGACAGTGGGAGTGCTGTGTAATATTAAAATGTGACTCCTCGGGTTTAATACCATAAAATAAAATATTATAGACAGAATTATTCTTATTTTTTATTTAATTTAAAAATACTAGGAATAACCTTTGCCTTGGTTTTTAGATGCCACGTTGAAGAAGTGCTCACTGACAAACACGTAACAGTTGACTTATTTATTTATTTATTGCCAGTTATATTGGTGCAGCAGTAGGAAATATTCTGTCAGCATCAGCAGAAACTTAAAATTTAGATCCGAGGTTTTTCATGCTGTGCAAGGAATTTTTCTTCCCTCAAAATCCCTTTTCCCCTTAATTTCATGAAGATTTAATCTTTAAGACCATTAATTTCGGGGTGTTGGGTGTTGTTAGGGTTTCAGAATTCTGTGGAAAATGTTTAATTTGTTTAATGTAGGTTGATATAAAATTAATATTAGACATATGTCTGTATTTTCTACAGGTCCAACCAGCTGGAGGATAAAATTACACTGATCAAAGGTCGCATAGAAGATATCAAGCTCCCTGTAGAGAAGGTTGACATCATCATCTCAGAATGGATGGTCAGTACATATTTACACATAAATCCACAAGTGACAGTTTGTAACTAGCTGATCTTCATATTCAGTTTCCTGAGGTCTTGACAAAATGCACTAGTTTAATGGAGACTGCCTCTCTGTCTAAGCTCTTGCAGTATGTATTGGCATTTACTTAGCTACACTAGCAAACCAGACAACAATTGCAGGGAGCACTGTACTGGGTCTATTTCACTTTGGGGGTGCTGTCTACCTGGTTTTTGATCTACTCTTAAATCAATAGTTGACAATAATCGTACCTTACATAAATAAGTACATGTAAGCTGTATAACTTGCTGCAGCATGTTGGATCAACTGAAGCCTTTTCAGGCAGTTTTTAGGATAATCGGATAATAATGGATTACAATAGACCAGAAATGTTTGAACTAGTTTTTCAACATCACTCTGAGACAGGGCGATATTGCACAAATGCAAGAAAGCAGTCGTATTTATTTGTTAAATTATAAATATCCTACATACAGTGGGGCAAAAAAGTATTTAGTCAGCCACCGATTGTGCAAGTTCCCCCACCTAAAATGATGACAGAGGTCAGTAATTTGCACCAGAGGTACACTTCAACTGTGAGAGACAGAATGTGAAAAAAAAATCCATGAATCCACATGGTAGGATTTGTAAAGAATTTATTTGTAAAGCAGGGTGGAAAATAAGTATTTGGTCAATAACAAAAATACAACTCAATACTTTGCCAACAAAGGTTATGTTACAATAACAGAGGTCAAACGTTTACTATAGGTCTTTACCAGGTTTGCACACACAGTAGCTGGTATTTTGGCCCATTCCTCCATGCAGATCTTCTCGAGAGCAGTGATGTTTTGGGGCTGTCGCCGAGCAACACGGACTTTCAACTCCCGCCACAGATTTTCTATGGGGTTGAGGTCTGGAGACTGGCTAGGCCACTCCAGGACTTTCAAATGCTTCTTACGGAGCCACTCCTTTGTTGCCCGGGCGGTGTGTTTTGGATCATTGTCATGTTGGACGACCCAGCCTTGTTTCATCTTCAAAGTTCTCACTGATGGAAGGAGGTTTTGGCTCAAAATCTCACGATACATGGCCCCATTCATTCTGTCCTTAACACGGATCAGTCGTCCTGTCCCCCTGGGAGGAAAACAGCCCCATAGCATGATGTTTCCACCCCCATGCTTCACAGTAGGTATGGTGTTCTTGGGATGCAACTCAGTATTCTTCTTCCTCCAAACACGACGAGTTGAGTTTATACCAAAAAGTTCTACTTTGGTTTCATCTGACCACATGACATTCTCCCAATCCTCTGCTGTATCATCCATGTGCTCTCTGGCAAACTTCAGACGGGTCTGGACATGCACTGGCTTCAGCAGCGGAACACGTCTGGCACTGCGGGATTTGATTCCCTGCCGTTGTAGTGTGTTACTGATGGTGACCTTTGTTACTTTGGTCCCAGCTCTCTGCAGGTCATTCACCAGGTCCCCCCGTGTGGTTCTGGGATCTTTGCTCACCGTTCTCATGATCATTTTGACCCCACGGGATGAGATCTTGCGTGGAGCCCCAGATCGAGGGAGATTATCAGTGGTCTTGTATGTCTTCCATTTTCTGATGATTGCTCCCACAGTTGATTTTTTCACACCAAGCTGCTTGCCTATTGTAGATTCACTCTTCCCAGTCTGGTGCAGGTCTACAATACTTTTCCTGGTGTCCTTCGAAAGCTCTTTGGTCTTGGCCATGGCGGAGTTTGGAGTCTGACTGTTTGAGGCTATGGACAGGTGTCTTTTATACAGATGATGAGTTCAAACAGGTGCCATTCATACAGGTAACGAGTGGGGGACAGAAAAGCTTCTTACAGAAGACGTTACAGGTCTGTGAGAGCCAGAGATTTTCCTTGTTTGAGGTGACCAAATACTTATTTTCCACCCTAATTTACGAATAAATTCTTTACAAATCCTACCATGTGAATTCATGGATTTTTTTTTTCACATTCTGTCTCTCACAGTTGAAGTGTACCTCTGGTGAAAATTACTGACCTCTGTCATCATTTTAAGTGGGGGAACTTGCACAATCGGTGGCTGACTAAATACTTTTTTGCCCCACTGTATATGAGCACTGAAAAGCAAATCCTGCTAAAAAGTGACTCCAAGATTTCTTACAGTGTTACTGGAGGCCAATGTGATGCCATCCAGAGGAATTATCTCCTTAGACACCATGTTTCTAAGATTTGTGGGTCCATCATAGGTCATAAACTCATTTTCCGCCCGAGAAATGGAACTCTTTTAACAGATCTCTTCTAAAAAAATACACTCATAATATGAGGTTAATTTTTGAGTGAGTGTTTACAGGCTAATAAGGATTCAGAATCCAAGGTGGCAGCAGGATGGATTTATGTTTTAAATACGGCTCGGGCAGCCTAAATTCGGCCATGAGCTTCTCTGAATATCTTACCTGGAGCTGGAGGAGCAGTCTTCCTTCGCTGTGATGGCCATTTATCAGACAGATTCTGCTCAGCGATACATGCGGGACAGCCAAAGTTGAATGCACTGCTGAAGTCATACCTAATTCATGAGCATCCCGTATCTGTCCCCCCTCCACTACCTCCTCCATCCACTGTGAAACCCCAGGGTCACAAGCAGGGGTCGCCACGCAGAGCCTTCCTATCCTCTAAAGGGGGAAATTGAAATTCGGTGGCTGACATGCCAGTGGACCGTTGAAGGATAGGGGGCGTAATCTCTGATGACACTGGCTCACAGACTGATAATAAATCTAAGAATTCTCCAGTCACTTCTCATCAGGGCAGCGATGGTAGACATTTCTCAGAGTGACTTGGACTTGAGAAGCTGCCCTCCGATCTGCCTGTATAAAAAGGAAAAATGACAGTTGTCAAAGGAAGTAGGCTCTGTGGCTAGGGTAAACGGTCTTATATCCAGGTCGTGCCTTAATGTCTGAGAGAGTGTGTGGAGATGTGGTGGATGCATTTTTCATTTGAATTCTTTTATTCACCCACATCTTTAAAAAAAGAAAAAATAATGAAGCTGGCATTACGGTTGGAGGGTTTCACTGTAATACTGTACATGTAATATGCCTCAACAGTTAATCAAGTGAATTATATTGCACCAAGTTACAGGTTTTTATCATAGTTGCTATATTTTCATAGTTATTAATAATTTGAGAGAACACAGTGAATTAATAGTTCAGACCTTTCAAACTGAAGTAACTTGCTGATAGATTCAGATAGATGTGTGTCTTCATATCAGAGATGTTTATTTGATTGATTAATGGAGTGACCGCTCTTGTGCTGTCTGTGTAAATGCACACAATTCTCACTGTGATGAGGCTCGTGAGAGGCTCCTGCTGCTGTGTGACACTGCAGATGTAATAACAGCCAGAAGCAACAAACTGACTTCATCTGATATTTTATCAAATCACAGATTACAGTCATGTATTGTAGTCACATTGTAGACAGATGGCGTGTATTGTTAATCTGACATTGAATTCACCATTGAAAAGCCAGAGAGGGTTGTGTTTTGGGCACTGAGTGAGAAGGAGCTCAAGAACACAAAAAGGTTTCAAAGCTTTTTCAAAGCTTTTAGTGAGGTCATTTTGTGCAGCATGAGACTGAGACAGAACAATCACAACTTTAGTGAATCGAGTGACTCGAGAAGACAAATTAAGATGTTCTCTGTTAATGAGTTCAGACTTGTGTTATGTTTAAAGTCAGTTGTAAATGTTACTACTTTTGATGTGATAAGACTAAAGTCTCAACTTCTGTGGAAATGTGACCAGGCCACTTATTCAGGAATGAAGCCCACATCAGAATCTGTATGTGTTGGGCATTTTTTTGGTAATGCCCTGTTCTAGCAAGGTCTTAATGCTTACCACTGGTGTTGTCTGACCCAACTCAATACACACACATTAGTGCAGAATAGGCTCTCGGGGTATACTACAGAGAGTGCCCTAATTGGGTCAAAGCAAAGGCAGACATGCACAGGAGGGAATTTAGTAACTAAGAATAGATTAGCAACTGTAGTGCAGAGAATCTGCAAGCTTTTTGTTCTTTCCTGTGGTGTGTTGTTTTTATTCAACAAAAGTTGAATAAAAAGATCAGAATTAAAAACAGAGTAGTAGCGTAGAGCAGCCACACCACAGTAAGTTTCTGTGGCACGCTCTAATTGTAATTTGTAGACTAAATAGGCTTAACTAGGCTAAATGCAAGCTTTGTAGATCAAGAGAACGTATTGTGGTTGATGTGGCAAAGGAACCATGTCATATTTGAATAACCTCAAAACATGTTTTTCCTAACCTGGATTTTGTGATGATGAATTTTACATTAAAAGAAAAGATTTGTCTATTTTTATCTATCTGAAGCATATTTAATGAAAGAGCTTCACTAAGCTAAGGTTAAAGTTCGAGTAATTATGGTTGAAGAGAGACAAAGTTATGTCCAGCTGTTAGAGTTTATCGAGCAGATAGTGGTTGCAGGGCTAATAGACGGAGATGGGTGATGAATGTGGAGTATCTGTAGTGGTGGTGGTGGTGAAGGGGGCAAATGAGTGCCTTGTCTACTGTGGCAGTGTTTGAGAGACTGCCTTCAGCAACACCACTGTCATTTCATAACTCAGAGCATTGATCGGTCGTGTTTGTCAGCACACCAAAAAACAAACAGTGCCGAGCAGATAAGAGACCAGTGAGCTGATGGGGGGGAGGACAGCTGAGTTTCTCTAAGGCTAAGTGAAGATTGTTAGTCAGAGATCAATCAAAGATGGTGATTGATAGTGTTTAATGGCACAGACATGCAGACTTGTAAGGAGACAGGAGAGTTGGCTTTAACAAACTTTTCTTGTATAATACTTGAATCTCGCTTAAAAAGTCTTAAAATACGTATTTAAATCTTCATATTAGTAATAAACCACAACAAGGATAATTTTGTTCTATGATCTGCATTTGTCTGCCTGTATATGCGACAGTGTGAAAGTCATGAACTCTCTTCTTCTGGTTATAAACATGTTTCATACAAGAACCTACCGTGATGGCTCTTACAGTCGCTGGTATATATGGTCTGTTAGAAGTGGTATGTAAAGGTCTCCTCTTTATATTAATAAATGAGGAACACATTCAAAATAGACTTTACAGTCTCTGACCGGGAGTGATTACTCGTTATGTGCAGGATACAAACAATAAGTGCATCTGCTTTCGTTAGATTGTGTTTTTCTGTGATTGAGACTTAAAAGATGACCACATTTTGGGAAATCAGTTGATTGCTATTAACTCTATTGAATAAATTCTACCAACTTTTTCCAGTCTAAACAATAATCAGGTCTGAGTCGCTGTGTGGGGGTAAAGTCAAATTAAAGGCAGTTCTTCCTCTTTAGCCTCATTATCAGTGCTGGCAGCCTCACCTGCCCAAGAAAAGGGTGGTAGTCATCAGTCATCCTGTCCTTTAGTCTGTCAGTCAGTCCCAGACACACACTTACACAAAAACGCAACAGAAACACACACAGACACTCACAGAAGGACTGAGATGCAGCAAAATTGTCACACGCACAAACAAGCAGACACACACAACAGTGTAAGTGGCACAGGTGTGTCCGCGCTCTAATGAGGATTTATTGGCCGCGCTTACTTCCACAAGACCTTCAAATACTTCAGGTGGTTTTCAGCCAGCTGTAAAAACTAAAAACTTCTGCTCCTTGTTATATAACAGGCCATTGGTGGTGTGGCGATGTCCACATGCTCATAGAAGTTACTGCTTGCTGCTGCACAAACATACCAACTAGTTTTCTTTACTGTAAATTATGTCCTCAGTAGGGTCACGATAATAGAGTTTCAAACTCGATAACAATACCTGGGAAAGTGTGTGATGCTGTTTTAAGTTGTCTGATGTAATGCAAAAACAAGATTTACAAGATTTCTAAGATTGTTTCAGATACACAAACTGGTTTTGCTTATTTGTAGTTATTCCAACCTGAAATAATCTTAGAGTAATGTTAATGTTTTTTTCATTACATCTGACATTATAGATTATATTATAGTATATTATATAATAATAACAATATATTATATTATAGAATATTATATTAAAAAATACTGCTGACTTGATAAAGATTCTCTTCTCAGCAGCTGATAGCACCTTATAAAACTGAAGTTAAAAGTCTTGTATTATACATTAAAACACTAAACTTTAAAATATTTTGCAAACTTAATAAAACAGTTCTAGTTGGTTGTGTGAAACTCTTACCACCATCTAAAAACCTAATTGATTTCAGTCTCTAATACGGCCTCTAATAACCTTGTACCTGCACTGCAAATACACTATCTTCCATCTCTATCTCTCATTTGCATGTCTTTAAATGGAAATTATACTGCATTCGCCAAGCGTTAACACCCTAAAAATCTATTACAGGGATTTGTGTGTGTGATATGTTGATGATAATTCAGTGTCATCCAATCCTGGATGGTACAGAAGAGGCTCATTGATGTAGAGGTGCTGCCTTGAGTGTTCAGTGAAGCATGGACCTATTCCCCCACACATGCATTCATTCATGCACACCATCTCCTTTATTTTGCCTTGGCCCTCCTGGGACTGGAAGCGATGATGATCTGCAGTAATTGAGGAAAACGTGTTGTGAGTGCAGAAGGAGAGAGGAGGTACTGAGGAGCGGAGGAAAGTGTAAATTGCTGATGCAGATTTTGTACCAAAATTCTTCATGCTAGCAATAACAGAAAGCAACTCAATCTCCAAAGGGTTGATAGGCACAAAATGTGTAGCTATTAGATACAAAGTTTTCAATACGTCTTCACCAAGTACATACATGAAGACACAGTAATTATAAAAGTTTTCTTTGTAGAGTTTCTAAAGAATACTTATGCTTAAGAGATAATAACCCAGTGAAATATCTAAATATCTAATCTATTCTTGACAGATGTAAAACTGAAAAAGAAAGGAAAAAAGAAATACATATTTTTTTCCTTTATGTAGATCGATCTATCTATCTATCTATCTATCTATCTATCTATCTATCTATCTATCTATCTATCTATCTATCTATCTATCTATCTATCTATCTATCTATCTATCTATCTATCTATCTATCTATCTATCTATCTATCTATCTATCTATCTATCTATCTGTGTGTGTGTGTGTGTGTGTGTGTGTATATATATGTGTGTGTGTGTATATATATATGTATGTGTGTGTGTGTATATATATGTATGTGTGTGTGTGTATATATATGTATGTGTGTGTGTGTGTGTGTGTATATATGTATATATGTGTGTGTGTATATATGTATATGTATATACAACGAACATCCAAGAATACATTGGGAAGATGGCCCCAACTGACCGAGTGCTCAGTGAATACCTCAGGCAGCAGAAACCCAAGAAAGAGGAGGGAGACGAGGAACCATCATGGAAGGACAGGCCCCTGCACGGTATGTACCACCGGCAGATAGAGGAGGTGGCTGATATCCAGAAATCCTACCAGTGGCTGGACAAAGCTGGACTGAAAGACAGCACAGAGGCACTAATCATGGCAGCACAAAAACAAGCTCTGAGTACAAGATCCATAGAGGCTGGGGTCTATCACACCAGGCAAGACCCCAGGTGCAGGCTGTGTAAAGATGCCCCAGAGACAATCCAGCACATAACAGCAGGGTGCAAGATGCTAGCAGGCAAGGCATACATGGAACGCCATAACCAAGTGGCCAGCATAGTGTACAGGAACATCTGTGCCGAGTATAAACTGGAAGTCCTGAGGTCAAAATGGGAGATGCCCCCAAGGGTGGTGGAGAATGACCGAGCTAAGATCCTGTGGGACTTCCAGATACAGACGGACAAAATGTTGGTGGCTAACCAACCGGACATAGTGGTGGTAGACAAACAGAAGAAGACGGCCGTAGTGATCGATGTAGCGGTTCCGAATGACAGCAATATCAGGAAGAAGGAACACGAGAAGCTGGAGAAATACCAAGGGCTCAGAGAAGAGCTTGAGAGGATGTGGAGGGTGAAGGTAACGGTGGTCCCCGTGGTAATCGGAGCACTAGGTGCGGTGACTCCCAAGCTAGGCGAGTGGCTCCAGCAGATCCCGGGAATAACATCGGAGATCTCTGTCCAGAAGAGCGCAGTCCTGGGAACAGCTAAGATACTGCGCAGAACCCTCAAGCTCCCAGGCCTCTGGTAGAGGACCCGAGCTTGAAGGATAAACCGCCCGCAGGGGCGTGCTGGGTGTTTTATATATATATATATACAGTGGGGCAAAAAAGTATTTAGTCAGCCACCGATTGTGCAAGTTCCCCCACCTAAAATGATGACAGAGGTCAGTAATTTGCACCAGAGGTATACTTCAACTGTGAGAGACAGAATGTGAAAAAAAAATCCATGAATCCACATGGTAGGATTTGTAAAGAATTTATTCGTAAATCAGGGTGGAAAATAAGTATTTGGTCAATAGCAAAAATACAACTCAATACTTTGTAACATAACCTTTGTTGGCAATAACAGAGGTCAAACGTTTACTATAGGTCTTTACCAGGTTTGCACACACAGTAGCTGGTATTTTGGCCCATTCCTCCATGCAGATCTTCTCGAGAGCAGTGATGTTTTGGGGCTGTCGCCGAGCAACATGGACTTTCAACTCCCGCCACAGATTTTCTATGGGGTTGAGGTCTGGAGACTGGCTAGGCCACTCCAGGACTTTCAGATGCTTCTTACGGAGCCACTCCTTTGTTGCCCGGGCGGTGTGTTTTGGATCATTGTCATGTTGGAAGACCCAGCCGCGTTTCATCTTCAAAGTTCTCACTGATGGAAGGAGGTTTTGGCTCAAAATCTCACGATACATGGCCCCATTCATTCTGTCCTTAACACGGATCAGTCGTCCTGTCCCCTTGGCAGAAAAACAGCCCCATAGCATGATGTTTCCACCCCCATGCTTCACAGTAGGTATGGTGTTCTTGGGATGCAACTCAGTATTCTTCTTCCTCCAAACACGACGAGTTGAGTTTATACCAAAAAGTTCTACTTTGGTTTCATCTGACCACATGACATTCTCCCAATCCTCTGCTGTATCATCCATGTGCTCTCTGGCAAACTTCAGACGGGCCTGGACATGCACTGGCTTCAGCAGCGGAACACGTCTGGCACTGCGGGATTTGATTCCCTGCCGTTGTAGTGTGTTACTGATGGTGACCTTTGTTACTTTGGTCCCAGCTCTCTGCAGGTCATTCACCAGGTCCCCCCGTGTGGTTCTGGGATCTTTGCTCACCGTTCTCATGATCATTTTGACCCCACGGGATGAGATCTTGCGTGGAGCCCCAGATCGAGGGAGATTATCAGTGGTCTTGTATGTCTTCCATTTTCTGATGATTGCTCCCACAGTTGATTTTTTCACACCAAGCTGCTTGCCTATTGTAGATTCACTCTTCCCAGTCTGGTGCAGGTCTACAATACTTTTCCTGGTGTCCTTCGAAAGCTCTTTGGTCTTGGCCATGGCGGAGTTTGGAGTCTGACTGTTTGAGGCTATGGACAGGTGTCTTTTATACAGATGATGAGTTCAAACAGGTGCCATTCATACAGGTAACGAGTGGGGGACAGAAAAGCTTCTTACAGAAGACGTTACAGGTCTGTGAGAGCCAGAGATTTTCCTTGTTTGAAGTGACCAAATACTTATTTTCCACCCTAATTTACGAATAAATTCTTTACAAATCCTACCATGTGAATTCATAGATTTTTTTTTCACATTCTGTCTCTCACAGTTGAAGTGTACCTCTGGTGCAAATTACTGACCTCTGTCATCATTTTAGGTGGGAGAACTTGCACAATCGGTGGCTGACTAAATACTTTTTGTCAGGTGCGCATTCGCTGTCAAAATAAAAAACGCGCACAAGGGTTAGGGTTAAATTTAAAAACTGTACTTTTGAGTTAAAATATATATTTATAATTTTAATAAATGACAAATTAAAAATGCATGAACATTTTTTGTATCGAAAAAATATCGAACCGTGACACAAAAGTATCGAACCGAACCGAACCGTGAATTTTGTGTATCGTTGCACCCCTAATATATATATATATATATATATATATATATATATACACATATATATATATATATATATATGTGTGTGTGTGTGTGTGTGTGTGTGTGTGTGTGTGTATATATGTATATATATGTGTGTGTGTGTGTGTGTGTGTGTGTGTGTGTGTGTGTATGTATAGATGCATGTGTATTATCCCACTCAGGGCGATTGTGTTTTATATGCTAATTTGGTTAATGGGTATAAGCTGCTCCAGCCCATTCTCATTAGGTTTTCATTAGTCTCTTTTATGGAAATGCACAGTGACTATAGTGTCAAGTATCCAAACAGCCTGACTGTCTGAAAGGAAGTCAAGGGAGCTGTTTCCTCGCACTTAGCTTGCCTGTCTGTGGTACTGAGCCCTTCAGGCAGGTGGATCAATATGTGGAAATGGTATAAAAAAAGTTAGTAAGTCACTGTAGTGGTGAGATTTAATCTTGTTTTTCTTAACACAAGTCAATACATATAAAGTGCAGTTCAAAAAATGAAGAGGGGAAAAATAAACTCTTTCTTGGTTTACTTTTCATGGAACTATTAAAAAAACAAAACAACTCAGGCTCATCCCTCTATTATTATTCACTGGTATTGATTAACCAACTTGTCAGGGACAGTGTATACAGCTGGTAAAATAAGTACTGAAGTAAATATATTGCTAAAGTTGCCATTGACATGAACTTCTTACCAGATGTCGGTAACAACCCATCCAATCTGCAAATGCAAAGAGATCAAAACATAGATGTCCATAAATTAGGTTATATTTAAGTTGTGTGTAATGATGAAATATGAACCAGGGAAAATGTATTGAACATATGAAGAAAGGGGGTGCAAAAAGACATGGAAAGTCATAACACCAGCATAAATCTATCAGTAATTAGAAAGCAATCCTGCCACTTAGTGCAAATTAATATCAGCTGTTTCAGTCCCATCTGATGGCCTATAAAAAGGTGTCTCATTACCAAGATGTCACATAAGAAACACCTCACGAGGTCTCTCATGACCTTTACAACCTTATTGTTGCAAAACATACTAATGGCACTGGTTACAGAAGAATTTCAAAACTACTGAAGGTTCCAGTGAGCACTTTTGGCACTATCATCCGGAAGTGGAAAGAACATAATTTCACCATGAACCGTCCACGACCAGGTGCTCCCGCAAGATTTTAGACAGAGGAGTAGAAATAACAATCAGAACAGTTGTCCAAGACCCAAGGATCACTTGTGGAGAGCTACAGAAACAAGACTGAAGACTGGATTGCTAAAGAAAAAACACGTTGAAGCACATTTAAAGTTTACTGAAGAACATTTAGACAAACCTGTGAAATACTGGGAGACTATAGTCTGGTCAGATGAGACCAAAATTCGATGCTCTTTGGATGCTGTAATACACACCATGTTAGTTGGAGGTGGGAACATAATGGTGAGGGGCTCTTTTTTCCAGCATACGGCACTGGCAAGCTTCATTTAATTGAGGAAAGAATAATTGGAAAAGTGAACAGAGACATTCTTGATAAAAAAAGAAAAAAGAAATTGCTGCCATCTACCAGGATGATAAAGACGGGTGGACTTTTCAGCTAGACACTGATCCCAAACACACATTCCAGGAAACTCTCAGTTGGTTTGAAAGAAAGAAAAAGCTGCTAGAATGGCCCTACCAATCACCAGACCTGAATCCGACTGAAAATCTATGGAAATAACTAAAGTTCACAGAAGGGCCCCCATAATAATAATGATAATAATAATAATAATAATAATAATAATAATAATAATAACTTTATTTATAAAGCGCTTTCAAACAAAGTGCTGTACAGCTATCTGAAACTAAAAACATAAATAAATAAAAGCGATACATAGCAATACAAATAAAAAACACAATACAAGTTAAAAACAAGTCATAGAATTAAGACATGTAAGATAGGGTGAACAAATGTGTCTTCAACTTAGTTTTAAAAACCTCCACAGAGCATTCCTGCCTAATATCTTGAGGGAGGGTGTTCCACAGAAACGGGGCACGAAAAGAAAAAGCACGCTCTCCAGTTGTCTTTTTTCTGGCTCTAGGAACCTTTAGAAGGCCAGAGTCCTGAGATCATAGAGCACGGGATGAAACATAAAGGTGTAAAAGGTCGGAGAGGTATGAAGGTGCCAATCATTTAAAGCCTTATAGGTGAGCAGCAGGACCTTAAAATCTGCTGGAACCTGACAAGATAGCCAATGAAGAGATCTCATTACAGGGGTGTGGTGGGGCATGGTCTGCGGTGCCGTGCAGAGGAGGCGGACGCACCTGCACGGCATCCGCAATCACACCCCACCGAATTAAATATTGTACTGGGTCCTGTGGTTGGCGTTGTTGTTGTGGTCGTTATGTTGAGCTGGCAGCGGGAGAGCTGAGCTCTGGGTGCGGATGTACAGCAACCCTGAAAGTGTTAATAAAGTATGCTGCAAAGCATGAACGTGCACCAGGGTCTGCCGTGGTCGTTTACAGTGGTGCCGAAACCCAGGAAGGGAGGCACGGCGGGTCCAGGGATCAGTGTTTTGAGACATTTTTTTTTACATCACCTCACACCACAACCCCCCACCAACCCCTGAGTCCCCGTGTTTTAACACGGCGGGCGTGATTGCGGATGCCGTGCAGGTGCATCTGCACGGCACCGCAGACCACGCCCCACCACAAGGGGTAATGTGCCAAATTTCCCAAGCAGCTGCATTTTGCACCATCTGTAGACCTCTAAAACTTTTCTTTAGTAGCCCAGAAAGAAGAGCATTACAATAATCAATACGTGAAGACACAAATGCATGGACAAGAACCTCTGCATTGTCGCTTGACAAAACTTGTCTGATTTTGGCTATGCTCCACAAATGATAAAAGGTGGTCTTTGTTATCTCTTTTACATGAGACTCGAAGGAGAGCACCATGTCAAACCACACGCCCAAGTTTTTTTTACCTTGTCCCTGCAATTTATGACATTGTCATCAATTTTCAAGATGAAACTTTGGGACAAGTGCTGAAATTTTTGTGGTCCAATGACCATCAACTCTGTCTTATCAGTATTTAGTAGCAAGAAGTTATCCGATAACCAGCCCCTAATTGCACATAGACAAGGTTCTAGTTTAGAGACTTCAGCACAATTTCCAATGGTTAGAGGAACATAAAGCTGCAGGTCATCAGTGTAACAATGAAAGGTTACATTAAAAGAACGTAAAAGAAGACCAAGAGGCAGCAGATACATAGCAAACAGCAATAAACGGCAAAAGAGCAAAACGGGACAGGCAAAAAAAAAAAAAACAGCAATAGAAAACAGAACCTTCAGGATTTGAAGACTGGAAGAAATCACACCTGAGCAATGCATGCAACTACTTTCTCCAGGTGTTTTAAAGCTGTCATTACCAACAAAGGCTTTTGTAGCACTTTAAAAAATATATTTACTTAGAAAATTGGAGATGTGTTCAATACTCATTTTATGTGCTGTAAATAAAGATAATAGAACTTTGGCTGTAAAAGAAAACTTGTTTTGAGATCATGTCAATTTCATCTGTTTTTAGTACAGAGATGGTCTCCAGCCTGGTTTGTAAACCGTGAGGTAACTGAAAGAAAATGAGAAGCAGCTGAATAGGAAAGAACATGCATAGATTCCAGTCGTGATACATATTAACATGCGTGTTTAGTATAAAAGTATGAAATGCAAGTTGCCTAAATTTTTTAACCACAGTCACACAGACCTAATGCAGACTTAATGTAGCATTAATTTGTGTGTGTTTGTGTGTGTAAAATAATGGATGTAGCTTCCAGGTACAAAGAAAACCCCCAAAACTAACCAAATGTGAAGTGCCTAAAGCCTGTATTCAATCTGAAGGCCACCAGATGGCATTAGCTGTGGTTACAAAAAGAATTTGGGTACTATAGAAGTCTACGAGAAAACAGCTTTCTGACTTTACCACTGTAAACACCTTTCTGCTACGTTTATGGTCTCAGTCACTCGCTTTTGGTTATTGAATAAAAAATTAAGTCTATTTTGTAAGTCTTGGTCATCGGTCACCTCAAGACGCTTTATATTGTAAGGCAAAGACCCTACAATATTACAGAGAACCCCCCCCCCCCCCCCCCCCAAACAATTAGACGGCCTCCTATGAGCAAGCACTTTGTGACAGTGGGAAGGAAAAACTCCCTTTTAATACGAAGAAACTGCCAACAGAACCAGGCTCAGGGAGCAGCAGCCACCTGCTGCAACCAGTTGGAGGTAAGGTGAGGGGAGTCATGTCATTACAAATTATACAGTTTTCAGTTTTCAGTTTTATTTGTCATATGCAAGTTAGCACAGGGTCAACATTGCAATGAAATGTGTTTGACGAGCAGCAGTCACTCAGCAGCATGGTACAGTAGGAGAAAATATAATAAAATATAATAAAATAAAATAATAAAAAAAATAGAAAAATAGTAAGGAGCAAAATATTAGAGAGACATGGTAAAAGAGAAAAGATGACTAAATATATATGTATCTATAAATATAAATATATGTACACTGGTGATTAAATAAGAAAATCTTGAAAAGAAATATGACGGGAGGGCAGATGGGATATTGCACAGGAATGAGCAGCAGAAAATTACAGTATTGCACTTTTAAATATAAATATCAATAACTTAAATATAAATATCAATAACCTACACCTAGAGTGAAGCATTTCCAGAAAGAAGTGAAATACCATCATTTGTACTTGGTGTGGATACACTGCTCTGTCATCACAAACAGAGTGAATCGTGTTGCTCTTGGAGCTATTAAATCCTGACCAACTGTTACCACTGTAATCTAGGAAAGAGAATGTTTCAGAGTTGGTTGACTCTATACAGTGTTTGTTAGAGCTGTGAAAACAAGAGAAACAGCATTTACTGCAAGATTACTAGATCAAGATTACTATTGCATTAGCTTTTTGAGCAAGCTGCAGCCTATTAAAAGTCACTTAACTGAGGCATTATCCTTACTTAGTGGACCAGGGACATGTAGTTACTTCTCTGGGAAGGTAAACGCTAAGTTAGTGTGCAGATTACAGTGAATAATCTTCACTGACTGGCTTTTAACTTGTTATAGGCCCATCATATGCTGCATAATACAATTTTATTGTCTTACTAATAGCCCGGGATAACTTTTAACACATGTTCACCGATGGCTTCTTGTTGCTTAAAGTTTTCTTGTCAGGCAAACCTAAATACTGAAGCCTTATTGTCCTGTGTGAACTGAAATAGACCAGTGTCTCCATGTATTTTTTATTATTTGGTCATTAACATCGCACACAGCAAAATCTCCAGTGTTAAATTAACACTGGAGAGTGTCTATATGGGTCCACACCTCTGAGTGTTAAATACAACACTGTTGACAGTGTTATATGTTTAAAAGTAACCTAGTCAGTTTTGAAGATTAACAAAGACTAACACTGAGCAGTGCTGATTTTCTAACACTGGAAAATAACTCAAAATGTTAGAAATATTCCAGTGTTAGAAAATCAGCACTGCTCAGTGTTAGCCATTGTTAATCTTCAAAACTGACTAGGTTACTTTTAAACATATAACACTGTCAAACGTGTTAATTTAACACTCAACAGTGTTGTATTTAACACTCAGAGGTGTGGACCCATATAGACACTCTCCAGTGTTAATTTAACACAGGAGATTTTGCTGTGCAGATGTATAAGTTAGGGAGGTGTGGTAGTTGATGTTGGAAGGACATGCAAAGCGGCCAGCGGTGTGGCAGTGGTGTTGGTGTGGGGGTCAGTAATTTTGGAGCATTGTTGATGATAAAAACAAGGTGTGACTGCTTTCAGGCATCTCTCTCTTATGTCCTCCTTCCTTCAAGTGAACCAGTGTCCCGTGAAATTGGGCTCTAAATTACAAGACTAGTGTGCTCTGTGCAAGGGGTTTAAAAACGACTCGCTCTGCAGCTAAGGACATTGACTGGACCACAACAGTCAGCAAACAGGCGATCCGCAGGCCTGACTTTGGTTTGAGACTGGTGTAGTGTTGATAAAGGGAAACAATCTCTCTGTTTATCTCCTTGTGGAGGATGTGACGGTTATATCTGTTTCATCACTGTCATCATTATCAGCGTCAGCCCATGACAGAGATGGTGACGATTTTGGAGTTCCAGTTATAAATCAGAGCTGTTTCCCTGTTTGTCGTCCCCCCCCCCCCTCTCTTCTACCTCCAGCGAGAGATCGTCTTTATTTGAATAATAAGGCTCTTATCTCAGTGAGTTGCTAATGTGCCGGCCACTGCATTTCCTCAGTATCACTCTGTCTTCTTCCCCTCTGTTTTGTCCTTAATCATACATGCCTACTAACCCACACACCGCTCATTCACTTTTTATCTTCTGTCCTGGACCTCACCTCTCCTTGTCCCTCTTTCCCTCCACTGAAGGTAATATAGAGATACTGGATTCTTAAACATAAATCAGTCTGTTTTTTCCAGAAGTTTTTCCATCATATTGAGTTCACACTACAGATTTAATCAGCTGTCTCACTTGTAGAGGACTCTTCACTATAGTGCTAGCAAGCCATTTCTGAAATATTAAACTGCCCATCAGTTAAATCACAGCACAATTGAACTTGGTAAAAGACAAACTCAGGCATGTAAGCCTTAAAATGTTGAGCTTAAAATACAGATCTGAAAGCAGTCATGGGCGTCTTCATTCCTGAGAAAGTCAGTCAATGCTTTGACAGCTTTGAAAAGACTGTCGTGGATCATCAGTTACAGGATGTGCATGTACTGATTTGTCTCTGCCTCAACATCCCAGATGGAGATGTAACCTCCCCATATGTTTGAACCCGCCCAAATCATATGCTGAAAAATAACATACCGAAGTGGCCAGGCTTTTCTGATTGGTTGATCCTTTGGTTGGACTGGCAGTAGGTGGAAAAGGCCATTTGTCAGCAGTATCTGCCACTCAGGTCGAAGCCAATAAGATGTGGACAAAAATCTATTTCAGCATTAATGGAATAATACCACGGTTAATGTGCCACCTACTGGAGCAGAACACAAGGTCAACCCGAGGTCAGATCCATGGATGCTGGGTTGCAGATATCCCTTGATTCACAGTCATGGCCATGTCAGATTAAAAAAAATAACCCTGCCATGAACTCCTTGAGAAACATGTTCTAACCTCTTTTTTTGTTCATTAACCCCTAACTCTAACTTTAAGATGTTGGGATAGTGATGTGTATTTCCTCTCCTCCTAGGGTTACTTCTTGCTGTTTGAATCCATGTTGGACTCTGTCCTGTATGCCAGAGACCTCTACTTGGCTGACGGGGGCTCGGGTACGTCACATCTTCTGTTGCGTTAAGTCATCATTACAAGATCAAGACAGCAGAAAGGATGGTTACATCACAGCCAGTTGTTAGGCTAATGATAGGATTACATTGAGAAATGTTCTTCAGAGAAATGGGAGTGCATGCGAATGTGTTAATCACTCAAAACTGAGTGTGTGTGTGTGTGTGTGTGTGTGTGTGTGTAACTTTGTAATTCCTGTTTCAGACTGAGACCAAAGGGATGCAATTGAATTCACAGGCCAGTTTAATTTTACTGTGGACGTATCAGTGTCAGCCAGTTAATGGAAGTCATCAGTGGCTATTATATTAACAGGGATTGTTTGGATTGGTTTCCTTCTATTTTTTACTTATGTCAGATGGTACACATTGATGCAGAGTTTGGCCTCCAAACTTTCGATTTTTGCCTCAGTAGCAACTTGGTTAGGTGTTTTTAGGATATTTGGGTCAAAATGATTGGACCTTATAATGGAAACTACAGCCTGACACACATGGAAAGACCTCTCTCTCAGGTCACCCCACCCCTGCCAAAGTCCCAATTTAATGACATGTGCCAAATGTGAGGGAGCTAAAGAACGGTTCCACCACAGTGCCTTTAGTGGCTCTTGGGGAAATGAGAGCGAGGTCTCACATGCACACACATGTACACACATGTACACACACAGAGGGACAGCCAGAATGCGTATAGAGACAGATCTGTTAGTGAGAGAAATCAGACAAGTGAACGTTTGAAGTACGTGAAGCAAAGCTTAAAGGTCAAGATAACGTATGGTTCATCATGAGCCTTATGGTCATAGCACAAGCTGCTCTCATTGCCTCTACTGAACCGTCGCTCCACCAGAACTGCAGAATGTCAAATGAAAACACTCAAAAACAAGAAAAACATCTGACAGCAACATGGACTTAAAGCAGTGGAGCATTTGAGTGTCTGTCTGTAATGTCATCAACAGGATATAAAATCCAAAGTTAACCCGAGGTACCCTCATTTAGATTACTTGCATGTAACAGCAGCGTGATTAAGTGACTTTTGTTTTCCCATAAATGCACTTCTCATAGTTCATTATCTTCTACACTTACCTACAGACAGCTCAATCAAGTTATTGCATGTTACTTTTGACAAAGTAATTCCAGCAGCATGTTCCTCCCTGCTCCCATTGTGGCTTCACTATTCCCAAAGGAGTTTTTAGGAGTTCATTGCTTAGATATAATAATAATGAATAATAAAACACGCTAGGAGGGACAAATGATGGTAATTATTTTTGTGTTATAAAAGTATTTCATGCTTTTTCATTTTTGGCTCTCTCAGATATGTTTGATTTGATAAACTACAGTCTGATCAGCCTGGACAAGATTGTGAGCTAATGATTTACTCGGCTTTCTGCCTTTATGAAGCCGGCTAATTTGGTATGCAGGGTGCCAGACACTAAAAAGAAGTTAGTTACCTGTGACAGTAATATGAGTGGAGGCTTCCCTCTGTGGTAAACATCCCCAAGGCAGTATTTGTGCAAATAAACACTGCAAATATTCTGTATAAGTACAGCTAGACAGCACCTTAAGCTGTTCAAATTTACCAGTATTTGGCAATAGTAAAGTTGTTGTGTCACCTTAAATTGATCAACTTCTGTTCTCGAGTTTGTTTTAAGATTTTCAGTGTGTGTGCACGTCTTAGCTGAGTTATTAGTCCAGCCCTGCAGCACTGCTGCTGTATGTGTGTTTAAGCTACATTAGAAGAGAGTTACAGCAGCTCTCTCATTCTCCCCACTACATTAACCTCCCCTTCATCCTTAAATGTGTCCCTGCTTGCCTGGCGCAGCACAGCGTCCAGGGAAAAGGGATCTGTTTTGTCCCATGCTCCCTCCCACACCGTCTTTCCCTCATTCACAGCCGACCAATGGGGGAGATGGTGAGAGAAGGAGAGAGAGGTGGGGGGGTAGGCATGGAGGGGGCATGAGAAATGGGCTGCGAGCAGTGAGTCGAGAAGGACGCAGATGTCAAAGCCATGAATCTGGGGACGCCCCCCCCCGGCACGTTTCTTTCTCAGCTATTCCACAATACCCCCTCCTTTGCCCATTCATCTCTCAGTCTTCATTTCTTTTTCAGTCTTTCTCTCAGACCATCAGTCCAGATTCTGCCCAATCAGCACCTCTCCCCTCACCTGGCCCTAACTCGGTTCAGTAATCAGAGTAAAATGAAGTGACAAGTCCAATGTTTACGTGCCTATGTGTTGGTGAAAATGTGTGTGCACAGTCATTAGGTATAGTGACACTCACAGGGTCACAGGCAGGCTTCAGCTAATAATGAGAAGCCATGAGATACCCATCACTGAGCTGTCACTATCCATTCACGCATTTTATAGCCTGGTGGGTCGAAGGTCATGTGAGACTGAACACAAACACGTATGCCAGCAACAATGATTCAAATGTGATAATTTTAAATCTATAAATATCTTCTGTGCAAAAGTTTATGATATGCTTCACAGGAAAAACAAGGCCAGGTTTGTCACATTACACGTATATTACAATTAAACAATCCATTGCTTATAATATTTTATTCTTTACCCTTTTCTTTATTACATAAAGTACTTGATAAATTGATTTTGTTTCATGTTGTTTTTATGTTAAAAAAAAAATCTCAAAATATTGTCCTTTTTCCATCATTTCCAAGTGTTGCTTCATTCTAGGGTTTTGCATATTGGGACATAATAACAAAAATATTGTCATTACTAGGGATGGGTACCGGTGTCCGGTGCCATGATGGCACCGGTTCTGACATAAACGGTAGTAACCAGACCGAAAAGCAGCGCACATTTCGGTGCTTTATTTCGGTGCTTTTTTTTCCTGAGCTGTGATACACTTCTAGCCAATCATTTTACGTTTCCAAGGATAGTAGGCGGGGCCAGGTACGTACGTTCTTTTAGAGCAGAGCTAGAGATTAAAAATGCCCAAGGAGGACCAGTCAAAGTCTGGCTGTACTTCACAGCAAAAGATGCAAACTCAGCAGCAACAAGTGCTTTAAGCTGATACTGTGATACTGTCAAAGGAGGTAACACCTCAAATCCGATGAAACACCTGGAGACGCATAGCGTGTTTTTTTTAAAAGCCCAGAAATGCGCCGTATTTTATAGCTTGCTGCGAGACCTCACACCGTGCACATCTACTGCGGGTGGGTTGCCTGTTAGCAACATCCCCCAAAAACACGAAGAGGAGAGTCCTGGCCCCTAGCCCTGCCAGTGTAGCAGAAATGATGACGGATGATGATGCAGCAGCAGCCGTTCTTCTCTGGGCGAGTAGCTTAATGTTGTTCGTGTGTAATTTACGTTGAGTAGGCTAACCACGTTATTACATTAATGCATGTAAGGTGAACTAGCAAACATCATCATAGCTACATGCGGCTGTCTTCTTGTTTGATGGCAGATACTCCCTTCACCCTGGCCAAAAAGGCTAAAATGACCAAAGAAAAAGTGGAAAACAGTTAAACATGAGAGGTTTAGGACAAAGTTTGTGTTTTTTCCATTGTTTAAGCACTGCTTCCAGCCAAGAGTTATGCCATAAATCCCCTATAGCTGCAGAAGAGGCTAACATTGTTATCTTTTTACAAAAACCAGCTGAACATGAGAGGTTTTTGGACCAATTTTGTGTTCTCCATTCTTTAAGCACCGGTTTGAGCACCGTTTGAGCACCGGCACCGTTTCAAAAGTACCGATTTGGCACCGGTATCGGATAAAACCTAAACGATACCCATCCCTACTCATTACAGGTTCTAAAATGAGATACATCCTGAGATGAACAGCAGCACAGGATATTGCGTGATTGTTGCGGTTACCCTGTTTCATCCAAGTTCAGCTGTCTGACAGATGGCTTCAAATTTAATACTAGTACTGGTATACAGTGGAGTTCATGGTCTAGTCACTGATTGCGTAGTTCCTGTGGCTGCAAACAAGCCCAAATCATCACCTCTCCACCACCATGCATGTATGAGGTGTTTGTGTTGATATGCTGTGTTTGGTTTTCCCCAAATGTGGCGATGTGCATTTTGGCCAAACATCGTCACTTCGATCTCGTCTGTTCAAAGGACTTTGTTCTTGAAATCTTGTGGTTTGTTCAGATGCAAACCTAAGCTGTGCTACCATGTAGTTTTCAGAGAGAAGAGAAGTTTCTCTAAGAATTGCTCAGTTTGACCTTGGGGAGAATTTGGTGGGATGTCCACTCATGGCAAGAGAGGAACACATCTTGAATGTTTTTCAGTTGGGAATAATCTTTCTCACTATAAAACGATGGACTTGAAATTGTTTGTAAATGGCCTTATAGCCCCATTTGCTTCTCTAAGATCATTGCACTACATTTTTCCTCCTTGGCATTGTGTTGAATACTTCAGACGCACAAACCGAAAAACACCAAAAGTTTGCTTTCAAAGAGCTGCTCACACTTGCCTATGATCAGTTAATCAAGTGCATTTGATTGCGGCACCTCTCCATGTAGAAATGATTCCTATAGAAATTGTGAAATAAAGAATACGTGATGTAATTCATGTTTTGCAGGCCATCTGAAGTCGTATTTATCTGATTTTAAGACCTGTTAAGAACCAGATTATTTTTTATTATGTCGTGACATATAAAATCTTAGAACTCAAAGAGTTTGTTTTTCCTGTGATTGTTCATCATACAAATTTTTTTTAATCACTTTGTATTTGTTGCAGAGGAGAAATAAGTGACATGAAGATAATGTTAGTGTGACCTTTGTGTCCTTGGACGTGCGTTTGTGTGTCTGTGCGTGTGTGTCCCCTTGGCAAAGTCTAGTGCTGGACACGCCTACTGTAGCAGGGATTACCTCAAAGGTGACTTTGAGTACTTTGGCAGGCATTAATATGTCTGTCTGTGGAACAGCTATCCTGTACCAAAAACTCTTTACGGGTATATAGTTGACATCAAAACAAACCCCAGATGTATGTCCATCATGGCTTGAGTCACAAGGTGGTCTCTAGTTAGGTACTAAACATTGTTTATTTTTTGGTTGTTTGTTATAGATGTCTTTAGCACAGGGGCTGATACTTGCATTACTAGTAGCAGGAGTAGTTTTATATCCTCATGAGTGTTTTGAACTCTAGTTTAGGCCCTAGGCCTCAGTGTTGACTAATGTTGCTTCACAGTAGGAACAGCAATGGCTTCAAGCATCTCAGCTCTAACTTAATCACCAAGCATATTAGTCATCCAAAGAAATTTATTCAGATGTGAAAATACAATGACAAGACATTAACTCATGTTTAATGCTCATTTTGTGATGCAGATAGTTCATTTGATAGACAGTGTTATATAATTATAATACATCTTATAAGAGTTTTTTTCCTATGAGGCGGCAGGATATTGTAAAAAAATTTGGAAAATAATTTTAAAAATGTGCTTATTTTTTATCAGTAATTATTTTGTGTCAGTTAAAGTTTTGGGGTCACACCACAATCTTAAATTGCCTCAAAAGGCTACCATTTCATATGTTTCTGTAACAATCCTCAATCTGCTTTTCCACAAGTAATGAATCAGTCGTAGTCTGGGATCACACCGATTTTAGCTTTTTCTCCCTCATTCTTTATCACACAGCATAGTTATCAGTGTTGCTGCTGAATGAGAGAGAGAGAGCGAGAGCAGGCAAGTGCAGGCAGACTAACACTGTTATTGATGCTGTGGAACTTTCATTAGCACCTAAAGTAATGAAAGGGATAATGGACAGAAGGAAGTTGTTGGTTGTGTTTTTTTGTTGTTGTGTTTTTTTGTCTTTGTGTCTGCTTGAAGGGGAAAATTAGTTAACTATTTTTTCCCTCTTCTTTTGTAAAGTAATTTGTGCAGTAGAGAAACTTGACTCATTAAAACTTGGACTGTCAGGAGAGTGTCTCAAATCTCACAAGTTTAAGTCTTTTTGGATGCTCATGCTTCCTATGCAGTTTCTTGGTGGACAGCAGTAATATTTAGATGTTGGTGGACAGAAGTTATCCAGTGCACAATGCTAACTTCTTGACAAGATATTTCTTAGGGAACTCTGTGCACAGAACTGTGAGTGCAGTTTGAGTGCTGCTACTTAATGGAGATAAAGCATTAGTACTTGACTTCTTTTATGCTTTCAAACTGAAAGTTTGAGTGAATTTCATTTTTGTGGGAAACGTTTCTGAAGAGTGGAGGCTAGCCATGATTTTGGAATTGGATGTGTGTCCACACCCTTTGTCTTGAGCCATTTAGTATTAAAGTAAAGTGTGAAGAATGAAAGTAGGACAAAGTGGTAATCAGGCCAGTGTTTTGTGCACATGTGATGGATACAGTCATTAAAGGAGCTTCATGAAATTGATGCAAAACTCCACACCCCCAGGATCTTAAGGCGTTCTCTGATTAAATTTGTTGAATAGTTTGTGAGTTATTAAATTTGCTGACATTAAGGATGTCTCATCACTGAGAACAGACATTTATGGGAGCAGATTTTTTCACTCTCTCCTTTAGTTGTGATTAATGATCTTTTGAGTGGAGTAAATAAAATCCCAGAATATTCTCTCATTGTTGTCTGGGCAGCCTTCCAAGTGTTCAGGATACAGATTCAGTGTCCTTCAAAACTGTGGACAGTGATACATATGTTTGATGCTGTTATTTTACTGGAGTGTGTTTTGTATTGTTCGGAAAATTAGAGCAACAGTTAAATTCAATTTAAATGCATTACCAACTGAGGAGGGGCATATCACTGTTTAAAATGCTTTTGGGGGATTTATCCTGTTTTTTTTTTTTACCACATGGGGATCCAGTACGGACTCTTTATGCCGGCGAGGCGTGATTGCGAATGTCGCTCAGGTGCATCTGTCTCCCCTGCAGCTGGCGCGCAGATCATGCCCCACCACAGACTCCTATGAGCAAGTGCTTAGGTGACAGTGGGAAGGAAAAACTGCCCTTTAACAGAAAGAAATGTCCAGCAGAACCAGGCTCAGGGAGTGGAGCCCATCTGCTGGAACCAGTTGGGGGTGAGGGGAGGAAGACAGGGCAAAGACACACTATGGAAGAGAGCCAGAGATTAATAATAACTAATAACTGAATACAGCGAGGTGTATAAACACATAGTGAGCGAAAAAGGTGACTGAAATAGACTGCAAACAGGGTGTAGCATCAGCAGACAGGGTGCCGCAGTCAACTTTAGTTGGAAGATGCTGACTTGTCTACAAACACTTGTTAACTACTACAGGGAGTGCAGAATTATTGTATATACATATACATATATACATATATATACATATACATATATATACATACATACACACACACACATATATACAGGGAGTGCAGAATTATTAGGCAAATGAGTATTTTGTCCACATCATCCTCTTCATGCATGTTGTCTTACTCCAAGCTGTATAGGCTCGAAAGCCTACTACCAATTAAGCATATTAGGTGATGTGCATCTCTGTAATGAGAAGGGGTGTGGTCTAATGACATCAACACCCTATATCAGGTGTGCATAATTATTAGGCAACGTCCTTTCCTTTGGCAAAATGGGTCAAAAGAAGGACATGACAGGCTCAGAAAAGTCAAAAATAGTGAGATATCTTGCAGAGGGATGCAGCAGTCTCAAAATTGCAAAGCTTCTGAAGCGTGATCATCAAACAATCAAGCGTTTCATTCAAAATAGTCAACAGGGTCGCAAGAAGCGTGTGGAAAAACCAAGGCGCAAAATAACTGCCCATGAACTGAGAAAAGTCAAGCGTGCAGCTGCCAAGATGCCACTTGCCACCAGGTTGGCCATATTTCAGAGCTGCAACATCACTGGAGTGCCCAAAAGCACAAGGTGTGCAATACTCAGAGACATGGCCAAGGTAAGAAAGGCTGAAAGACGATCACCACTGAACAAGACACACAAGCTGAAACGTCAAGACTGGGCCAAGAAATATCTCAAGACTGATTTTTCTAAGGTTTTATGGACTGATGAAATGAGAGTGAGTCTTGATGGGCCAGAAGGATGGGCCCGTGGCTGGATTGGTAAAGGTCAGAGAGCTCCAGTCCGACTCAGACGCCAGCAAGGTGGAGGTGGAGTACTGGTTTGGGCTGGTATCATCAAAGATGAGCTTGTGGGGCCTTTTCGGGTTGAGGATGGAGTCAAGCTCAACTCCCAGTCCTACTGCCAGTTTCTGGAAGACACCTTCTTCAAGCAGTGGTACAGGAAGAAGTCTGCATCCTTCAAGAAAAACATGATTTTCATGCAGGACAATGCTCCATCACACGCGTCCAAGTACTCCACAGCGTGGCTGGCAAGAAAGGGTATAAAAGAAGAAAAACTAATGACATGGCCACCTTGTTCACCTGATCTGAACCCCATTGAGAACCTGTGGTCCATCATCAAATGTGAGATTTACAAGGAGGGAAAACAGTACACCTCTCTGAACAGTGTCTGGGAGGCCGTGGTTGCTGCTGCACGCAATGTTGATGGTGAACAGATCAAAACACTGACAGAATCCATGGATGGCAGGCTTTTGAGTGTCCTTGCAAAGAAAGGTGGCTATATTGGTCGCTGATTTGTTTTTGTTTTGTTTTTGAATGTCAGAAATGTATATTTGTGAATGTGGAGATGTTATATCAGAATCAGAATCAGAATCAGAATACTTTATTGATCCCTGGGGGAAATTATTTTTTGTTACAGTGCTCCATTTTAAACCAACATTAAGACAAGACAGACAATATGCTAACTAAGAATAGTACAATATATACATATATATACATACATACATACATACATACATAAGTCACTTATAAATAAATATTTGGAAAAGAAACATGTGTAGCTGTAGCAGCAAACAGTGTGTTAAGTGGATGCGTTGTACAGGGAGATGGCCACAGGCAGGAATGATTTCCTGTGTCGTTCAGTGGTGCTTTTCGGTAATCTCAGTCTCTCACTGAACGAGCTCCTGTGGCTGACCAACATGTCATGGAGTGGGTGGGAGGTGTTATCCAACATTGTCTTTATCTTGGACAGCATCCGCCTCTCCGACACCACCTTGAGGGAGTCCAGCTCCATCCCCACAACATTGCTGGCCTTACGGATCAGTTTATTAAGTCTGTTGGCATCTGCGACCCTCAGCCTGCTCCCCCAGCATGCAACAGCATAGAGGATCGCACTGGCCACAACAGACTCATAGAAAATCCTCAGCATTTTCTGGCAGATGTTGAAGGACCTCAGTCGCCTCAAAAAATAGAGACGACTCTGGCCCTTCCTGTAAAGTGCTGTGGTGTTTTTAGCCCAGTCCAGTTTATTGTCAATGTGTACTCCAAGGTATTTATAGTCCTCCACAATGTCAACACTGACCCCCTGGATTGAAACAGGGGTCAAGTGTTTCCTGGTCTTCCTGAAGTCCACGATCAGTTCCTTGGTCTTTGCCACGTTGAGCTGCAGATGATTCTGCTCACACCACGTGACAAAGGAGTCGACCACAGCCCGGTACTCTGTCTCATCATCCCTGCTGATGCATCCAACCACCGCAGAGTCATCAGAAAACTTCTGAAGATGGCAGGTCTCTGTGCAGTGGCTGAAGTCTGAAGGTGTAGAGGGTGAAGAGGAAGGGGGAGAGGACAGTCCCCTGTGGTGCCCCTGTGTTGCTAATCACCTTGTCAGACACACACTGTGGGAGACGTACATATTGTGGTCTTCCTGTCAGGTAATCAACAATCCAGGACACCAGAGAAGCATCCACCTGCATCGCTGCTAACTTATCACCCAGGAGGGTCGGCCTGATGGTGTTGAAAGCACTGGAAAAGTCAAAAAACATGACCCTCACAGTGCTCGCCGGCTGGTCCAGATGGGTGTAGACACGATTGAGCAGGTAGATGATGGCGTCCTCTGTTCCGAGACGAGGCTGATAAGCGAACTGAAGGGGATCCAGATGTGGTCTTACTATGGGTCGCAGCTGGTCCAGGATGAGCCTTTCCAGGGTCTTCATGATGTGGGAGGTCAGTGCCACGGGCCTGTAATCCTGGGGGCCACTGGGACGAGGCGTCTTTGGTACAGGGACGAGGCATGATGTCTTCCACATCACTGGGACCCTCTGCAGACTCAGACTCAGCATAAACAGTTTATGAAAGACTCCACACAGCTGGGGGGCACAGGTCTTGAGGACAAGGGGACTCACTCCGTCTGGTCCAGCAGACTTGCCTGAGTGAAGTCTCCTCATTTGCATCTCAACCTGGTATTGAGTGAAGGTGATGGGTGGGGGAGGGGTGTCAGGAATCTCACAGGAGGCAACATGTGAAGAGAGAGGCTGGCACAGTGGTGTGGCTCTGGATTCCAGGCTGACTGCAGGTGAGGTTGTGGGGGTGGGAGCAGACACTGTGGTGTCGAATCTATTGAAAAACAGATTCAACTCATTGGCTCTATTCTCACCTCCCTCAGTTCCCCTGCTGTTGGTTGGCCTGAATCCAGTGATGGTCTTCATGCCCCTCCACACCTCTCTCATGCTGTTCTGCTGGAGTTTCCACTCCAGCTTCCTCCTGTAATTTTCCTTAGCCTCTCTGATCTTGTCCTTTAGTAACACCTGGATCTTCCTCACCTCCTCTTTGTTGCCCCCTCTGAAAGCCCTCTTCTTGTTGTTGAGGAGGGCTTTGATGTCCTTAGTCACCCACGGCTTGTTATTTGGGTAACAATGAACAGTCTGAGCTGGAACAATGGAGTCGGTGCAGATTATATTGGTTTCACTGGTGAAAATAAATGATTGAAATGGGTATATATTTGTTTTTTGTTAAGTTGCCTAATAATTATGCACAGTAATAGTCACCTGCACACACAGATATCCCCCTAAAATAGCTAAAACTAAAAACAAACTAAAAACTACTTCCAAAAACATTCAGCTTTGATATTAATGAGTTTTTGGGTTCATTGAGAACATGGTTGTTGTTCAATAATAAAATTATTCCTCAAAAATACAACTTGCCTAATAATTCTGCACTCCCTATATTTATGCATACAAATAACCAAACATCAAGGCAAGCTGTGTAGCCACACAATGCACAATTGCATCAAACTGACATTGAAGTATGTCAACTAAAGTTGCTGCCTGAACAAAAATAAAGTGAAACACTGAAAGTAGTAACTTTTATAAGAAATAAATAAAAACTAGTAGGCCCAAGTCCCATACAATCTCAAAATGGCTCAACAAAACATGGTTCCTGCAACCTCTCAAAGGTTTTTAGCCAAAAACACCAGCCTATTGACATGATCAGGCTTCAGGGATGCACGCAGGCAGTTGACAACATTTCCACCAGTGCTGAAGACCCTTTCTGATGAGGCACTTGTGGCTGGGATGCAAAGATATTTCTTTGCCAGGATGGAGAGTCGTGGGAAGTCGTGCATCATATTCAGTAGGAATTAGGCCTACTCACCTATGGCCAAATGGGTTCTTTTTTGGGTTCATTGAGAACATGGTTGTTGTTCAATAATAAAATTATTCCTCAAAAATACAACTTGCCTAATAATTCTGCACTCCCTGTAGCCGAGCAGGAGTAAAACTTGGAAGTAGTGCAATTGAGACCAGAAATGGAGAACATCCGCCTTCAAAGTAAAAGTTGCATGTATTACTGTAGCCAACAACTTTTTAGAGATTTTACTTTGAAGGTAGACGGTCTCCATTTCTGGTTGTTATCGTACTTTTCATACTTTCACTACTGGTGAAAGAGTAATTTAGGAGTGCTTGCAGACAAGTCTTCATCTTCCACAAAAACTCTGAGCAACCACAGCAATCTGCTTGCAAATAAAGTATTTGCAAAGAGGTTTTCAGTCCAGCACTGTGTTGCTCTTTGTGAATGCCATCATTCCAGCAACGACTCACGAACTAGTTGTGGGGATACTCAAAAAGATCTAAGTGGCAACCATGATAAGAATTTGGGGAATTTCTATTTGTTTGCTCTCTTATACCAAATGTTATCAATTCCGCTGACTCCACCCACAACTATAAGTGCAAGTGGTCAATTCAGCTGCATCTCATAGGGTACACAGCACCATCCCTTACCAAAGCGATGCACCACCCATCACAGGAAGATCCTCACACATTGATGTTGTGTTTTGTATTTTAAAGTATTACATCGTGGTATGTTGTATATTGTGAATGCACTATTACAATATTCATAGTTCAGTATTTATGAGATTGTGCCTTCTGTAAAGCAGTATGTATGATGAGTAAACAAAGATCAATAGCTACATTAAAAAACTAAAAGCGAGAAAGAATATTTTATTTAATCTCTATTTGACGTAGTTGTCTCCTCATTTTTAGTGTTGCTCTATTGCGTGCCTTTATCATCATCCTTAAGCAATATTACATCAGTCAAAGAGTCTGAAAGCTGAAATATAGGCAAGATTTAAAGTAAATATTAATAGATCGATGAAAAAGCTCAAAGTGGGCAGGAAGAGAAAGTATGCATGTGCTGAAGGATGAGCAACTGTTGTCAATCTTTACAAGGTCAAGAAAGGATTTGAAGGAATATTCATGTTATGGAAAAGAGATATAAGTTAAGTGTCTTTTGTTTTGGTTTTTGGCTATTTGACTTTAGCCCAAATTTGGCAGTTTCTCTGCTGGATGTGAGTGTTGAGGCTTACTGATCAAACAGTGGTGATGCTGTTTTACTAATTTTGTTCATTTGTTTGTTTCGCTTCCTCACAGTGTACCCAGACCTTTGTAACATCAGCCTGGCAGCTGTGGGTGATGTACAGAAGCATCAAGACCGCATTGCATTCTGGGATGATGTATATGGCTTTAACATGACATGCATGAAGAAGGCTGTGGTGCCAGAGGCTGTGGTGGAAGTGTTGAAAGCAGACACACTCATCTCTGAACCTACAGTCATACAGGTAAACATTCAACCTTCTGTGTAGCTCCTTTGCAAATCCAGTGGCAAGGCTGATATTTAAAAGTAAAAGTAATGTCCTTTACCAAATAAAATGACAATACAACCTGAATGGTTGGCTTGTCTCTGTATTTATTTGGGGTTGTTTTTGGCTGGACACACAGTAGATAATTAAACGTGACTTGTCAACCAAAATAACTACTAGAAACTTTTTGTCTCTTTAAGTTAAACTCTATTTTTTCTCTTTATCTGACTTTGCACAGATATTTTTGATCAAGCTTACAACTTTGACTTTTTTTATTGTTCTGCCTTATTTGTGTTGCAGTGATTAGAGATCAGATATTCAATTTTGTCTTCGTTTGATGACACGAACAAGTAAAAATGTTCTGCAGCAATACACCTGTACACACAAATGGGAGAAATAGAGTCTTCAGGGCTCAGGCAGTTAAAAAATCGACAGAGAACGAGAGCTGCAGTTAGCTGTATAGAGAGATAGGGCCTTATAGCTTGTGTGTGTATGTGCATGTGTGTGTGTGGTGATGCTGTAGAGCTGGGTGATTGATCTGTCTAATCCTTGTTTAAGTTCTTCTTAAGGAAACTTCATTACTCTCAGCACACTGAGGACAGAGTAGTTTTAGCTGTGCTGGTGGGAGAGTGGTATACAGAGAATATGCAGATAAAGACACAAGGAGTCTCATATCTAAGAACACCTTTTGTGGATATATCTCAGAAGGATTGCTCTTTCCTCTTTTCTCTAATACCTTTTATATGTGGGATTTTTTTTTGCCAGTTGGCCTGTTTGCTAAGTACCGTGTCCTCCACCCATCTCAGAATGTGATGAATGAGGGTAGAACTTGATGTAATGGAATTTGAAACCTCTAATCGATAGTTTCTCCCCTCCAGTGACAAATAGACAGCCCCTCTGCCCAAATTACAAGGACTCCCATCTATTGCCTCCCTTTGATACGATCCAATAACATTCCATTAAAGCTGGCTGCTACTCCGGAAAATTGAGAGCCCTTTCATGGAATTATATATTCCAGCTAAGCAGATAAGTTTTTTTTTACTCACAGTGAGAAGAGATAGCAATGTTCAATCTGAGCAATGTTTAATTTGCTCCCTTTAAACCTGCCTTATGTTATGCAGTTGTTTCCAATCATAAATAGCTTAAGAAGTCATTTTGCTCCTTGGTATTCCAAATTGTTTCTTAAGAAAAGCACAATGTTTGCTACATACAATAGGGGAAATCATTATTCGATTCCCTGCTAAATTTGTAAGTTTGCTCATTTACAAAGAAATTAACAGTCTCTCTAATTTTTATGATAGTTTAATTTTAATAGAGAGAGAGAAAAAATGCAAACAACATAAACAAACAAACAAATCAAAAAACACATTACATAAAAGTTACTACCCAGCCAGAATTCTGGCTTCCACAGATTGGCTGTGTACCCAAAGGTTACAATTAATCACTTAACTACAGATACTACAGATCTCAACTCGTATGCTTAAAGCACTGTCCACAGTTTCTTCCATGCCAACATCTCCACCACCATTGCCAAGAACACAGAGCTGTCAAAGGGCCAGGGACAAGGTTGTAGAGCTACACTAGGCTGGAATGGGCTACAAGACTATCAGCAAGAAGCTTGATTAGACAAATATTGGTGCAGCCTTTTGGAAATAGAAGAAATATAAACAATTTCAGTCTCCCTGCCTCATGGCGTGAGGATGATCATGAGAAAGGTGATGGATCAGCTCAGAACTACACGGGAGAAGTTTGTTGATGATCTGAAGGCAGTTGAGACCACAGGCACCAACTATACCATCAGAAACACTACACTGTAATGGATTGTAATCTTGCAGCGTCTGCAAGGTCCTTCTGCTCAAGAAGGCACATGTACAGGCCTGTCTCAAGTTTGTCAGTGAATATCTAGATGAGTCATAGAAGGCTTGTGAGACAGTGCTGTGATCACAGGAAACCAAAATCAAGCTTTTTGGCATGAACTTGACCCGCTAAGTTTAGAGGGAGAGAAATGTACGACCCAAAGAACACTATCCCCAAAGTCAAGCATGGAGGTGGAAACATTATGTCATGGGGCTGTTTTTCTGCTAAGGATACAGGATTACTTCACTGCCAATAGATGGGACCATGTCTTGGAAGAGAACCTCCTTTCCACAGCCTAAACAGTGCTGATTGGTCTTCCGGTGTGATAATGACCCAAAACATACTGCCAAGGCAACAAAGGAGTTGTTAAAGAAGAAGCACATCCAGGCCATGGAGTGGCCTAGCCAGTCTCCAGACCTCAGTCCTGTAGAAAATCTGGAGAAGGAACTGAAACTTCAAGTTGCCAAGTGGCAGCCAAGATATTCTGCCTCTCTCATTTCTTTTTGAGAGAGCAAACTTACAAATTCAGCAGAAGACCAAATAATTATTTTCCCCACTATAGCAGTACAACTTGTTGGGTCTGCGCTTCCACAGGCCCAGCTGGTTTAGAAACTTATTCCCTTTAACGAAGCAAGGAAGCAAGATGAACAGCTTTAGCTGGTTTTTACTTGCTAGCAAGGGAGGCTAGTTGGAACCAGGCTCTTGGAGCTAACCGCTCCTCACCTGTCTCCTAGCCAACTTCAAATAAACAGCCTTCCTTGCAGCCTTTTATTCTGAGAACACAAGCATTACTAAACAACAAAACAGAACCCTCACATAGGATGTCCCATAATAAAACACTATAGCCTTCCCCACCAGCAGACTGGCTGGGGAGGTGGTCAGAAACAAAGGAATGTCTTTGATCCTACAGTTTGAACCAAGACTTACAAATTTAAGTACAATAATGGCAACATTTAACAATTTGACTCCAACACAACTGTATTCCTCCACTACCAGTAAGATTCTATCCAAAATCACTCTATATTTAAATCTATATTTTACTTTTTAGTCTGATCTAATTCTAGTATCTGATTGATGAATGTAAAAACAATATCCTCTATGTTTGAGTCCTCGCAATCGCTAAAATGAACAAAGAGAAGTGTTCTTGGCATGTACTCAATTTTCTGCTTTTGGCTCTCAGCTTCCAGTTACTACTGAAAGCTGTAGTAAGTAAATTGTCACAGCCCTAATTAGTCACCATAACTGTTATAAAGTAACATGATTCATTTAACTGATCTGGGTGCTCAGTGGGAGAGTGTATCTAATTAGAGTTGCTATATAAATAATGTCGGATGATTGTCAGAATGCTGTAGAGGAAAGTCATTTTTCCCACCCTTGATAGGATAATAGACAGGTGCAGGATATGATTTAGGAATCATTTCCTCTTTTGTGACAATTGTAGGGGATAGTACCCTTTAAAGCGCCCTTTAACTGGGCTGCAGTCAGCTATTTTGTCTCCAGTAGGGAGACATTTTTTGTTTTTTTTCGGCCAGCTCGAGTTAGTCAAAATATAATTACTTTCCAACTTTTTTCTAAGCATATATTTGCATGAGATTCCTAACAGAAATGCAATTTATTTAAAAAATCACCATTTATAGTGAGTGAAATCATAGCTTTGTACCAAAAAAACACAGTGATGGCAGGAAAATATGCCAGTTTTCAATTTGCCAGGCAGTACCTGAACAAAGCACTGATGTTAACATGTTCGCATTGACTTCTAAAACACAACATAGATTAACAAAGGCATCCTGTACAGCACATTTAATTTTCTCAGTAAACAATTCTGTGTACAGGTATGTTATTTCCAACATGTCAGCATTGGTTCTCTCAGACATAGTGACAATAGAGAACTACTGGGGAGATTTTGTAAGATTAGCCACTGTGATTGTGGTTCTGTTATTCCTCTGGTTAGTGTTTACTCTGTTCTGCCCGTGTGTTCCTGTATCTAGTCCGCGTTTCTTAGTTTGTGTCTTTTCTTGTGTAAGTTCCTGTTTTATTGTGAAGGTCTGTGTCTTATGTGAGTGTTTTCAGTTTGCCTCCCTAGTCTCGTCATGTTAATTACTCCCAGCTGTGTTCCCACCTGTATGTAATCCCCCTGTGTTCTCTGAGTGTATTTAAGTTGTGTCTTCTGTCATAGTAGTTGCTGGTTCGTCTGTGTTGTTTCCCCTCGGTCTCCCTGCGTCTCCCCGTATGTATTTCTCCGGACCTCCCTGCATCCTCATTCTGGTTTGTCTTATTAGTTTACCCAGTTTAGGTTTCCGGTTTCATGTTTTGTCGCCACTGCTGTTTGTACTAACACCCCTGTAAAGAAACACTCACCTGCACCAGAGCTGCTGCCTTTTGGGTCCTTTTCTACATTCCACACGGCTTGCCCCGGCAATCCGTGACAGCCACACTATTATAAGAAATCTCTACTTGCCCAAACTTGGTGAAGAGCTTTGATTTGACCAACTCTGCTGTTATGAACAAACAAACTCTGTCACAGACTCTATGTAAAATTCAAAAGCAAAGTATACCAACAAGTTTTTTCTGTTATTCTTTGAATTACTTCACAGTTCACACTGTCATTATTATTATTATTATTAATCTTTTTTTAAATGCAGTTTTGCCTTTTCCCTACAGACAATTGACTGTAACAGAGTGTGTCTGTCTGAGCTGGAGTTTTCATCAGATTTCCACTTGAAGATAACAAACACCACAGACTGCACGGTAAGTCAGATATATACGTACTGGCTTTTGTTCATTTGTAGTCTGTCCACATGCTACACAAAAAGCCCCTGAAACAACATTGTACATCCGCAACCATTTATCAGAAATACTGCGTGAAAGGAACAAGGTGGTACAAACAGAAGAGATATCTGTCAGCACGTGCTGATATATTATGTCTCTGTATTGTCTCTCAGTTGGATGTTGAATAGAGTTTCAGCTTGAATTGGAGACACCAGGCTAATGTGATTTTGTATTGCATGCCATACAACATAGTCAGTGTACATGGCCTGCTTTGCTTTCCATGTCATACATAATTAATTATTTCATCACCCACAAATACTTTGTGGGTTAAAAACACGTAAGCACATATTAAAAAGGATTTCAAAGCTAATCCAGCCTTGTTAACTGGTAATATTCAAACCACATTCGTGCATGTCCTTCCAAAAGTTTGCTCAACCTGTTAATTTTATTTATTTTTAGCACTCAAAGCACATGTGGAATGATGAGAACAACTGTAGTCCTGTGTGAGGCATTATCTGACTCCTAGTTGAACCTGTGAGTAGGTCAGCTTGACCAAAAACTTCAGTACAAAATTGAAGTGCATGGCACCAAAGCATGAAGAATGCTTTATGAGTCCATTTGGACTGGCTCTGGCAGCCACCATCAGCCCCTCCAGTCATGCCACCCAATTCCATGAACTTCCTACAGCATCACAGACACATTTCTCTCTGCAACACCAATAATAACCACCCAGCTAAAGAAGAGCCTCACTACTGTGGGCTTGGAGAGAAGTGATTTGTCCATAACAAGGCCTATTGTGTTGAAGCAGCTTTGTACTATGCTGCAGTGTTACCGCACTGGTGTATGGGTTTAATGGATAATCAATAGGTGGTTATTATCTGGCTTGTGCTCCCTGGGTAAGGCTGGTGGATTTAATGGGATTTGTAAACATCCTTTCATTTTTCCTGTCTTCTCTGCTCTGTAATTGAAAACATCCCGTTTCTATTTCTGGATTGTAAGTCCAGTCATGTTAGAGGTAACAGATGATAGGATCATACATTACGGAAGTGGTTTTTCAGTTTATTGTTATTTTTTGGCAATACTTTGTCCTGCTTTCTTCCTGTTGTTTCACATGTCTTATTATTCTCAGTTGCTGTGATGTATGTAGGAGGACAGATACTGTATGTGTGTGTACGTCTGATGTGTACAATTTATCGTTCAGTCATGCTTGTTTCATGTAGGGTTGTTTTGGTTTTTTTGCATTTATAATGCAAGTACTCTAAGTGTCACTCGTGTAAATTGTAAATACCTGCCTTGAGTATCCAGCCTGCTTGTCTCAGGATTTACAGACGGACTGTTGCCCTGTGGGAGTAGCATGTTGTTACCATAAAGACACTGACCTGTAGTCAGTATTGGCCACAGCTCCTCAGTAGTAGTTAAGATTGGGGTGTGTGAAGGGTAAACTGCTCCTGGACCAGTGCTCAGGGATTGGTGAGGGAGAGCTGCTTCTCCTGTCCTGTGATGGAGCGCCTGCTTTTGTTCTCCTGTCGACAGTCCATTCATCAGCTCAGCCTGCCTAACCTTGCATTAAATGAACAGCACAACCCCTGCGTCTGCGCCGCTCACGCACAAGACAAATCCTTTCACTCTTGCTGTTTTTTCCCAGTCCCTTTTTCCTTTCCTCCCTCTTGAATTCCACACACTTTGCACCCTGTTTACATGCAAACGTTGAAATCTACCTGCTGCATACAAACTATATGTGCTGAAATTTTCATTAAAACTCTGACTGGTCTGGCATCTGTATCTTTTTTTTTGGCTTAACCCTCTAAAGCATTGCTGCCATCATGATCCATTTACCTAAACTGTAGAGTGAGTAGCAAAATATCTCACCCCCTCTCCTAAGGGTGGAAAAGATGAATGCTGATGGCATAGCAGGAGAGAATAAGTTTCTGTCTGTAATTAATTTTAACACTGCTGTCTCGGTGCTGCTGACATAGCTACTGTAGCGCTACAGAGAAAAAAAAGTGAGCAATCCATCTCTTACCTGCTTTCCATCAAATTTGAATTGGGTGTATAAGGGAGGGGGGGGGGGGTGGCCTTCTGGACTGACAGGACAGGTACTCTTCAACTTCAAGGACAATTTTCAGAAATCCACTCTAACTCTTAACAATGCAGCACTATGCAGCATTTTGAGTTAAGCTATCAGTTGATTGTCAGAAAAAAACTGCCTTGGCAGGTTATTTCCACTTACAAATCATCATCAGCACACTGATTTATGCAAATGTCCTGAAAGTTACAGAGGAAGTGTTCTGAGTTTAAACTTAAAAGTCTGCATGTCTGTCTACAGAAGGGTAATACACGCAGCACTTTAATTGGCTAGATTATATTTGATTGAGGAAAAAAATGTGCTTAGAATGTGTTTTCCCTTCAAATAGCATTGTCTAACATCGATACAGTTCACTATTACTACTGTTATTATTATTATTATTATATGTGATCACAAAGTTGTATAAAGCTTGTTCTGGGCTCCCTCAAGTTAGGTCAAAGGAAACTGATATCCACCAGGTCCTTAACACTGATTAGTAGCCATAGTGATTCTAACAGTGGTAATTCTAGTATGTATTTATGAATAGTGGTTGTAACATTCAGCACTGACAGCATATAATGGCACTATTTCCGGTTCAGTATTTAAAAAGGGCATTTGCTGACCAATGCAATACCAATCTACTAAATTTGGTAAACCTGTTAATTAAACAAAATTGTGACCTGTATAAAATTAGTCAGTAAATACAGGATGTAGATAATTAAAAGAGCCTTTGGCCTGATTAGTGATTTAGAGCAGCCATTCCCAAAGTCAAGAGTGCTGCGGCCCTTCCAAGATATACTTAATTTCAAACTGAATTTCTCTTATTACTTGTTACTGTGTCCCACACTTTGGGACAAACAAATTAACAGTGACCAACGCCCAAAGGTAAAGGCTTTAAAGTGACAAAGCTGGAGTTTGTCTTCATGCCGTGTGACTATGCTATTTTAACATGCCCTCCACTCGTGCATTCATCAAGCACTCAGGAGCAAAGCTCAGCAGTGGAGCAAACAGTCGGTTTTGCACAGCTTGCCTCTCGACCTTCTCTAACTGTTACTGTAGAGCATCACGAATGAGGAACACCACCTGCAGGTGTGCTGACTCGTGCTCCACCTGAGCCTCACGGCTGCAGTTGAATGGCGAGGCTGAGAGGAGAAACGTAGGGGGAAGGGGGGAGGAATTCACAACATCTTGCTCGTGAGGTGGTCGTGCTTGAAGCCTCCACGCCTGGATAAACCCCATCAAAAGCGCATTAGCCCTCTATTCTCCCGCCCCCTCCCTCCCTCCACCTCACCGCCCCTTCCTTTCCGTCCTTTTAACCCACCCTCTCTTTTCATGCATCCCCCTCCCCACCACCGTATAATAGTATCTGGACGGGCCACGCGGCTCGCTGACACATAGCCAGGCGAAAGAGGAGCGATGATGAATTGCTCCCTGTTGGTGTTATCCATGATGATAATTATTAATTTTCCCCCTGTTCTTCCTGGAGAATGGGGGCCGGAGAGCTGCAGTCTTGCAGAGCCTCCTCTGTGGGCCGCCAAGAATCCCACTGTCATCACTTATCACAGACAGAGCCGGGGCCCAAGGCTAAACGCTGATGAAAATGAAAAGCGCTCGTTCTGATTTGTCCTGTTTTTGGTGTGTGGTTGTGTGTGTATGTGGCTCTGTGCTTCCTCTCCTCTGTCTTATGTTTTTGATCCCTTTTTGTCTTCATCCCCTATATGGTAGGAAACATAGGCTTTTATCTGATTTCATAAGATGTCAGGTATGACACAAAATTTTTTTTTGTTTAACGCCAAACAGGACAGCTTTTTTCCAGCAAACACCTACTATTTGCTACCTGCTTAGTAGATGGAGCAGTCCATCTACTGGTGAAGAAAATTGTAACATTTAGCATAGAGATCACTGTTTAGCATGGGCGGCGGTCTTATATCGGTCGTTATTAGCTATTTGCTCGTTGCCAGTACTGGTACCATTAACTGTCGATAAATGTAAAGTAAAAAAGCAAAGATGTGTGAGAAACGCCATTCAATCATGTTATTTATGAGTGTTGATGGTGTATAGTTTGTGCACATGAGCGTACTCTTTAGTGTCCCTGATGACCACACACGTGTTTGGAATCTGAGCAAAGTCAGGAAGTGTGTGTGAGCAAGTTATCGGTGACAGCATTGTCACATTATAAGCTCATAAAACTGACATAAATGCTGAGACCAATACTTTTATCAAAATATCGGCATTAGTATTTGTCTTAAAAACGCTATATGCCGTGCTGTAATTTAGTATCCTTCCCAGTTTTTGGAGAAACTGAGGAATAAAGAGAGAGATTACCATGCTTAAATTCATCAGGTGGACAGAGACAAGGCTCAAAATAAATATGGGAGTACATGGGCAAATATTTGCCCTCTGGCTAGCTATAACAACTCTGTAATCTGTGACATGATGCCTGTTGTCTGTTTAAATACTAAAATAATTTCCATTTCAGGGAATTCACCTTTTTTTTTCCATGCGAAAATAAACTTCTTTTTACTGTTTTCAATACCCATCTGAAGTTGAACTTTCAAGCTTTTACTAAGTCATTTCGGACACCCGGATAAGTTTGATAAGTTCTTCTCTTCCTCTTTAATTAAAAAAGTGCTAAAACATGTACAAATCAGGTGAGTCATCCAGACCTCATTTGATCTTCTTCTGTTTTATTTATGAGGCTGTTACATCCTGTTTTTTCAGTTGCGATTTTAATGGGGCTCTGAGCTGCTAAGCTGTTTGTGTATTTGCAAGTTTCTCTGGCCTAAATTTTAATTGCCCGTCTCGCTGGCTGTGTGAAAGTTGCACAACGCAAGAAGTGACAATCAATCTCGCTTATGAGGCATTGTCATCGACGAGGCGTGATGAGGATGATCTCTGCCTCTCTGGCTGAGAGAGGTGAATCTGCTCTGCCTGACGAGTAATTACAGCTAATTTCCTAATTACCTGAGCAGCGAGCTTTTCTGTAGCGTTCATTAAAAGCCATAATTGCATTGGGTTGACATGCTCTTTTATCCACTTTGGGTTCTTTTCTCACGGTTTAGCTGCGACTTGCGGTGCTGCCCCTGCCTGTCTCAGTCGATAAAGGTTGATTGAAGCCTCGGTGCGTGGAGTTTATTGAACGCAGCTTCTGACAGCAGCATGATTATCAGGGTTGCGTATGTGTATTTTTGAGTGTGCTGCAAATACTTTTAGTATTGCAAAAAAATCTGAAATTGTTTGGAGAGTTTTACAGAAGCTGTGAACAGATGGTACTGTATTTTATGTCTTGAAAGAAGAAGCAGCATTCCCTCTGGCATTTAAATGGTTTCCCCATCCTCCATTCCCCATCTTCCATTACCTTGCAGTTTTTGTCTCCCTACCTTTTGTCTGTTTTCCTACCTTTACAGCTTCCTTTCCTCTCTTCTGTATACTATTTTCCTCTCTTGCATTGATTCAGCTCTTCTTTGTCTCAGAGAGCCGGCCTCCAAGTTGTCAGCTGCATCAGGATTAAAAGCTATTAGTTCTGCATCATTGCCACTACAAGTGCGCTCCTGAGATTGATAGAGTGGCTTTGTTCCTCCAGTGGGGGCAGATATGAGAGGAAAACAAACCTGGGGGGGGTTACACCTCATATTTGACAATGGTCACCTAAAGACTTTCCCTCAGTTTGTTTTTCAGTCAAATGTGTTTATGGCGCTGCAGGACTACAGAGCATGTTTTGGAGCAAAAACCACACTTCCTTGCTGGTTTTTAGTGAATTTACACAACTGTAAGACATGTTAAAAGCTCATTATTGGACCAGAGATTTTTCAGATGTCCGATTTCCCTTTTCCTTGTGGGAATTGTTGATTTAAATTCAAATGTATGGAGTAAAGCGTCATTCATTTTCCTTAACCTTTCCTTTTCTTCTTTTCCTGACTTTTGAGATTTATTTTTTTTTTTACATTATTGGAACACTGCCACCAAAATAGCCACCTTTGATAATTTCATATAACAATCTAAGGTATATATTTTTGTTACTGTCAGCAAATTTCGCCCAGTGTTGCCTCATGCGGTAATTTGTTTCTTTTGTCCAGTGACAAGTCTCAAGCGAGGTGAGAGGGAGCACGCGGGGACATGTTGTTGACTCAGCCTAAATGAGAAAGCAAGTTGTTTTTGAGAAGAAGTGGGGCTGAAGAAAATAGAATGCAGTTCCCATACAACTCATTTTGATATCTACTATATGTAAGCTGGCATTGCCACTGTGGCTCTACAGACCACACACTAGGGCTGTGCAATACTGCACACTGGCCCTGTAAATAGAGGGCCAGTACTGCCGATACCAATACCAGTGGAGAGCAGTGTGTCGTGATTCATGAGATGAATCATGTTCAGTTTTCAAATTCTGAACATATTTTAATGACCACCAAGTTTGGAGGCCTGGAATGTAAATATCCATCTGATCATGTCTCTGTCAATGTCTGTGCTTTAAATGTTCTATAGGCTAGAAACAAAATAGAAAGTCAACACAAAAAGGTTCAAACATTTTTCATTGTGCATGTTTAAGGTTTATTTTATATTATTTTTTAAATTAATGCAGTTTAGTTGGCTTCCTACTAAACTTAGTGGCAGTATTGATCAAAGTATCGATCCTATCATGCTAGTATTGATCCAATAGCAATACCAGCCTTGATATCAATACTATTGATACTATTGATATTTGCATCAATATGCCCAACTCTCACACGTAAGAATAACATGACAAAGCTGAATTGCGCTTTCTCCTTTAAGGAGCACTTTAAACACAAAGATAAGGGTGCATATCGAAAGTTTTTTTTTTCTCCCAGTTTGTTTTTACTGTCTTGTTCTTGAACACAGTCCTTATCATGTGGCTCATATTGCTCATTAATATCTCGAGACATGGTCTGCCTCCAGCCTCGTGCGCACTCGCTCTCTCAGCTCTGCATGTCACCGTTGCAGTGTAGTCAAACAAATCCAGGGGTTTATTGTACTGTCACATTCTAACACACCCCTCATATTTCATTGCAGGCAATTGTGGGCTACTTTGACATTTTCTTTGACAAAGGCTGCAGCAACAAGGTAAGCAGCGACCGAGCCATTTAACGGAAACTCAATTATGTTCACGCTTTAGCGTGTTCCTCCTCCCTGAGGCATTCGCTGGCAATCGACGGGCGTCCTAGCCGACTGCTGATACAAGCACTTACCCAGCAGAGCCGGCCAGTTGGAACAGGCGATGCCAAGCTGTGTGAGCAGCACAGACACGCCTTCTGATTGCACTTCCTCTTTTACCTGAAACTCAAGTTGCATTCTATTGATTTGAATTTCAGTAAGATTCTGTTTATTGTACATACTCAGCTATAAATGATTCAGAGACCAATAGCTGTAAGAGTGGGTCAGCTTTAACAGAAACTCACCTCACCTTTTTTTTCTGCTTTCTGTGGCATATTTGACAGGAATCAAAAAAACATGGTTTCCTCTTTTGAAATAGTTTCACATTAATGCTAATTTCTTTCACAAAAATCTGGCCCTATAAATAGATTTGAAGTCCTTAAGCATTCAAATGTTTTGTTTTTTTGCACAATAATACAAAATGACAAAGTGATCCTCCTTTATAGAAACTCAGTACTGACTTTAGGATGCTCTGCTAATGTTTTTTCCCTCTCCACATTACTAGGTGATGTTCTCCACTGGTCCTCAGGTCACAAAGACACACTGGAAACAGACCGTGTTCCTGTTGGAGAAACCTGTGTCTGTCCAAGCCGGTGAGTCAACACTTCCCTGAGAAACACTCTACGACACTGTGCAACGTTTAGTGCTACTGTCTACTCAGTTCAGTTTAATTTTTTTTACTCTTATTTACATATTTTATAGGCAGGTTTGCATTTAATATTCAGGTGTGGTAATTCTCATGATATCATTTCACTCTTCTGGACCCTTTGGGGTGCGTCATAGCGTGTTGCAGTCAGTAATCTGTCTGTGGTGGAGATGTAGTGAGGCTGGTTGACACCCATTATCCGTCAAACACAGTGACAGCGAGGGATCAAAACAAATCGCATTCAGCCATCAGAGGCACCATGTAAAACTTCATCTGATAGCCAGCTGCAGGCCTCTGAATCATGATATGTTACAAGGGAGGCGTTTTGTAACTGGCCAGTCAAATATCTGCGGAATCGCTGTATCAGCACGTTAAAAGACAGTTAACTGATAGAGCTTGATGTGAGTCGTATTTGTATGATTGTTTATGGAAATGACTTTCTTTAAGCCCAATCTCCACCAAACTGAACTGGACGTCTTGTCCTGTGTCTTGTGTTCACTAACAGCATCATACAGTGATTCATCTAATAGCTATATTTTTTTAAATATTACAGATTTCACTTCATTGTGAGGACACTGACGCAGAAGTACATTATTAGAAGACATTTTGTTTTATGGTGTCATGTGTGTCCATTAGAATCACAAGCAGATGCCCACGGCAGGGTACTCAGAGCCATTATGCTATCATGTCAAGGCCCCTTGTGGTGTGGCTCTCACACTTTACAAAATGCCATCAGTTACTAAACCCTCATATAAGCACAAAAGTGTGACACAAGCGTGACACAAGTGTGTCAGTGTGTTTGTTGTTGTGAGGACATTTATTTCACCATTTATTTTATTATATTCACTTAAACATTTCCAAGTTTAACGATCACAAGTAACCGTACAACTCTTAACCTAATTCTAACTATATCCCTAAAACTAAATCTTAAGCCTCAACTGGGTTTAAAAGGTGTTTCAAAAATTGAGGGCTGGCTAAACCTAAAATTTCATCCCTCAGATAAAGCTGGCTCTCCAGTGGCTGGCAGTAAAGGCATTCTTCCTCAGTTTAACACACAGGGGTTTTGCTGTTAGAAAACAAAAAGGAAAAACAAAGTCAGATCACCTTATTAAAAAGTCTTTTCATCTCAGAAATGGTTGAAGAATTTGAAGGTTCCAGCATGTTTTCCTTTTCAGACATGGTGCTGATTCTCAAACTCAACCAGCCAGTTCTTTTCTCTTTATTGTAAAAGAAAAGATTATTGCTGCTAGTGTTGCATTCAAAAATGGTATTCCCGTCACAGTATATCAGTTTATATACAGTGGTGTGAAAAAGTATTTGCCCCTTCCTAATTTCCTGTTTTTTTTTGTATGTTTGTCACACTAAATACCAGACAAAGATAACACAAGTAAACACAAAATGCAGTTTCTAAATGAAGGTGTGTTATAATATAAACTAAGTGTGGTATATCACATCTTGGGACAGCTGAGTTTAATTTCTCTAGCCACACCCACACCTGATTACTGCCACACCTGTTCTTAATCAAGAAATCGCTTAAGTAGGACCTGCCTGACAAAGTGAAGTAGACCAAAAGATCCTCAAAAGCCCGACAACATACCAAGGAAATTCAGGAAAAAATGAACAACAAAATAAATTAGATATCTTAGCTTGGAAAAGGTTATAAAGCTGTTTCTAAAGCCGTGGGACTCCAGCCTGCCACATTGAGAGCCATTATCCACAAATGGCAAAAACATGGAACTTTACCGGGGTGGCTGGCCAGCCAAAATTCACCCAAGAGCACAGCAACAATTCACCCAAGGGGTCATAAAATATCCCAGAAAACATCCAGAGAACTGCAGGCCTCACTTAAGGTTAAGGTCAGTGTTCATGTCTCTACCATAAGAAAGAGACTGGGCAAAAGTGGCCTGCATGGCAGAGTACCAAGACAAAACCACTGCTGAGCAAAAGGAATGTAATGGCTTGTCTCAGTTTTGCCAAAAAACATGTTCATGATCCCCAAGACTCCCCAATATTCTGTCGACTGACAAGACAAAAGTTTAATTTTTTGGAAGGTGTGTGTCCCATTACATCTGACGTAAAAGTATCACAGCATTCCAGAAAAGGAACATCATACCAACAGAAAATATGGTGGTCATATAATGGTTTGGGGCTGTTTCGCTGCCTCAGGACGTTGAAGACTTGCTGTGGTAAATGGAACTGTGAATTTTGCTGTCACCAAAACATCCTTAAGGAAAATATTTGGCCATCTGTTTGTGACCTCAAGCGGATTTGAGTTCTGCAACAGGAAAATGATCTAAAACACACCAGCAAGTCCACCTCTGACTAGGCCACTCCAAAGTCTTCATTTGTTTTTCTTAAACCATCAAAATCCTGATCTAAATCCGATTGAGATGCTGCGGCACGACCTTAAGAAAGGTGGTTCATGCTCGAAAACCTTCCACCGTGGCTGAATTACAACAATTCTGCAAACATGAGTGGGCCAAAATTCCTCCACAGCCATGTAAAAGGTTCATTGTCAGTTATCGCAAACGCTTGTTTGCAGTTGTTGCTGCGAAGGTTGGCCCAAACAGTTATTAGGTTTATGGGGGAAATCGCCTTTTCACACAGGGCCGTGTAGGTTTGGATTTTTTCCCCTTTAATAATAAACACTTTCATTTGGAAAAAACATTTTGTGTTTACTTGTGTTATCTTTGTCTAGTATTTAAATTTGTTTGACAATATGAAACATTTAGATGTGAAAAACATAAAAAAGAAAGGGAAATCAGGAGGGGGGTAAACACTTTTTCACACCACTGTAATACATAATGTCTGGATGATTTCACATTTATTACTGCTGTAAACTCTTTCTCTCTATGTTATCATAATGGGAATCATGGATATGTCTGCTGAAGTGGGAATGGATGAGCTTTGAGACTGGCTGTCCACTCAGTGGCCAGATATCAGACTTAGTCTGCTGTAATAAATGACCTGTGTGGGGACAGAGCCGCTTGATGTCCAGCTACTCCTAGCCGTGCTCAGCCTGCGAGGCCAGCACCCAGGGTGATAAGAATGTCAAAACTTCTGATGCTGCACAGACGCTATCACGGGCTTTGCATTATCCTAGGGAAGATAAATGCATCAGAGAGAGAGCAGAGAAGAATAGTATGCTAAAACAGAACAGAACTAGGAAGCTGCACAGTGATACCAAGAAGCATTATGCACCAGATTTTTTCACATAATAGTGCATGACATGGTCATGTGAAAAAGAATAGTGTGAAAAACACAAAGTTCAACCCACGATTTAGTAGTCTGTGGAACCTTTAGCAGTAATAATTTTAAGTTTTACTTTTCTGTTTAATTTTGTCAGTCTAATACATTGTTGAGCAATGCTGACCACACTTTTTTTTACAGTGTTTTCTTGTTTCATTGATGTTTGTTGTCATTAATTTATGTACAGCTCTCTTACAGACCTACTACAGCATTTCAATTATGTTACAGTTAGCATTTTGACTGGGCCACCTTGATTTTGTTTTTTCCTTCTTCAGCCAGAGATTTGTTGCTATGCTAAAGATCATAGTCCTGTTGCAGCAAGGCTGTAGCTCTCAGACAGATGGCCTGACATTAGACTGAAAAATATCTTAATCAGGGGGAGTTCATGGTAGGTGCAATCACTCCATGTTAACCAGATCCTGTGGCTACAAAACAAGCCCAAATCATCACCCCTCCTCTATCGTGCTTAACAGTTTGTATGAAATGTTTGTGGTGATATGCTCTGCTCTTTTTTTTAGAGAGAAGAGATTTTGTCCTGTAGTATGCACTGCAAGGCATATAACACTGCAGATCATTTTTACCATCTGAAGCAGTGCCATCCTTTAGAGCATGCACAATGCTAGACTTTACTCTCCCATCCCTCTCCTTATGCCAAAAAATGAAGAGCGACAGCGATAATATGAATGCATCAGCCTATTTTTTGGTAAAAGACATGTTGGTAATAAGAATAGTCAAAAATTAGGTCTAAGGTCCATCTCAGGTGAAATCTCACCAAAACTGTTCTATGGGCTTATGACAAAACAGGGCTTCATTATTATTATTATTAGTAGTAGTAGTAGTATTATTATTTGTGTGCATTTTTGTAGATTTCTAGATTTCAGGAAACTAAAGAGCCGATTTCCTTTAAATATGCGGTGTACATTAATGCTTATTATCATGTGTGTTATCATGTTTTCGGGACCTCCAATAAACAACTATCCTGTACACAACCGGTGAACACCAAAAATGTAAAAAACCTCATGTGCCAATGGCCAGTCTGTTCACAGACTGGCCATTGGCAGTCTGAGCATATTAATGTCAGAAAATCAAACAGTAACATCTACAAGCTGACAGTTATAGTTTTTGCTAATTTGGGTTAAAAAAATTACAATTTAAAACGAAACAGCAGATTTGAATATAAGTCTGGAAGGCAGCTGGCTGGTGGTGTGTCTAGGTATACTCCTCTTTTGCATGTGCTGCCATCAGCTTCTGGCTCTGGTAATCCTTCATAGGATGTTACCTTTCCTGTAGAAACTTCTGAGCTCTGGTTATTTTTGGAGTGTAATGGATATGACTACCTCTAGAGGCCACTAGACCAGTTTGTAGACTTAAACTTGTTCATTCCTCCCACCTCTACACATGTTCTGTCTCACTCTGGTCTTCTTTGATCAGTGCCTATTTTACCTAGTCCTGAATTATCTAGAAGGCATAATGTCATGTTGCACCATTAAACACACAGACACAGATGTGTTTGTAGCCTGAGCTTTTTCAGCCTAGAAGATTCTGCCTCAAATTGGACAGATTAAGTCCATAAAGATCCATCAGTTTGTGCATGCGTCTCAAGCTTGAACCGAGCAGTGCAAGCAGAAAAAGTTAAATGGAAGAATAAAATGAAGGGAGAAGCAGGTTATTGATGTGCTTCCTCTACCCCAGCACCCTAACGGTCTCCAGCCTCCTCCAGGGGCTGTAAACCAGAAATGGAGTTTTTAACAGCATTCACCGGCTGCCTGCTAGGCTCCCATGGTGTACTTTTACAACACCCATATACACACATTCTTCTTTACACACTGAAATGCACAATTGTTTTTGCATAGTTCTGTACTAAACTTCCCCTTAGCTGTAAGAGAAAACTTTCTAAAGTTACCTTGAAGATGATAAAAGTCTCTGTTACACACACACACACACACAATGGCCTCTCCTCTCGGGTTATGACTGAGAAGCACTTTTAGCTCTGATTGGCCGAAGTAAGGGCTGAGCATAAACAGCCAGTGGTTGTGTTTCATATTGGCTCAGGCTGTGGTGATTTATCGTGGCGGGACCAAATCTTATTTGATGTGTTTGTACGAGGTGCAGCAGTAATTAACTCTAAGGCCGCACTTCTGTGGGAGGCCCTTGCTCAAGAGAGAGTAGGCACGCAGCAGCCTGGAACAAAACATTGCTGCAAATCCTCCCGACTGGCAGCGTAATAAATTAAACAGAAAATCATTTGTCATGCTCTGGTGTGTTTGTGTAGCTCTAGTATTGAAGAGGAGGGTCTGTTTTTCACAGTTTTACCTGCTTAATGTTCACTGGAGAAAGGTCACATTTTCTTCTTTGCCTTTTTTTTGTTTCGGTCCAAGAAAGTACCTTGAGCTGAAGCAGTGCCCTGGTTACGTGCTCAGAGCTAGTCAGAGCAGCTAAAACATGGGCGTGCATCATCATCCAGGCTTTCATTGGTCAGTCAGGTAGTCTTTATTCCTGCCCCCGTTTTCATGACTCACCTCGTGTGTCCTGAGTGGAACCGTAGCTCTTCCAAATATCCTCACCCCTCCCTCCCTGCCTCACCTCTCCAGGCACAGTTTAAACACCTCTTTACCTCCTCAACCCTCCCCCTCTATCCTGTTTGAACTCTGAGGGTCCTTGAGCTGTCGAGCAGCAGTGGCCGAGCTAAGCTTAAAGTTCTTCAGGGTTGTAATTCAACACATGGATCAGTTGTGAGTGCAGACCGGTGCTCGGGATATACAATCCATCATCTCTGCACCTCTGCCTCTTCGCTGTGCGCTGAACGAGACCTGAGAAGCAGAAAAGGATTAGATGAAAGCAGATTGGAGCATAAGGGAGTATGCCAGAGAATTGTGAGTGAAATGTAGCTATGAGCATCACATCAGTGTCAGGTGAAGTCAGCTGCTGTGGCTTGCCCTTTTGTATAAAAATATACATCAGGATGACAGAAGGATCCCCAGAAGCTTTAAGAGTGAACATGTGCTTGAAATGAACTATTTTTAGCTCTGTTGTGTTGCTAAATTAACTGTGCGCGCGTCCCTCTTTATACTCTCTGCGACTTTCCCTCCTCGTATTCCCTTTCTTTACACTTTTAGAAAAAGATTTTTAGAGGGAGATGGTGGTACTAGTTCTACAGGAGACTACAGGAGTGCTAAGTGAAATGTGAATGACAACAGTTTAAATGAATCACATATAACTCTGGTGTAATTTCATGGAGAAACGCTGCACTGGGCTGACATGGGCGCTTTCTGTGGGCCTGGTGGTGCTTAATGATACTGGCACGGTGATGTATGACATCGCAGTGAAAGCCCGACACCGTTCCCCGACTCATTTCCACACATGGTTAACTCTTTCTCCAAGGTTCTGAACGGCCAGTTTACTGAAAGCACGAGGCCCTCTTCCACTGGGAGTTTGCACTGACTGATTACAGCAGAGCTGCTTGCATACACCATGACTGAAAAGACACTCTGTCATGGGTTGTTTGTATGCTGCAATACACAGCTGACATTAGACGGACAGCTTAGAGAGCATGAGTCTTTGGTCACAAGACATTTTTATTTTCCTTTCAGTGCTGTTTTAACAAAAGGTTACCAAAGGTCAAGCAATTATTTCTTTGGCCTTTATCAACCTCTTATCAAGTGAAGTTTGACTGCAGCCTCCCAAAACCACCACACTCCATCACAAGACTACCAGTAAGGCAAAACCCAGTCCTCTAGAAACTTATGGCTTAGGTATATTCAGTTCCTAAAAAACAAGGATAAGGAAAGAGAGTTTGTTTCATAGCTATCATTGACTGATTTCTAATGGTTTTCTTTATCAGCTTTAGATTGTGGAAATTGTCTCATTTTATAAGTCAAATGCACAGAGACCAGACTTCAGCCTTTGTAGAGACACAGGAAAAGACAAACTAGGCATGTGTGTCAGTGACCTTTTCCTTCACGGTTGGGTAGTTTTGCTTCTATATTGTTGACCGATGACCAAGTTTATTAAGTTGGGGGTGGAGTCGGGGGCAGAATGGTGTCTTTCAGTTTATTACTATGGGATGTATCTTGTTTTCAGGTTTGCAACATTTCTGTGTATTGTCTTTTGTAGAAATCTTTTGGTAAAGTTTTATTAGTTATAAAAAAACAAACTGGATGATTGGCATGAAAAAAGAACATTACAAAAGTTATTAACCAGTGTAGTAATTCAATTTTATTTTATTTTTATACCACCAAATCTAAATAACGGTTGCCTCAAGGCGCTTGATATTGTAAGGTAAAGAACCTACAATAATACAAAGAAGACAGAGAAAACCCGAGCAATCATATGTGACCCGCTATGAGTAAGTGCTACAGGCAACGGTGAGAAGGAAAAACTCCCTTTTAACAGGAAGAAATCTCCAGCAGATCCAGGCTCAGGGAGGAGCGGCCATCTGCTGCGACCGGTTGGGAGTGAGGGAAGGAAGATGTGCTATGGAAGAGAGCCAGAGATTAATAATAAATGATTAACTAACTAGTACAACTTTATTTCCTAAAAAGGTTGCGATGCTGTGTAAACCCTTTTTTTTTCTGCCATTCACAAATTAGAAACAGATCAAGGGCAACAAAAGACTGGACAAGCTGCTGAAAAATACCTGTTGGAACATCTGAAAATTAATTTGGTTATTTGTTGATGATCTTTGGGTCCTTAAAGGAGCAGCTTTAATAAAACAATTGGTGCCTAGCTCAGCTACCATAGGGTGAGATGCGGGGTAAACCCTGGAGAGGCCACCAACCTGGCGCAGGGCTAACACAGAGAGACACTCACACCTATGGGCAATTTTAATATATAAACATATGCTATCAACGCACAGTTAAAAAGAGAGCATTTCCAGTAGGATCAGTGTGCACTATTGCACATGGCATGGGTAACTTTACCATCTGTGAGTGCTGGTGTGTTAATGCTGAATGATATATGCAGGTCTTGGAACAGCATCACTCCCTTCAAGTGACTACTTTGCTTATTTTAGTAAGACAGCACCAAACAATATTCTCCTCTAAGATTTCTTGTCATGTGTACTTTTGGTTTGGTTACTTGTTTTTAAATACTCTTTCTGAAAGTGATTCAGTAATAAGGTTGTAATAAACTAGAAAGTTTTCACCACTGTTCTCTCCCAACATAGCAGTGGCCCCCACTTTCCACACCCAAATATGGAATATTCTTATGTTCCATTACAATTTGTCACACAGTGGTTTTTGTTTTTGTAAAAGCCCCCACAGAGAAACGCCACGGCTGTTTGCCCTCCTTGTAGTGAAGTGACAGCCCCAGAGCACAGCACCAGCAGCAGATTCTGTGACAGCACCGTTGGCATGGAAACGAGTAAGACATGACAGCAGCGATGGCGGACAGTTTGCTGGAGAAAGCTCCACTGTCAGCATTTTCTCTCGTCGTCCTCCTCTAACCTCCAGCTATGTGGAGCGCGCAGCATGCGGAGAGGAGGCAGGCCGGGGATGGAGAGCGTGAGAGGATGCTTGTTTGCCATTTGGGTAAACATTCATTTACCTCCAGCAGTCAAACGTGAAGTTAATCAGAGTGATTATGCGTCATAATCAGCAGCGCCTTCTCACAGCCTCACCGATCACTCGTGCATCGCACTGTAGACGCGCTGCCTCCTTGCTGCCATCTGGGGATCGCGACACATCTGCATTCATACACGCACGCTCACAGACAATCTTGCTTATTAACATACATTAAACCACATTGCCTTTACACACATCATCATTTCTGTAAGCGACAGTGCGTTCAACTCATACTGCAAAGGCCTGAGCTCAGCAGCACTGTAGTGCTGCAAGGCATCAGGAAGACTTGTTTTTATGAGCAGTTACTCATTTCTGGTTTACTATGGACACACGGATTGATTTCAGTCTAATTGTTTTCTGTCTTTTGATTTATTCATTTATTTATTTTTTATCAGTGCATGATATGTCCAGTTTTATTTCCCTGAAATTTCTATAAGGTGAATAAAAACAAAATCCACACACATCAGTAGTGCACTTGAGCAAATATGACATATGTAGCTGCATGTATACTTTATAGCATTTTGGTGTTTTGGTGTTTCTTTGTTGTTTGCTAACACTATAGAATGTAGAAAATACTGAAACACTGTCCCTCTTTTACAAAAAATGCTCTTTTTTTTCCTCTCAGTTTTGGTTCAGTGCTTTGGGACTTCCTGCCTTTGTTAGTAATCCTACCTGACTAGAATATATTAAGACAAACTGATGGTAAAAATCTTGTCTTTCTTTAAACTCTGAGTTTCATTTGCAGATTTTTACGTGGTTTTTGGCTGTAACTGTTTATATTTGATTTCTTTTAATTCATATTACTTCAAAACTGATGATTTACTGTAATGTGTCTTATTAACAGCCTTTATATTTTGAGCAAAGTTCTACTTCTTGTGGAAAGTTATCCCTCAGGGGTAGATTTCAGCTCACAGATGAGTTAATGATGACGCATCCCTTCAAAGAGAAAGAGGGAGAGACCCTCCAGTTAAATGTGATGTGACTTCAGTATAAAAAGGTGTACTGTACTCATATTTCGCTGTCTTTGATATTTTCTTTAGGGGAAGAGCTTCAGGGAAAGATCACTGTGCGCAAAAACAAGAAGGATCCACGCTCACTGTGGGTTACCTTTGAACTCCGAGACAGGAAGCAGACTTATAGCCTCCAATAAGGACAACCATCACATGGTCCTTGCCACGAGTAGTTCGAAAGAATTAATACCTTAAGTGTTTTAAATGTTGGTATTGTTCTTGGCTTTTGAAATAAAACATACTGTAATATGAGATTTCCTCCTTGTCAGTGTCTTTTTGTGCACATTCAGTGTAACTACACAAAAATGCACATTCAGCGTGACTATGTGTTTATTTTTACACATACTGCCAAATGCATGCTGCTGAAATAGTAACTGCAAATGGTTAACAAAGGATCAAGGCTTCTTTGCTCTTTGTGCACTTAATTGTTTTATTTATTTAATTTTACCTTGATAAAATTGACATTTTCCCATTAGAGTAAAAAATGTTCATTTTCCACCTTTAATGTCCATCTTTTTTTTTTTTTCCCTCACAGTTATAGCTTCAAGTCTGTCATACTGAAACAGGAGCCATCACACCAGCCACAGGTTCTGTGGACATTTAGCGCAGGTTTATCTGGGTTAGGTTTATGCCTGAATTTACTCTTCTCTCGGTTAGGATGAGTGTCACTGTCCCTGCTGCCAAGAATCAAGCCCGTAGCATCATATTACCACCAGGAACCATGTTTTACAGATAGCTATAGACACTTTTTGAGTTCATCACTGCATCAGACCTGTTGCCACAGATTTCCATTCCAGTTTTGGTGTAATTTGGTATACTTCAGCCTTTTCCCCTCCCTTTCTTAATGATGGCTTCTTGATGGCCATCCTTCCACTGAGACCATTTCTGATGAAGTTTTGGCCGCTTTGGCCTGAACATACCATTTAAAATTTGTTCTTTACTAAGTTGTCTGTTATTTGCGAACACAGCATTGGTTCATGCCTTAAGTTATCTTTGTCAATAAGTCAATAAAACGAATTACAAGTCTGAAGCCCAGAAATCAAGATGTAAAGAAAAAATGAGTGACTCAAAGTTGCTTGAGTTCTACCCAAAAGAGTTTTTAAGATTTATCTTATAATATAATTAGAATCTTTTTTTCCTGGGGTAATCTTGGGTAATCACTGTGCTTGTGGAAACCATCACAGTCATCTTGTAGTTCTACGGTGTTCCATAGACATCATGACTCAGTGTGCACAATCAGTGTGAATGTTTGCTGCCTTTAAAATACATCCAGACTTTTATGTGTCACAGAGGGTCTCAAATCAAATTCAGTCAATGTTAATCAAGAAGCACAAAGTGGAGCACCAAAGGCAGAGCATATTTTTATAAAGAAAAGATTTCCATTGGGGATCATTAAGTAGAGGATATCAGCTAGCCAAACTCTTGTCTAAACCATTTAAAGTCAGTTCAGCAATCAGAGAGGCTGGATATTTTTCTGAAGCCACTATACATGCAACCTTGATGTCTGAAGATTGTTTAACAGTTAAAGACAGCGTCAGGTGCAACCTTAAGTCTTTCTCTTCAAATCCGCAATTTTACTAATTTCACTAATTCTTCAAATCATCACTCACATGCATCTCTGCCTCATCCAAAGGAGGCTGCTCTTTGTTACAGATTGTGTGCGCTTGCCAGGTATCCCTCCTTATTGTCCTACTTTGAGCTGTGTGATACCTCAGCAGGGGCATCATCCATCTTCCGTGAGTTTACTGGGACAATGCAAAAATGAATTTAAGCTTTAAAAAGGCTGACTGAAGCCTCTTTACATACTTCACCGAGCAGGTCTGCTTACAATCCCCCCCCCCCCCCCCCCCCCCCGAGAAAGAGGAGTCATCTGTGAGGGGAGCAGCGGACTCTGGGCCTGGCTCCCTGTCTTAATGATGATTTGACGGTCACATTTCTACCGCTTCCCTGTCGTCTCTGGCATTCTATTCCTACAGTGTGCTGTACAAGGTGACATCAAACAGGGCGAATGCTTTTTTTGTGTACATGTTTTATTTTTTCTTGCAAAGTTGGATTCGTGGGATTTTGGTTGCGTGGAGTCAGCTCTTTAACTACGCTCCATTCAGTAGTGTCATTTTTGGCTGGACTGCGAGGGACCTGCATCTAGAGACTTTTACGGAAATCGTTCAGCATCATTCCCACATTTTCTGCGGTGTTGTTTCATAATAAACAAGCACTGATGTGTCCTTTGATAAAACTGACGAAAAAAAGAATTCACAAAGCTGGCACCGCCGTGATTAAAAGCCTTAAAAGAGCCTAATAACGCGCCTTTGTTCACAATTGATTATGTTTATTGTCTCACAGCCTGTGCCATTCGTTTTCTCCACATTATTCTGTAAAAAAATGACGCTCATTCTGAGAGGTAATCAATTTTGTAAATCTATTGCACTTAAACGCTCATTTACAAAGCAACATATTTATGACACATTCATTGCTTTGGGTTGGATCACTGTGTCTGAAATAATAATGAAAACGAACGTCAAACAGAAGGAGAAAACAATCCTGAAGCTCAAAGAATTTTCTTTACTTACAACGAAATAGCTCCTTAAATGAAACGAACCCAATTTATTTATAAACACCTTGGGGTCTTTGTCACTGGACGAACTTGAACTGCAGTGTGTGAAGGCTCTGTCAGGGCCGACTGATGAGGATGCTGATAATGGGAGTCGTGCGCCTCGGCATGACCCCCCCCAGCTAACCCCCCTCCGCTGAATCACGGCTTCCCAGGCGTTAGAATTGGTGCGGCTTCTTATCGCTCAGGCGACAGGGGGAGTGATCAATTAATTACAAGAGCTCACATAATTAACGAGCACGAGGAGACACTCGGCGAGAGGCAGTTCACATCCTCCGTTAGGATGCAGTCCGCTCAAAGTAATGAAAAAACACACACACACACACACACACACACACACATATATATATATATATATATATATATATATATATATATATATATATATATATATATATATATATATATATGCTGACACAGTAGAATTTAAACAGTTGCAGGATGTGACGCATCTAATGCGCACTTTCTTCACTTTGGTGCGCGTGTGCAAGTAGTGTAAACCACGCTGTTTCTAAAGAAAATACAACAAACCGGGGTCTTTTTGGCAGTGGGCGTGTATGTGCGCGCGCGTGTGTATGTGTGTCAGTCCGCGCGCACAGCGGTCTCTGGAAGAGGAGCAGAAATCAATTACAATTATTCTCTGTTGACAGTATAATTAAACTCAAGGCTGTGGCTAATACAGCCGCTCCAGACTCTTATCTGGAACGGACGGAGATTTACAAGCGCAAGCAGCCCGGCGTGCATAGCAAGCGAAAGGCCCCGAGTGAGACCCTCGCGTGTCCTGCTGGTACCACACCGATCACAGCGGGCGAGCAGAAACTGCCCCAAACTTCCCCAGCTGTCCAAAATACATAAATAAATTAATAACTTAAAAAGAAAAAGAATCAGGGCATTAAACGGACATTTAATGTACTAGTTTATTACAGCGGTTCAGATGACGTTTTTAAAAGCGCTCCGAGTGCTTAGAGAAGAAAAACGCCATAACGACCAGTTCACAGTATAGCAAGTTAGTTTAAAACATAAATTATTATTTTCGTTTATTTATTTTATTGTTTTTAGAGGCTCTTTGAGATTTATATCGCATGTTAGTGAACGCTACCTGGTTAAACAACGTACTTGACTGGCAGCGACGCACTAATTATTTTTCCGTTCACTGGGATTGACCTGACTTGACTTCACTCTTGTGAGCAAACTTATGTCCACGTTGCCGGAAAGGATCAAGAGGAGCCAGTTTGGCTTGTTTCCGACACAGTTTACCACCCGTCCCGTGGCCTTTGTTTTCATTTAAGCTCATAATTAACGCTCCATTCTTAAATCATCAGTTCACCAGTGGGGTTTTAGTTTGGGGGTAAAACACAACTCACGGGACACGTGTACAGCGAGATTCGGAGAATACGCAATGCAGTGTTTTAGACTGTACAGTATGCCCCCCTCCGCCTCTTTGGGGTGTCACTGCTTCCAGTGCAGGCTCCAGTGGTTGGCTCCGGCTCCCCTTAAAACACGTGACTTTAACTTTAAAAAAAAAAAACAGAAATCTTCTTGCGTAAGACTTTAACAAATGAGTAGCTTTGTCAAGACCTCGCCCACTTTTTTTTCTCTGTATTTGATCAGTTTCCTATTGGTGACGCACGAAGGAACGTATAGAGCCCAGAGCTTTGTGCGTAAAACCCGCCAAGTGGAAAAACTATTTATAGTTCAGGCCATTTTTAGCACATGGTGTATTCCACCCATACAACTTCTGAAAATGTGTGTGTGTGTGTCTAATTGTAATTGTTGAATGTGAATTTATGAGAATAACTATAAAGAACTCCCTCATCTTTGATTGTCAGCTTAAGGCACAGTCTTAGTTTCTTTTCTGTAAAATAAAGTATTTGATGTTGCTACGCTAATTGGAACTACTGGCTTATCCTGGCTCAGCACAATGCAAACATTACTTAGGCCTCGGTGCGCTCCAGTCTATTCAAATTCCCCCCAATAATTACCCAAACCTGGAAATCTTTATCCAGACAAGCCACGTGAGATCAAGTGGGACGCTCCCCTGCATGCGTGTAAACATCCCACACTTCCTTAGAGACAAGTGTATTAATCAGGTTTTGGAAGGCTCTGTCCGGCGCTCACGCATTCAACGTGCGTAACCAGACAATTCACGCACGCACACACGCGCCCCCGTCGTCTTGTTCTCCTGTTGTCCCTTTAAAAATCCGAATCCAAGGCCAATGATTTATCAAACTCCTATTATCAAGAAAATGTCACAGGAAGGGCACCTTGCTCTGCACTGACGCAAACCCCACTCTTTCCCACGGAGCTATAGAAAAGCTTTGCAGTTGGTACTTTGCGGAGCTACAACCAGTCCGCTTCTAGTCGTCTCCTCGTCGGGTTTTTTTTCCTTTACAGCTGTTTCCAGCCTGCTGGCAGAGCTCTGCAAAAAATGGTAAGTGTTCCAAACTAATTCGTGTAACTATTCTCCTGCAGTTTCATCTATCTATCCTCTGTCATCTGAGTGTATTCTCTTCTGTTTTTATGCTAATCTGGCACTTTTCTTGCAGGGGGGCACTGTTTAACGCTTTCAGGCGCTCGAGCTGTCCGTGGTGCTGAAATGCAGCTGTGGTTTCACACTGAAAAACTTTAACCGCCTTTTCTCTTCTGTGTCACCTAACCTTTTTATTTCTTTATTTCCGTTTTTAGAGAAAGATTTCAATGGGAAAGTTAACATTTGGTTGATCATGTCTATTTTTGTAACCTTTTTTTTTCTCAATTTACTCGCTTTCTACAGACTTAAACGGAAGCCAGGTAGTTAGTCCCCCGCTAAAAACACAACTAAGAAAACAACAAACCGGTCAGTAATTTTTCTTTTCTTTTAAGGATTTATTCCTGTTGCCCCCCCCCCCCCCCCCCCAAGTTACATTTCAGGGGAGTCATTTGTAATTCCACGCCCGTGGTCTGCTCACCGCTGGTAACGCCGGCGATCTTGCATGCCTGCGGGGAGAGCGAAGCCACCGAGAGACCCGCAGCAGCTTGTCTATTGCCCATAAAAATCAGTGGATGTGTGTGGCTGAATGACATGAGGGGGGAAATGGGGCGTAAAATTAAAGAATCTTGCAGAAAGCGAGAACCGGAGAAGCAAAAGCAACCCCCTCCCTCCAACAAGCACAAGAAGCACTTTCTCCACACACACACACACACACACACACACACACACACACACACACACACACACACACACACACACACACACCCGGCAGACATTGAGCTGAAACTATGGAGCGACCAGAGCCACAGCATACAACAGAAAAGGGAAAGAGCGTAATTTTTATTATGATTTTTTGTTTGTTTGTTTGTTTTTAGTCCCAGAGCAGCGATGGCCTGCAAACGCCTGCTGGTTTCATGGTTTCTGCCCTGCTTTTTCCTTTTATCTCGCTGATCTGTCGCTCCCATATTCCAGGATCTGTCTGACCACAGAGACATGGCCAAACAACCGGCCAGCGCTCCCACCGGCTACATCCCTGCGCAGCAGTCCGACGGAGCCGCGGGACTTACAGGAAACAAACCGGACAACACGGCAGCGTGCCCGCCGTCCACTCCTCGCCATCACCCGGCGCCTCAGCCGCCGCCTCCTTGTAACGAGCGCAACACTTTTTGTCCCGCGGAAAATAAACCGGGGGAACCGGACAGCAATAAAGAATACGGGACGTTTAAAAACACCCCGCCGGCCGTCCCCGGATCCGTTGCCGTTAATTCGGCCTTGAGGAAGGATTCCATCGGTTCGGCCCGCGGGGGGTCCGCCCAGTACGGCGACCCGCTCCGGGCCACCGCTGAGCAGAACAACACCGCAGGCAACTGGACGTCTATGAGCCAGACCACCATCATACTGGGAACAGATGGGAACACGTCTGTTCAGCCTGGAACCGTGGCGGGGGTAAGTCAGCTAAATGAACCGTTACCTTAACGGAGGGCGGCCGCTGTGGAGGCAGGTGCGGTGTGGATGTGTTTCCGCTCGTGGCTGATCGGAGAGCTGACTGGATTAACCTGCTGCCTCCAAACAGGGGGACAGTGCCACGCAGACCTTTAGTAATATCTCTGCTGTGAATAACAATCTGTGGAACTCTAAAAAAATGTGGTAGCTACCCCAGGCATTGATTTGTGACGGACGTGTTAAGCTGTTCATTTGTAGCCCCAGAACTTCTGAGCTGAATCAGAGGATTCTTTAAAAGTGGATCTTAAGAGGGAACCGTCATTGTGAGGACAGACCGTGGGTTCGTTGTCGGGATGCTTAAACAGTATTGTCTGATACATAGTTCGTGGTCTTTATTTAGTTATTTTTCTTTCATGCACCGGTTCGGGAAAGCCTGTATTGGGAGTGAGAGTGGTTCATTCAGCGTATGCAAAGATTGTAAGCGCGCGGAACGCCCACAGGTGTAACAGACTATGGTGAACCTCTTCGCAGTGATACCGGGTTGAATCACGCATGTGTTGTAATTTGGGTGGACCCTGAGCTATTTGCTGTCCTTGATTTGCGCAGCGTCTGTTCTGATGCTCTGCAGCAGTCTGCGGTGTCTGATCAAAACTTTAAAAACCGCTTATGTCAGCTAAACATGAGGAAAACAAAGCGCGCACACTGGGCTGTTTTGTTTATTCACGATTAGATCGCCCCTTTAGACATAAACCTATGGCTGTTTCCGGTGTTTTTTATTTTTCTTATTATTTTAGTTACAATTCTAAACTTGATTTGTGCTTGGTGGTGATAACATGGTTAATGAAAAAAAGAGAACTGAATCATACTCTCGCGGTATTCTCGGTGTTCCCTGCCCACACTTGGTATGGCCCAAAAGCCCAGGTGTTATCCGGCTGATAGACAGCGCTGTATTACAGGAGACTGCGGATTGTTTCCAATCCCCAGGAGGGCATCCCCCACCACCCCTACCATTTCACACGCTCACACTTACAGAAGCAGACACACAGACACATTCCCATGCAGCGCAATGTTTGTGAATCGGAATCTATATATTCAACACAGTCTATTTCCTGAATCTGATAAATGAGGTTCTGCTGTGTAAAAAAAAAAAAAAAAAGTTCTCCTGAATCGATCCTCAGGAAATGTTTTTAATCTCCGCATGAAATTCCACGAAGATTTCCAGCGGTTTGGTGGAGGTAACGGCCCTTAAGCGTAGCAGAGGATGAGACGAGTTACGTGTGTAAGCTTTGAGAGCCGCTATGGAATTCTGATTGTCGTGTGTAAAACGGAACAAAATTAAAACATAACGAACACAGTGAACAAAATGTAGATGGCCCAAAAAAAAGTGTTTTGGATCGGATTCGTCAACATTTTGTAAATAAAAATGTTCCAGATTTTCAGTCAGCATGATGAATGTGGAAAAAACGCGCTTTGATCAGTGAGCATGTAATATTATTGTCTGTAAAGGACAATTCCCACCAGAATGATGAGTTACTCTTTTTAATTATGTATTTATAATTTGTTTTTAAACTAGAGAATGCTTTTTGTTGATGGGAGATGAGTTAGCCTGAGTGCTTCTTCTTGTGGTTACACTTAGCTTTAAAAAAAAAAAAAAAAGATTATTATTACTTTTTCAAAACATTTTAGAGACTCAGTGTTTTCCCCCCTCAGGTTAACGAAGATGATGACGAAGGGGGAGATGAGAATAAGGCCAGAGGAAACTGGTCTAATAAACTGGATTTTATTCTGTCCATGGTTGGCTATGCAGTGGGACTGGGAAACGTGTGGAGGTTTCCTTATCTTGCCTTCCAAAACGGGGGAGGTAAGACTTTATGTGTGTGTGTGTGTGTGTGTGTGTGTGTGTGTGTGTGTGTGTGTGTGTGTGTGTGTGTGTGTGTGTGTGTGTGTGTGTTTTAAATAATAAAATAAAAATTTCAGTCAAGGCCGGAATTAGCCCCATTCATTCCTTTATCCTGTTAGGCCTGTAAGCATGCGAATGCTAAGAGAACTATGTTGAAAATGAATTAAAAAAATAGGTTATAGTGCTGGGATTTCCTCTGGTGGTGCGCAGATATAATGTGCTTACATCGCAAGCAAAATCGACTCTCATTATTTTAACTGGCATTCTTGTCCTTGTTATAACTGCTTTATATAGGAGTTATTATCAAATAATATCCTTAAATGTTGCAGAAGTCATTAAAAGCTGCCGTATGTTTTTCCCCATATGCCGAATGTTTTTTTTTAGAAGCAGCCAAGTACACACTTCACGTTTGATGATTTTCACTTTATTCCATAGTTAGGTTCAGACTTTGGTGCTTCTGAAACTCCGCTCTGTAGCCTGGTCTTTAATTCCCCGCAGGAGCTTTTTTGATCCCCTACCTGACCATGCTGGGCATCGCTGGGATCCCAATCTTTTTGTTGGAGGTTTCCCTCGGCCAGTTTGCAAGCCAAGGGCCAGTGTCAGTGTGGAAATGCATCCCCGCTCTGCAAGGTAAACTGGCCCATCTCCTCATCTTTAAGAAATATAATTTTAAAAAAAGAAATAAAAAAGAAATAAACATATAAAACCCAAATAAAAAATAAATACATTTTATAATCACGAGTTCTCCACTTTCCTTAAGAGTAATTTATCTATTTCGTCTCATTTATTTATTTTAGGTTGCGGGATTGCCATGTTGATAATATCTGTCTTGATAGCCATATACTATAATATTATAATGTGCTGGACACTGTACTACCTGTTCGCTTCGTTGAAGGGCTCACTGCCATGGGCTAACTGTAGGAATGAGTGGAACACGGTGGAATGTAAGGACAAAGACATGCTGCTGTTAGGTAAGACACACACCTTCACACACACATACACACACACACACACACTAGAAAAGCACCCCACTCTCCACAATACGCAATGCGTCATGCCTCCCTCAGCTAAGGTGTCCTGCAGTATAATGAATACTGACCTGTGATCTCTGCGGCGTTTCACTCTGAAAAATACTTAAACTTAAGAGCACCCAGTTTGTTTTCTATATGATCCGGTTGGATTGTTAGAGACCAGTAAAGTAGGGGATGAAGGCCCCAGGGAGATAAAATCCCACCTGAAACACGCTATATTTATATCTTCGATTATTCTTTTGTGTGATTCTGTCAGATTAAAGCATTGCTTCATGTTTTAAAGCTGCAGCATGGGGCAGAAGCAGCCTGTTAGTGGTCTGACACTGAATTAAACTGTGGATAAAATTATGTTTTAGCAAAGAAAACATAAAAGCGGAGAATCGAAGGCGTCTTGGCGTCGATTTGCATCGAATAAAAGTCGAAAGAGGCTTCACTTTGTGTAATATTTGCCTTTAGCGATTCTGTGAATTCAGCACAAAAACTGCTTGCTTGACAAATTTACTGTACAGGCTGAGCTGCTGCAGTGCTGCAGTGAGCCCGAGACTGACCCCTGCTGGATGAAACGGGAAGGCCTATTCGGGTCTGCATGTCTGCGTCTTTTGAATGATGAAGCAGACAAGAGGGAGCAAAAACGTGAACTATGTAGCCTGACGTATGTTAATGTGTTTACATATATGATTTTATCGTGTGGGTGAGCGAGGTCTGAACAGGTTTGCAATGCAATGCACAAGCTCTGCAAAAATAATCTGTTATATGCATACTTTAATGTTTCCCTTTTATGCCAAAGAGATGTGGATATATTAAAATATGTATATGGAGTAATATTACACTACAATGTAATTTTTAAAGCTATATTTGTGGCCTAGGGTCATAAAGGATTCATGTCATGTCATCGCATGTTGTCCACTGAGTGCCCCCCTCCAAAAAACGAACAAACAACAACAACAACAACAACAACAAAAAACAACAACGAGTTGCACAAGTGTGCAAAGCGCAATTAAAAAAACGTCCTGAATCATTAAGGCCCAGTTAATATAAGCTTGAAATGACTGAAAATAGAGTCATATAAAAAGCTTAAACCTACTTCTGTCTACCTTGTTTGCATGAAAAAAATAAATAAATAGTGAGAACAGGGCTCAGAAACATTTATTTAATCATATTCAGCAGTGCAGGATTTTAACAAATACAAGTGGAAGAAGTTTCCAGTGAGGCTACACTACACTGTACATTGTATCCATCTGGCCTTTTCCTCCCACTTCTTACTCACATCCATCTCTTCACCCCAATTCAGAGTGTGTACCTGAGCGGGCAGTAAGTTGTGTCCCACAGCAGCTCTCTGCCAGCCTCTCCAAGCTGACGTGTATTGATTTCTGATTGGAACAGACTCATGCATCCTGCGGGACAGAAACATCACGTCCATCAAGAACTCCACTTTCTGCACGTTGGCAAACACAGCGGGAAACCTGACAAAGCTGCTAAACATGAGTATGGATGGAAACAAGACATATGTCAGCCCCAGCGAGGAATACTTCAAGTGAGTGAATCCTCTGGCCAAAATAAAATGTTGTTTTCAATTCCTGAAAAAAAGATCTATACACTTTTAGCCAGATTTAAAAAAAAAATAAATACATTTATGACTGGATGAAAGACAGAATCTGATATTTTTTTAAAACCATTCTCTGCAGTTCTCAAGCCATCAAAAAAGTGATCATTTTGCTTCAGTAAAAAGTTCATGGACACTTAGATAAGGTTTATTCCTAATAATTCTAGTTTTATATCTTCTTGTTTTATATTTTGCATTTCCTTTTAATGTGACAACACACAAGTACATGTCCAGATAGTTGCCTGAAGCCACAAATTAATCTTTTAATTTCATACCCCACAAAATCACCCACATAGGAGATATTCACGTAAAACACTGCAAAAATAATCTCAAAAATGTACAAAAAAGTACAGCACAATAATAATAAAAAAAAGTCCTGCAGCATTTTATGAAAACATGTTTATGTACACTTTAACAACAATATAAAGACAGAAAAAGCAGAAGGAAAGAAATCAAGTCCGGAGTGGGGTAATCGTACTGTTTTCCATATACAAGGAAAAAACTGTACAGAGACTTTGTAGTTCTCTCTTATTGCACTCATTCAGCTTAATATCTTTAAACACAACGAGGCTATCCTCGCAATATATAATTAATGATGATTTATGGAGATTTGTGTCAAAAGTTGGGCAAAAAAAACCAACTTACATAAATCTTACATCTCTGGCAGACCCTCTGACATGTTTGGGACTCTGTAATAAATGACTCGGCAAAATGAAAAAACAAACAAACAAACAAACAAAAACAAAAAGTGTCAGCATGAACTTTTGATCTGCATTGTTTTTTGTTTTTTAGACTTAACCTTTCTGTTTGAATAACACCTGCAGGTACAATGTGCTGCACATTTCCAAAGGGATTGAATATCCAGGAGACATCCGCTGGCCTCTGGCCGGCTGTCTCTTCTTGGCCTGGCTCATTGTCTACGCCTCTTTAGCCAAAGGAATCAAGTCATCGGGAAAGGTAACAAACTAAAAACAAAACTAAAACCTGCCTTCCGATGTCTTTCTGCTTGAAGTTTGAAGCTCAGAAGACATGCTGCTATTAGTTTTCCTTTGATTGCGTTCCCTTTAATGATAATATCGCCACCTAGTGATGAAGTATGTGACACACAACCTTTTATGAGGAAAAAATGTCATTTCCAAAAATGTAAAAATAACGCAGATCTGAGTTTATTTCCAAGAAAAATTTCATATGCAAATACCCAGAGTCTAGAGAAACGCAAAACAAGTGCATTATATTGTGTTTAATAAATTATCTACTTCACAGCGATTCTTTTAAACTCCGTGTTTGAGTTTTTTTCTCTCGTAAGAAATACTTAAATGTTACTTAAAATAACTGAAAGCTATTTTCTTAGTTTAAAGAAAGCAAAAGAAGGAAAAAATAAATACATAAATATATAATTTATAAATATATAAAATGCTGTTCAAGCCCAGGTGAATGTTAGAGCTGCTTTAAAAAGACAGTCTTATGGTCTCAGACCAAAACAACACCCAGAAACTGAATAAAGTTGCGATTGTTGTATTGTGGTGCCCTCTGGTGGACATAGAGATGAGCTGCAGCACACATAAGCCTGTCACTGTGGAGTGGAGCTTCAGGCCTGTGTCAGAGGTTTTTCTGTAATAATTGTAAACTTGGGATTTTTTTAGTGTACAAATTCCTGTTTGCACCACAATCTGGATCAAAAGTGATCCTAATATAATCCTAATATATATGTTAATAATAGTGTTTTTTTTTGATGAGAAACAGCTAACTCTTGAAAAACTAAATGTTTAAAAGTCCACACACAAAGAGAGGGATATAAATGATCTTACAAAGTTTACTGACTTTGACCGTTTTATGAAAAAAACTGTTTTATCTTTGCATGTGTGTGTGTGTGCTGATGTTGCTCATTTCTTTTCTTTTCTCATTAGGTGGTGTATTTCACCGCCACGTTCCCTTACGTGGTGCTCGTCATCCTCCTGATCAGAGGAGTGACCCTCCCCGGTGCGGCTGACGGCATCCTCTACTTTATCACACCAAAATGGGAGAAACTAAATGATGCAAAGGTAACCAGAATTTCCTCACTGAATTCTACAAACACTAAAGTACAGACAGAAAAGAGGCCTTCCAGTTCTTGCCCTTCTCCTGCAGCTGCTCCTCTCTCCCTCAGGTGTGGAAAGACGCTGCCACTCAGATCTTCTTCTCCCTGTCGGCTGCTTGGGGCGGCCTCATCACGCTGTCTTCTTACAATAAGTTCCACAATAACTGCTACAGGTAAACACATAAAAGGTAAACTATGCTTCTGGCAGACAAATTCCACCTGTCACCACAGATGCATGACGCTATGTCTGAATGTGTCTGAATGTCTGGTAGGATGAAATGTCAGTAATAAATGTGACTTTTTGCAGCAAGCTGTTTCTTTCATTTTCTCTCAATTTGTTCTTCCTGTGCTTTGTTTTATCGCTAAAGTAATCCACAGCATTTGAAGAAAAAAAATGCAAAAGCCTAAATGTGTGAAACTTTTTTGATTCACAAGAAATATATATATATATATATATATATATATATATATATATATATATATATATATATATATTTACTCCATGCAGTCACAATATCTGCACATTAACTGAATATACACATGGTTCATTACTATAAATGAAAGCTTAGTAGTATTATCCACTATTATATATTTGCCAATTGTGTTTTTTAAATGTTGTACACAAGACAGGGCTCTAAGTATGAGAGCATCAGAGACATTATCAGAGGGATGTGACACTCAGATCGATGAAATGTTTGAGAATTCAGTTGCCGTAAAGATGGTGAAAGAAGTTTGACTTCTTATGAAAAGCTTTTCAAATCATTACTCTGTGGCAAAGTTGGCAAACATTAATAAACAAAAAATCCAATTTGACTCGATGGTAATGAGATTTTTATGTTCCAGTGATCATTTTAATTCAAATGAATTTAGGCAATGCTTCAAAATAACCGCCCAAATAAGTGCCAAGAGACGTTGCAAGATGGCTTCCTCATCCCGAGACCTGGTTCTAGAAGGACTTTGGCACCACTGGACAGTTTTCATATTCATATTTCTATGTTTTAAATACTTAAAAACTCTTGAAGTCACAACAAATATATTTGCTCACTTCACGTTTCTCCTTTCTCTTCTTGTTTTCCTTTTCATTGCAGGGACACTATCATAGTGACATGCACAAACAGCGCCACCAGTATATTTGCTGGGTTTGTCATCTTCTCTGTCATTGGTTTTATGGCACATGAGTTAAAGGTGCCAATAGAGAAGGTGGCTGATGAAGGTAAGCTCCCAAACTGGCCGGCAGTAGCATGAGATCAGCACCGCTTTTATCTGCACTTGAGACAGTGTCTATGTATTCCTATTGAAATACCATACATGTAGTATATATGTTTGTCTGTGTGTGTGTGTGTGTGTGTGTGTGTGTTAGGTCCAGGTATAGCTTTCGTGGTGTATCCAGAGGCTCTGACCAGACTTCCCCTGTCTCCTTTCTGGGCAATCATCTTTTTCCTTATGCTCCTGACCCTTGGCCTGGATACTATGGTAACCTTTACATCCTCTTAATACTAATGAAAAAAAAAATCAAGTTCCAAGTTTAAATATGAGCTATGGCATTTGGAAGTTATAGCTGGAAACAGGCAAACAATTTGCCCATAAAATGACTTTTAAGTAACTCTATTTGAACTTACATGTTAAAGAACATGAAACATCACTTTTAGTCTTTGCTCTACTGCTGGAGTAAAATCCTGCACAAGCTCTCCATCTGCTAAAGATGATGTCAGTCTTCTTACCCGAATCTGAGCAAGACATGCAAACAAGAAAAGAGTTTCCTTTTTTTTTTAGCCAGTTGGTGGCAGAAGAGCTCCACACTACCTATGAAACCAATCATCACCCTCTTGTCCACCACAGTGTTTGCGTAGAGGATGAGATGATCTTGTTCTTGTGCTTGAGAGAAACATCTCTCACCTCATCTCTCAGTGTGTTCGTCTTTGATTGTCTTCCTCGCCCTGTTTCCTCACATCTTAGTGCGTCCCAACTGAGATGGAGGCAAGAAGGAGAAATGAGGAGAAAAGGCTTGAGGGCAACACGTATTTAAGAAAAAGTGACACTCTCACTTCTGAGCAAGATTACAAGAATGTTAAAATATTCGTTTTTTTTTAAATTACAAGCACAAACGAGGAGCACAAAGTTTGATTTTCTTTATTAACGAATATAACTTATAAATACAAAAGGAATATTTAGTAGTCTCTTTCTGCCAAAGCTTGTATAGTCCAGTTGTGTGTCACTTAAAACATAAAATGAAAAAATGAGCTGATAATGGCTAAAAAGCTCTGTGAAGTGCAGAGTTGGGGATAATTGTAAACATTTTCAAGCAATAATTAATATAAAAAATATGAATAAAAAGCGCAGTGAGGGGAGGTTGTTTCGTTCAAGGGTCAAGATTAGGGAAACCAATCTCGACCTTGATGCCAGTGTTCATTTTTAATGTGTAATGTGTTTGTAAACGAGGTGTCGTGAGACGTTGGTCTGTCAGGTAAATGATCTGTTTCTGCTGTGGTAGGTATTCAGGCCCACTTTGTTTTAATTTTGCTGAAGATCTCAAAGTTTGTGACAGTCAGAAACACGAGTCTCTTGACTTTTGTTTGCTCCGAGGTTAACATTTGGGTTTGGTAGCTGATGTATAAACACTGCACACTGCACACATTGACCCAATTAACATAATTACAAATGCACAGCACCCGCTGTGACTGATTTCACCTGAAGTGCCTGAGCTCTCCAGGTACTTGAACAGAGGGGAGTCTGTGTGATTGGAGTGAGTGAAACTAGGTTGACCTTAAAGTCTTGGAGCAACATCAGGAAGTAAAAACAACAATCAAATGTGATATGTGAACACAGTGCTTTACACTGTGGGTGATAAGAATTCATTTTGTTAACCATTCCATCACAGAAATGATGGAAAGATCAATCGTAATATTAATAAAACCACTCCAGCTGCAGTTTGAGCATATGGAGTGTGGAGAATACCAACAATAACTGCACAGATTTAAGATATAATTCATTTTCAGGAAGCTATTCTACACTAAAAATGTTTATGTCCAAAATTCTCAGTGGATAATGTAAAACATTACATTTAATGGAAGCTGACCAAATAATACTGAATTGATTAGTATACTTTCAGTTCATACCAAGCTTATTTTCCTTAATGATTAATTAAGCGTGTAAATAAACCATTGTTTTTATATTTTTCATTTGCATTTTACTCAAAATGCAGTACATCAGTTTTGGGCCCCTTTTCCCTTCAGGACTGCTTTAATTTTTCATGAATTCAACAAGTTGCTGGAAACATTTCTCAGAGATTTTAACATGACAGCTTCATTCAGCGTCAGCATCACTAGGTTTGAACTTCCGCAGGTTGTTTTGAACAGTTGTTGCCACATGATTGGATGGTTAGATTTTTGTGTCAAAAAGCAATAGCTTACAAAGTGGCCTGTGCCTTTACATTTTAAAAAGGAATTACAGTAAACAAAAAACCTATAAGGTTTTCATTTTAAACTATATATCTGTCTATGATATTGATCTATTGTAACATTTACTTACTTTAGATATCATTTACAATTTGTATTTGGAAATTGTTTTAATTCTTCTAATGTCAAAACAATAATTCCACTAGCAGATCCATAAATGTAAAAGTGAAAGACAAGTATACTGAAAAACTTCAAACGGACTATATTATTGCTCCATGTCAGCACTATGTTTTCCTAAAAGAACCCAAAACGGTTTCATTTGGACCCACTAGCCATGATATCGGTTACTGCGCTGAGTTATGCCTCACGCAGCTTCAGCGAACAAACACTTTTCGTCTTCGGGATGTTTTTAAAGTCCAGAGCACCTCCCGCCATGATCCTGGGTAAACAGTTCCTGATAAAACACAAACTCCTTCAAGTGCATTGTGATGCTCCTGAGCTGAGCAGAGGAGCAGAGGGCACAGTGGTGCATTAAGACACAAGTAAACAGTAACAGTAAATGATGATGTTACTTTGCCTTGGCAGCAGCAGCACAGAGGAGAGTGCTGCTGCTGTGGTTTTGTCGTGGAACGCAGCTCAGCAGTAATAGGCTTGGGATGTTGACGGGAAATTAGTTTTGGGAGCTCAGGAGGAAAAGGAAGAAGTGGGGAAGTGACAGATAGCTTGATGGCAGCGCCATTTCTACAATAAACTTATGCATACGCACACACTATACAACCCTCGCTCAATTTTCATGTTTATGTATTCATCCGCTGCTGTCCTCTGGGTTCCGAGTCCCTTTTACCATCATGTTACATTTGCAATTCTCTAGACAGGCTCATCCTATCAAAGTCTATCCATTGTAAACTAAATCCTTCATACTTATTTGTTTTCAGAAGTTCTTCTGCTCAGGGTTAGAATAATGTTCAGAATCAGAATCAGAATCAGAATGGGTTTATTGCCAGATGTTGAGGTTTACAACATTAGGAAATTGCTGCGGTGCTTCAGTGCAGACAATAAGAATTAAAGTGCTATGTAGAAAGAAAGATATGTGCATGAGATATACATGAGATATATACATGAGAATAAGAATTATGAGTGCTACGTAGAAAGATATATACATGAGTGCAGGTGGTGATCAGTGCCAGACATGAAATGATGCAGTGACACAGCGTAGGGTCATGTGTTAGTGGCGGGGACAATCATGTGGTTATTGTTCATGTGTCCCACAGCAGAGGGGAAGAAACTGTTCTTGTGGCGAGAGGTTCTGGTGCGAATGGACCGGAGCCTCCTGCCTGAGGGGAGCAGGTCAAACAGACTGTGTCCAGGGTGAGAAGGGTCAGCTGAGATCCGGGCTGCACGCCGCAGAGTCCTGGAGGTGTACAGGTCCTGCAGAGATGGGAGTCTGCAGCCAATCACCTTCTCAGCAGAGCGCACAACACGCTGCAGTCTCTGTTTGTCCCTGATAGTGGCTCCAGCGTACCACACGGTGATGGAGGAGGTGAGGATGGACTCGATGATTGCAGTGTAGAATTGCATCATCGTCCGTGTTGGCAGGTTGAATTTCTTCAGCTGCCTCAGGAAGTACATCCTCTGCTGGGCTTTCTTGATGACGGAGGTGATGGTGGGCTCCCACTTCAGGTCCTGGGTGATAGTGGTACCCAGGAACCGGAATGAGTCCACAGAGGTGATGGGGGTGTCAGTCAGGATGATGGGGGGGAGTGGGGCTGTGTGCTTCCTGAAGTCCACAATAATCTCCACTGTCTTCTGGGCATTCAGCACCAGGTTGTTGTGGCTGCACCAAGACACCAGACGTTCAACCTCCCTCCTGTAGGCAGACTCATCCCCGTCAGAGATGAGCCCAATGACGGTGGTGTCATCTGCGAACTTGATTAGCTTGACAGACTGGTGGGTGGAGGTGCAGCAGTTGGTGTACAGGGAGAAGAGCAGAGGAGAAAGAACACAGCCCTGAGGGGAGCCGGTGCTGATGGTCCGGGAGTCCGAGACATTCTTTCCCAGCCTCACGTGCTGCTTCCTGTCCGTCAGGAAGTCAGTGATCCACCGGCAGATGGGATCAGGCACATTCATCTGGGAAAGCTTGCCTCGGAGATGGTCTGGAAGGATGGTGTTGAAGGCAGAGCTGAAGTCCACAAACAGGATCCTGGCGTAGGTTCCTGGGGAGTCCAGATGCTGCAGGATGAAGTGTAGGGCCATGTTGATGGCGTCGTCTACAGACCTGTTGGCTCTATATGCAAACTGCAGGGGGTCCAGGAGGGGGGCCGTGAGGGTCTTGAGATGGGAGAGAACTAGGCGCTCAAATGACTTCATGACCACAGATGTCAGAGCCACGGGTCTGTAGTCATTTAGTCCAGTGATCCTAGGTTTCTTGGGGACAGGGATTATGGTAGAGGACTTGAAGCAGGCAGGCACATGACATGCCTGCAGTGAGGAGTTGAAGATGCCAGAAAACACTGGGGCCAGCTCGTTTGCACAGTGTCTGAGGGTGGCAGGAGACACACCGTCTGGGCCGGGAGCTTTCCGAGCATTCAGACTCCTAAACTGCTTCCTCACATCTGCTTCATGAATATGAAGAGTTGTGGTCGGAGGAGGTGGTGTGAAATCCTCTTTTGTGTGGGGTGAGGGGGCGGGTGTTGCAGGTAAACAGTTTGAAGGTGGTGATGGCTCTATGGAGGGGGGAGAGGTGGGGGAATGAGTGTCCAAAGTGCCTCTATTGTTGGGGTCGTTGGAGGTGTGAAGGCTGCCTGATGGCTCGTCAAAACGGCAGTAGAAGTCGTTGAGGGTGTTGGCTAAGAGCAAGTCATCAGTGGAGTGGGGGGTTTTAGGCTTGTAGTTTGTAATATTCCTAAAACCTTTCCACACAGAGGCCGAGTCATTCTCTGAGATCTGCTGCTGCATCTTCTCAGAGTGCTGATGTTTAGCAATGTCCACTTCCTTAGTGAACCTGTACTTGGCCTCTCTGTAGCAGTCCCTGTCTCCGCTTCTGAACGCCTTACTCTTTTCCAGCCACAGCTTTTTGAGTTTAGGAGTAAACCAGGGTTTGTCATTGTTATAACTCACCCTGGTGCGTGATGGCACAATGCTGTCCTCACAGAAGTGGATATAGGAGGTGACAGTGTCCGTAAACTCGTCCAAGCTGTTAGAAGCAGCCTTCATTGTGTCCCAGTCTGTGGTCTCCAAACACGTGCGAAGCTCCTCCACAGCCTCGTTGCTCCACAGTTTTTTGGTCCTCACGACAGGTTTGGAGAGCTTCAGCCTCTGTCTGTACGCGGGGATTAGGTGGATCATGACGTGGTCAGAAAGTCCGAGTGAAGCGCGCGGCACCGCGCGATAGGCCCCGCTGATCGTGCTGTAGCAGTGGTCCAATGTCCTCTCCTCTCTGGTCGGGCATTTAATATACTGTTTGTATTTCGGAAGCTCATGGCTCAGATTGGCTTTGTTAAAGTCCCCAAGAGCAATGATGAGAGAGTCCGGGTATGTCCGCTCCGTGTGGAGAATCTGATCTGCGAGTGCGCACTGAGCTGCTTGCGCATCCGCGTCTGGCGGGATGTAAACAGCGGCCAGGATGAATGAAGCAAGTTCAGAAGTTCTTCTGCTCAGGGTTAGAATAATGTTCTTTATTTGTTTGCGAAATAAATGAAATTATGTGTTTATTGGATGAACCGAAGACAAATGCTGGATGCTAAAGTTATGACAGCAGCGGCCGCTTGGATTCAGATGAGGTAAACTTGCTGACTTGAGGCTTTTTATTTAGTGGAATTGCTGCTACGCCCTGGCCTGGGTGGACAATTGTTAGTGATTCTGTAGTGGAGCCAAGCAGGATTACTGTAAGCTGTTGCCAAAAGTATTAATATTAAATAGGAATCATAAATTGTTGGCGATTGTTTTCAGCAAATGCAATGTTTGAACAACGTGTTTATTAAACATCTGCCATGGTTAAACACATTTCCTCCCTAGTTCTCTTTAATATTCCCCCCTTCTCATCTCCATCCCAGTTTGCCACCATCGAGACCATAGTCACCTCTGTGTCAGATGAGTACCCCAAATACCTGAGGAAACACAAGCCGATCTTCACCCTGGTCTGCTGCGTCTCTTTCTTCATCCTGGGATTTCCCATGATCACAGAGGTATGTGCTCTGCTGCACTCTGGGTTCACAGTGGATACTTGAGCATTCTCCTTGCACCCTCTGACTCTGACTTTGAATACAATGCCAATTTTTCTGCATGTCAAGCAAAGTTCTGGCCTTCAGATGTCAGGTGCAATGATTGGAACAGTAGGCTGAGTCTTATGAAAAGGAAGTTGTGACCGTGGACAAATCCAAGTGTCGGGTGACAGGAGGGATGACATTGCAGGATGAAGGCTGAATAGATTTTGTAATATTTTCTGTGTGTGTGTGTGTGTGTTTGTTACAGAGTGGGATGTACATGCTCCAGTTGGTGGACACGTTTGCGGCCTCCTATTCTTTGGTCATCATTGCTATCTTTGAGCTGGTGGGGATTTCGTACCTCTATGGTAAGTACACGAGCTGCCATGAAAGCTCACTTTAAGGCCACTCTAGGTTCAGCATGTGAAGTCACAGCTGTGATTTTTTCTTTCCACAGACAGTACCTTTAATCTGCATTCTGTTTAATGGTCAATAGGGGGCGACTGCTCTGGTTGCAAATGTAGACAGATAAGATCATAAGGACAGATTAAATTTGATCTAGTGAATACTTCTCTGATGATTTCATGGCCTTTTGGGCAAACTTACGGTTGCCAAGTTGTTATTTTATAAGTCTGTTGTTTTTTCAGTCAAACCAATAGGTGACATACCTATACCCACTTTTTTTTCATTTGTATTTCTTACATAAAAAGCCAGTGCCAGTTTGATTGTGTGTTCAGAGAGGCATATGCATATAATAGAATAATAAATGCAAGAATACCTTTCTCTTCTGAAAATCTAGATATCTGATATTGTGTGTGTAATTTCTTTGCTTTGACTTTGCTTCTGTGACACATTTCCACAGACAGCAGGGCCAAACTGTATAATCAGCCGAGAGACCCTAAAATATTACTGTCAGTGCAGGGTGCAGCAGAGAATGTTGGTGGTTTTTGAGGCATTTCTATTCCTGAACTTAAAATCCTTTGTCATAGTAAAACAGATAAAATCAAAATATCTTCAGGCTGTAGCAGTTTTAACAAGAAAAAAAAAATCAAACTGAAAAGAACAGCATAGTTAAAATAACGGGTTTCTGCATCTCAATTATGCGTATCTGCAAAAGGGGACAATCGTCCAAAGCTCCTTCGTGCTGGAAACGAATTCTCACTTGTTAATCCTGCGGTGACCACTAGGAGTCTCTGTTGTAATGCACAAGTCTCTGTCACACACACAGGCAGAGAGCTCAGGTGTGTATCAGAAGGCTGTTACCAAGAAGCAAAGCTCGCCTCCAGTTTGTCATCAGTGCAGGTGACATATTGAAATGATTGTGTGACTCTGCCACTTCATGTCACTCACAGTTATCCGTCAATAAAGGCAGAGGAATGAAGCCATCTGCTCACTCACTTTTTCCAGGGACCACAGAAACGCATTCACATGTGCTCATAAGGACAGATTGAATTTACCGATCCTTTTTTTTAAAGGGACGTTATCAAACCCAGGTCACACTCCATGCCTTCTCTCTGGAAACCACCCATTTCTCTTCTTTTATTTCTTCTCTTTTTTCTTCTTCCTTTGCAGGCCTACAGAGGTTTTGTGAGGACATTGAAATGATGATTGGTTTCCAGCCAAACCGATTCTGGAGACTGTGCTGGGCCTTTGTGACTCCAACCATTCTGACGGTATGTTTGTTTTTGCTCATCTCATTCCCTGGTATGCGCATACACGCACACTCACTCACACACACACACACGCTCACACACACACACACACACACACACGCACACAGACACTCGTACACATGGGCACATATGAACATGTGCAGCCCAAAATGCCTCTATTTTCACTGTCTTCTTTCAAGTTCATTGATTTGCAATCATAAAGGAACAGAGGAGAAATTGCTCCTGTACTCAGAAATCGAAAAATTATTTCCTCCTTCACATTCCCGTCATGTCACAGGTTCTCACGTTGATTGTCATTTCAAAACTGAAGCTGCCAAATTCCAAATGTGTCAGCGTTTGATCTGCACTGAACATGTACATGATCAGTAGAGAGTATACACATATCTCCAAAGAAACCTGTCTCTGTAAAGCTGAGAGTCTTTACGTAGAATTCTGTGTAGTCGAAGTTCACTACAAAGGCACGTAAGAGCTGGACACTGGCCAGCATTAATGTTAGTAGTCGTAATGGAAACTACTGTGCCTCCAAAGCAGAGGTGACGATGACAAATGGAGCAGCAGTCGAGGCGGCTGGCCATCTTGCTGCTCTCTCGCTCTCTCTCTCTCGAGATCACATTTCCTCCGGGAGCTCATTGATGCACAGCCTCCGGCTAACCTAGTTCTGTCTGCCATCTTTTCTCTGTTTGTATTCCTTTTGGTCTTATTCTAATCCTTTCAAACCAAATTCACTTTTTTATACTTTTTCCACCCCCCCGACCCACTCCTGCCTTTCCTGTTTTTGTACTCTCTGCATATAATACAACTAAAGATCTAATTTTCTCATTGATATAGAACAGCAGACAAAGTTTTAGCCTTGGACCCTGAGGTCAGTGCAGTTAAGCTACTACACAGTCCATACCAGTCAGTGCTGACAATCACTGCACAGTTGAGCAGCATCAGGTAACAGCAGTTGAAATACCGTGCTGTGACATTTCATCTAACAAATGTTTCTCGGATTTCCGGGCGTGTGCAGGGCATCCTGGGGCTGAGTCTCTACCAGTGGAAGGTGATGACATATGAGGACTACACCTACCCCACCTGGTCCATGGTTATGGGCTGGCTCATGGTCATCTGCTCTGTAATCTGGATCCCCATCATGTTCGTCATTAAGATGCACCTGGCCCCCGGCACCATCATCGAGGTAATAATTGTGATAAAACTGTCACGTAATGTTTTGGGTTTGTCTGCTACGCACACACTGTCCCACATGCATCTTTGTCTCTTTCTCTTTCTCTCTCACGCACACACACACACACACACACACACACACACACACACACACACACACACAGGCGCGCGCACTGTCGAGGAAATCAATAGTCTCATCCTTCGCTCATTAGCAGAGAGAGGAAGGCTGCAGGCTGAGTATTAATTTGAACATTTTTTCTGGGAGTCTTGTGGGTCTCTTTAAAATGCTTTGATTAATGGATGATGATGATGACGAACGGGCCTTTCTGGTCTAACATCTTTGTGCGCTCTGTATCTGACAGCAGCCTCTATCACACACCTCTAACGCTACATTTGATTTGCTTTGCTTTTCTTGATCATAATTAACGCGTAATCATCACAGTGTCAAATCCTTTTTCACCTCGAAATTCTGCACACAATGCCCCATAGTGACAAAGTCAAAAAGTTTGCTTGAAATTTTTGCAAATTTATTAAAAATCAAACAAAATGAAGCACATACACAAATCTTCACAGCCTTTGCCATGACACTCAAAATTGAGCTCGGGTCCTTCCTGTTTCCACCGCTGATCTTTCAGATGTTTCTACAACTTAACTGAAGTCCAGCTGTGGTAATTCAGTTGATTGGACATGATTTGGAAAGGTACACACCTGTCCACATGTAGTTCTTGGTCCCATCTCATTAACTGAGGCGAAGGCTCATTTTCCAAAATAATAGTGAACCCCAACACGCAGCCAAGATAACAAAAGATTGGCTTCAGGGCCACTCTATGAATGTCTTTGAATGAACACCTCTTGAGAGATCAGAAAATGGCTGTGCACCGATGCTCCCCCATCCAACCAGGTTCTGCAAAGAAGAAGAACAAAAAATATGTGTGCAAAGCTTTTAGAATCATACTCAGAAAAATTTGAGGCTGTACTTCCTGCCAAAGGTGCATCAACAAAGTATTGAGCAAAGGCTGTGAATATTTATGGACATGTTAAATGTGCAAGAAGTAGCTTTATCAATGTGTTAAAAGTCAGGGCAAAAGCCAAAAAAAATGTAATTTAACAAGAGGCCAGCATTTGTTAAAGAGAGCAGTTCATGTATTATCGCTACCTGTAAGTGCTCTGTGTTTCCTGTTGTCATGCAGCGCCTGAAGCTGGTCTGCTCCCCTCAGCCTGACTGGGGTCCTTTCCTGATGAAGCACCGTGGAGAACGCTACCAGAACATGATCGACCCACTGGGAACCAGCTCCCTGGGCCTCAAGCTGCCCCCCAAGGACTTCCAGCTTGGTTCTTACCAGTAGCAGCCATCCTGACAGCACCACATCCACCACTTCCAAGCCCTGTAGGAGGCACTGGTGGGTGGTGGGAATCGTCTCCATCCCCACGTCTTCTCCCTTCTCTCTCTCTCCTGCTCTGTACTTAAGCCTTCTTTGCTTCTTGTCTTCTTTGCTTTATCGTGGATGTGGAAACAAGCTCCTTCTCTTCTTCCTTTATGTCTGCATCATGTCCTTTCTTCTCTCAGGGAGGAGTAGCTGCCCAAGTGGAGTCTACTCTTCCACTGCTGCTTTGTACACTCTTAATGGGCTACCATTGCCTCCCACACATGACCGCTGATTACTCCAGAACCCTTCCCAGGGATCTTTATTCCAAGAGAAAAATTGTGTCATAAAATGACACAGCTCAGACTGCACTTGCAATATTAGACTCACCCTAGTTGCTCCCTATGGAGTTGTGTGTATTTCTCTGTGTGTGCGCGCGTGAGTTTAAGTGTATGTGCGTGCCATCAAATTCGTGTGTACAGATAATGAATCATCTTGGTGCAAGCAGACACAGGAAAACAAAAAGAAAATTGAGCGACAGAGAAAAAAAACCCCCAAAAACAAAAAACGGCACAACGAGCTCAGTGGGGATCTTTGTTTGGTTCCATCTGTGTACAAAATTCCATCGGCAATACAAATAATATCAACTGCCTGGAAAGAAAAAAAAAACCACAATTTGCTCTGTTATCACATTTTGTTCCTATCCAGCAGTATATATGTATATTCATATGGGCTTCCACTCAGTCGCTATTGCTTTGTCAAAAATAGATTATAAGATCTGCAATTTGTGCCTCTTACATCCCGGTAGAGTAGCGAATGCATCCTGATTACTACTTTCCGTAGATACACTTTGGCCTCAGATGACTCTACAGTATGGTACAAACTTGGGTTTATTTTTCATTCTGAACCCGAGGGACCATTTGTGATACCCTCTCTCTTTGTCTATTTATTAAGTTGTATTCCTGCTGTATTGTCCTAGAATTTAAAGTAGCACATTCCTAACGTAGGAGTAGTCTAGCCTTCCTCTAGAAGGTGATAACGTGGCCATTTAACCTTCTAAGGTCTGAAAACCTAGTAGTCGCTATTTGTGCATATATTTTAGACGTGTATTTGTGAAAGTGCTAAGCCAGCTGACGAAACCTTCTTTCCAATATACATCGCATCAGTAGAGTAACAGTGTAATATATATATATATATATATATATATATATATATATATATATATATATATATATATATAGCAGTGATAGAGGTAGCAAGACAGGGACTCGCATTTGTGTGTCTGCGTGTGTGTGGGAGGGGCAGTAATGCCTCTCTGAACCCTAGTTGTGGAATATTTTGTACAAAAAAAAGACTTTCTTCAAGTAGTAAGCGTGTGTTGTTGTCCTGTCCTCAAAAAATTAGGAACTGCTGCTATATGTGAGCAGATGAAGATTAGAAAATGGCCTCCTTCTATCCTGGAAGTGTACTTTGTCTCTTGTTGTTTGTGGTAGAGCTCTTGAGACCTCTTTGTCATTTCAGACGTATGCCTCGCTTCTACGTGTGTCCTCATGAAAACAGGGTCTCAGGTATACTCGATCCCTTCAGACTACTCTGGTAGCTGTGGGAACAGTAGCAGCCAGTGCACAGAAAACAGCAGAGCCACCCCAGTGCTTAATTATAATGGGAACGGTGTGGAAGTGTGTTGCAAAAGGTCAGATAATCTCAATGCAGCACTGCTTTGGTTTTGCTTGCTGTTGCTTCGGTGCAATGAATATAAAAGATACACAAGTGATTTAGCCTGTTTTGACCAACCCTGTGCACTGCTAAAGGAGGGTCATTATGAGTCAAATTAATTAAAAAGAAAGTCACATTTCAAAACTGGAACTTTAGTAATTAGCTCTTGAAACAGTTTTGTTGATCATCAATGCACTGATTAGTTTCATTCGAAAAGGCAGAAAATTCTGAGCTCTCACCAACTTCTACTCACACTGTGATCCTGTAGAATTAGCCATAATGCTGTAATTTAGCACATATTTCCCTTTAACTCATCCTGTTAAGATATCCTCAGCACAAATGAGCCACTGTTTCTGGGGGCGTAAAAGTCATCTCCTTATGTAACGCCACAGCAACTTGAAGAACAGTTCAGTAAAGCTCAGCAGGTAGACAGACAGGCTTTGCACCCTCTTGAAATGTCACATGTGTGGCAGCCAACTTTTACTTTGTGGGCTGCCAACCAATTACCTTCAAAGTAACACCATGTATCCACTCGAAAGCAATTAGTACTTTCCACAATTTGACCAGTTGGATATGCATTTTCATGCTGACAAAATTCCTAATTGGCTTTACTATGCTTTTAACACTGCAGGTGATGAATTGTGGAATGGCGTAAGCGTTCTTAATGGAGGCTGCAGGTATAGATTCTATAACAGTAGACAAGAGTTTAAATGTCTCCTTAACTATTTCTCTAAGCCATGTATTTTCAAGAACTTGACATGTACATAGCACAGATTGTGATCAAAGAGGTTTTATGGTTTGAAAACAAAACGCGATCAATCGATGAGCACAAATACCCTGATGTTAAATAGTGTGCTTGCTAGGCAGTGTTGCTTTGGGTAATATGTAGTGCATTTAGCTCTATTTGTTCCAATGTGATAATAATGTATGTCTGTGTATGCTTGTATGTGTGTGTTTGTCTATATATTAGTTCACATGAACTTCCACTTACCTGTCAATCAGATGTTTGCATGGTCAGTCTTACAGTAGATTGCTGAAACAGGCAGAGGAGATTTACAGGATGTTTGATGCACCTAGTTCTCATTTCTGATGATGTGGGGATCTTGGAGAACAAATTATTAACTCGAGCTGGGTAAAGCAGACTATGAACACTAATCTGCTCCAAAAAAACCATTGAACTCTATGGCTTTCATGCAAATTAGAGCAGGGCTGGCCAAATGAGCAGGTTGGCATTTTAAATCATGTTGGATGTAGTAGACCGTTTGCGTATTGCTATAAGACTTGAATGATTAAAGCCTTTTTTGCCCTGAGAGAGATTTTAATGCTTTCACTCGGGGCCTTGTTCTGTGCCCTGTTATGTTCAATTTCTATAGAGATTCTCTGCCTTTATTTTTCAGAAAAAAACAAACAAAACTAAATTAGGGTTTAGTTGAAACCACATGGAGCCATATAATGTAATGAAGAGCTTGCATGTGCAGTTTGTGTTGCTGTAACTTGATGTCCATGTATAATAATCTTTGTCCTTTTCCTCCCGATAGTATAATACAGTGCATGTTTACTTTAGGTAACTTTATGTTCTACATAAAGAAACAGAAGGTTGCTGTTGTCCTTTTACATAGGTGAAAGAATCAAAACAACAACAACAGCAACCAAAAAGAACTGCTAATTTGCTTAGCCTGCAAGTCAACTTTGGGCAGTATAAGTAACCAAAGAAAGAGCAATTTATATAAGGGTTGTAGTGAAAACAGAAAGCAATCTTTAAAAGAAAAAAGGAATGTGTCATCTGCGTATAGGAGGTCGAGATACTGCCATTCATATAACATGTAGTGTTCTTTGATGTTTGCCAATATGTTACAAAACATCTTCAGGTAACCATTGGCCTTATAGATGTCCTCTTATGGTAGAATATTATATGTATTTCAGAAATAACATCACACAATAGCTGTCTGTCTCATATGGTACCAGTATTCCTATTGTTACGTCTGTTGTGTCTTTTTGGCACTTTATTGTGTGACCTATGAATGCATAGGTTAAATTTCTAATTACTTGAGTAATGTCATATATTTCTGTGTGTTCTATGCGAGGTACTGCTGCCTATGGATATAGATATGTGCCTCCAAAAGCCCATGACATCAATTTAATTTTAAAATTAAGAGTAGATATACACTATAACAATTATGTTTTAAAATGTGTGTGATGTGTGTAAACCCCCCAAAACAAAACAAAACAAAAAAAACAAGAAAGAAAATATATATAATATATGTGAAATGCATTTATTTATTTTCAACTTCATCAATCTTTGAGGCTCTACCTCAGATTTTGTATTTATATATAGAAATGCTATTGGATTATAGTATCTTTGCCAATTATAATATATCGCTATTATATCATGAAATATATACCCTATGAATCAATAAATAAATGTTATTGTTTTCCTTGTTGTCACTGGCTTCTTTTCAGACAGCACACATGCTGAGCTTGCAGAGCTATGAACAATAACAAAACGGAAATTTGGCTGAGACAATAAATCCCCTCTGCAAATCAGTCTGTCAGACTGCTCTTACATTGAGCCGCTAAAGTACTGAAGGCATCATAGCCATATGAAAATATATCATACTGTTTGCTGTCGACTGAGAAATCACAGAAGAAGTGGAAAGTATAATGATAATAATTTAAAAGCTCCTGCAAGCATGTCACTCTTTGACCTACATTGAATACCCTCAACTGACTGAATGGCCATTCAGTGATTCTTGAGATGAGGGACAAAACATGTCCGGCAGATAAAACCCAATTTTGTGGTTAAAAATATGCATACAAGTGTTAACCCAACTGCCTAAAAGACAAACCAAGGCAATGTTTATACAACAAAAGTATGATTTTGCATTTTTTATAAATATATATTTATTTTAAATGGTAAATATATATTACCAGTACCTTAAAAATCCATTGTCCAGAAGCAGGTGTGATAATATTAAAATACAGAATTTTTTTTTAAAGTAATGTAAAATTAAACATCATGGCTCTCGTCACTAAGTATTTAAGTCAATACCTTATATAATATCAAAATATGCAATTGAAAATTTATTTTTAAATATTTTTTAAGTGATTAAAATCGTGTCCAGAGTTTTTGTCAACACCATCAGATTTTTTTTAAAGTACAAAAAAATCAGGAATTAATGTTGGGTAGCTTACACTCTGAAGACCCCTTTACCACTTCCTGTTTGATAGACATGCCATGAGGTCACTGCTGTGATAATTTATTTGTTTTTATTTCATTTATTGCACACCTTTCTGATAAAACTCTGTGTCACAACCATAGCGCGTCAACACCAAAGTCGATGTAATCCAAGATTTTATTTTATTTTTTTGTAAAAAGAGCTTAATTTAGGTAGAATGTAGAGGCCATAAGCAACTGATGAAAAACAAGATGGCTTTTGTCAGAAAAACATGTGTTATGAGAGAAAGTAGGGTATTTTGTCAACACCATCAGATGTCAACACCATCAGGTGTTGACCCTTTTTCTAATGGTGTTGACAAATTCCACAAAAGTGTGCTATTCACCATTTATGTTAAGTTATTTTTTACTAATATTTCAGATATATTACTTCCTGTGTAATTTACTGATATTTCTGCTTCACAGATGTGTCAAATATTATCAAATTTGCCTTATCTTGAATCTCATTGTTTATGTATACATTATTAATCCTGTAGGAAAATGCTTAGTTCTCTGCATTTAACCCATTCACTCAGTGATGCAGTGGGCAGCTACCAATCTAGGATAGCCGCTGTTCGTTGGATTTGAATGCCCAACCTTCCGATCATGTGGCATCTACTGAGCTAGCTGTGCCCCGAGAGCTGTTCTTTAAGTGATGATTTATGAATCCTGCTTCCAGGCCTAAACTACTCTGTGTTTATTAAGCCTGTTGTGCTGTTAAAATGTTTTAATGCTTTTTATCTTGTTCTATTACATCTGAACAAGCCGCTAAAAACAGTCAGTGATCACTGTCAGCCTAACCATCGGGAACCCTCACGTTAACTTTTATCAAGTGGAAAAAAGTTAGCATTCATCCTCCAGCTTCACTGTGTTTATATTATGCTAACATACAGTGGCTTGCAAAAGTATTCGGCCCCCTTGAACTTTTTCACATTTTGTCACATTACAGCCACAAACATGAATCAATTTTATTGGAATTCCACGTGAAAGACCAATACAAAGTGGTGTACACGTGACAAGTGGAACGAAAATCATACATGATTCCAAACATTTTTTACAAATAAATAACTGAAAAGTGGGGTGTGCGTAATTATTCAGCCCCTTGAGTCAATACTTTGTAGAACCACCTTTTGCTGCAATTACAGCTGCCAGTCTTTTAGGGTATGTCTCTACCAGCTTTGCACATGTAGAGACTGAAGTCCTTGCCCATTCTTCTTTGCAAAACAGCTCCAGCTCAGTCAGATTAGATGGACAGCGTTTGTGAACAGCAGTTTTCAGATCTTGCCACAGATTCTCGATTGGATTTAGACACCAGACAGGTCAGGGATAAAGTTATTGAGAAATTTAAAGCAGGCTTAGGCTACAAAAAGATTTCCCAAGCCTTGAACATCCCACGGAGCACTGTTCAAGCGATCATTCAGAAATGGAAGGAGTATGGCACAACTGTAAACCTACCAAGACAAGGCCGTCCACCTAAACTCACAGGCCGAACAAGGAGAGCGCTGATCAGAAATGCAGCCAAGAGGCCCATGGTGACTCTGGACGAGCTGCAGAGATCTACAGCTCAGGTGGGGGAATCTGTCCATAGAACAACTATTAGTCGTGCACTGCACAAAGTTGGCCTTTATGGAAGAGTGGCAAGAAGAAAGCCATTGTTAACAGAAAACCATAAGAAGTCCCGTTTGCAGTTTGCCACAAGCCATGTGGGGGACACAGCAAACATGTGGAAGAAGCTGCTCTGGTCAGATGAGACCAAAATGGAACTTTCTGGCCAAAATGCAAAACGCTATGTGTGGCCGAAAACTAGCACTGCACATCACTCTGAACACACCATCCCCACTGTCAAATATGGTGGTGGCAGCATCATGCTCTGGGGGTGCTTCTCTTCAGCAGGGACAGGGAAGCTGGTCAGAGTTGATGGGAAGATGGATGGAGCCAAATACAGGGCAATGTTGGAAGAAAACCTCTTGGAGTCTGCAAAAGACTTGAGACTGGGGCGGAGGTTCGCCTTCCAGCAGGACAACGACCCTAAACATAAAGCCAGGGCAACAATGGAATGGTTGAAAACAAAACATATCCATGTGTTAGAATGGCCCAGTCAAAGTCCAGATCTAAATCCAATCGAGAATCTGTGGCAAGATCTGAAAACTGCTGTTCACAAACGCTGTCCATCTAATCTGACTGAGCTGGAGCTGTTTTGCAAAGAAGAATGGGCAAGAATTTCAGTCTCTAGATGTGCAAAGCTGGTAGAGACATACCCTAAAAGACTGGCAGCTGTAATTGCAGCAAAAGGTGGTTCTACAAAGTATTGACTCAGGGGGCTGAATAATTACACACACCCCACTTTTCAGTTATTTATTTGTAAAAAATGTTTGGAATCATGTATGATTTTCATTCCACTTGTCACGTGTACACCACTTTGTATTGGTCTTTCACGTGGAATTCCAATAAAATTGATTCATGTTTGTGGCTGTAATGTGACAAAATGTGGAAAAGTTCAAGGGGGCCGAATACTTTTGCAAGCCACTGTAGCTGTGTCGCTAGTGATCACATAGCACATTACTATATACCAGCTAGCCCAACTTTAGCAACCCTACAGAAGTCACTGCTGTTTAGTTTTCTGTCTTCATTTATGTTGGAAGTAATAGCAGAGCTGGTATATCATGTTTAGGTGGAAACAAGCAATTTATTATAACTCTATTAAATTTCATATATTCTGTTTTCATGGATGCCTGGATGTTCCACCTGGTAGAGCAGCCACACTGATCTTTTTATTAAAGATGAAAGAATTTAGACAGTTTGTAACTCTCAGTGATGCCGCAGAGTTCCTTTGACTTTGGGATCTGCAGCGGAGCTTGGACCTGGAAACGGCTAATGACGTCAGACTTAAAGACCGGATAGCATTTCTATTGCTTAATATATAATTGTGTTGTGAATATTCATCCTTAATCTGTATAAATGCATATGGGTCAGAAAAATTATATTAATTACAAGATGGTACATTTCAGGCTAGAATGGCAAAGGGGAACCTGTCAGTAGAGAAACGAAAGAGAAGGAACAGGGATGATCAAAAAAGAAGGAGAGAGAAGATTAACAGCCAGCCTGAGTTGAAGAAAGAGTTTCTCATAAAGGAAAGGGAAAGATGGAGAAATGGAGTGAAAGAGGGAAAAATAAAGAACACCAGGAAGAGAAAAAAGGCAGAAGAGAAGGTTTTGGAAACAAGCACAGAGAGACAAAAGGAGAGAAAGTACAGGGGGGTCTAAACACACAACCACAGAGTACTTTAGGAATCAAGGAGTATTAGGTAGCTACTTGCTGGTGAACTATTAAGATGTTGAACTTGACATGTGCAAAAACAGAATTGTTATGATGTGTCTTGTGATATTACATAAGTTGTTAAGGTTTAATGGTCATTTTGAAAGAAATAATATCTTGTTTTCTACTAGTGTGTCACCACCGTCAGATTTGTGTCAGCACCTTGTCAACTCCATAATATGGAGTTTTTGTTTATTTTTCTCTTTTGGAGAACCATATATTTTCCTCCCTCATGATCTTCCAATAAAAATACGTAATTTTCTCAATAAAAATGTGTAATTTGCATGCTGCTTAATATGATTGTTTCTTATACAGATTAAATATAAGCTTCTGAAAATATGTATGACTGTAACTCTAATAATAAAAAGCCAAAACAATCTTACTTTTAAATGCGGTATAATTACTTTGAAAACATATGTGCATAAACAATAGAATAGAGAAGCTGCTAATAGTCAAAATAGCTGAAACAACTTAATTTAAAATATATATTTTTGCATTTCTTTGTGTCTGATGGTGTTGACAAAAACCTTGCACTGCTCCAGCAAAAACGTAAATTATTACACCTGGGAGATTGTACCAGAACATGGTGAGACAGCCAAAACTTTGTGTAACAATTATATGTAAATGTTTTTTTTTAAAAATCTAAAAATATATTTTAGAAAATTAAAACCTGTTTTGTCCCTAATGTCAGGAATCACTGCATTATCTGATGTAATCACTTAGGTGTGGTTAATAGGCATCCTCTTGTACCCTACTAGTATTTTAATAGGTGATTCATCTTCCATCATGCTCATTCTCGAGTATCCCTGATTATATAACAGGCTGCTGTTAGTTCAGTAAAACTCTGATTGGTTTTGTAAATGTAAATACACAAATTCTCCAGTGGATGTCAACTGTTCTGACATGTTGCTAATGTTGTGCAAGGATCATTTTAACCCTGACACATTATCTTTATTCTGACCCCAAACAATTACTGTGGTGCCAAAACTTTATCAAGAAATGGGTCAGTCAAAACAAAATTTAAAACAGAGGACACATCTTGAACTCGGCTAATTTATAGTGGAACCCTATATAGTGTAACCCTTTCGGCATCAGTGAGTACACAAGGGTCTGCTGGGGTCAAAAATGACCCACGGAAAGTATAATATATGGACTTTGGCTGCTCTTTTAAAGTGGAAACAAGCCATCCATTATTTCTCTTCAGCAACATGATATTGTTAAATGCGGCAATAACAACTTACTGAGTCTGTTAGGGAGTAAATGAGGTTGCCTACGGGTGATACTTGGTGTGATAAAAAACTGATAATAGCCGTTCACTGGGTCAGGCTGATAACACTCTACAACTTTGATGATACAAATGCTGCTCACTATAGCAGATAATCTGCATATTTTCACATCCAACACATTTGCAGTTCCTGTTCAGTTTAACACAACACACTGATTATTATAGTGCATTATTATGTATCACACATACAATTAAGAGGACCTTAGCAATGTTGAGCAAGACTAGACTACAAGTTAATGCTCAACTGTCTTTGTTTATACATTTATATAGTTCAGTATTGCCAAAACTATCATTGACGCAAACACTTTATATGTGTGAACAAAATTCATTTAAATTGCATTTCAAATATATTTTCTTCCAAAAAAAAGAAAACCATATTTGATTATGTTTGGCTAAAACTAAAACGAATGCAAACTTAGGTGATAGAAGCAGTTTGAGGTGATTGCTGACCTGCTCATGTTTAGCTGGTAGAATTGTCAGGCTCACCATCAAACTGAACATGCTAACACCTAAGCATGAATTAGGGCTAAATACAAGAAGAGCTGTGAGCACAGCATGTTTTTTTTTTGCAGGCTTTTACAAGTATACTATATTGCTAAAATATGCTCCTCTGCCTTTATATGGACTTGAACTTGAGTGAACCCATAGGGTTTCATATAAAATCAGGTTGCCCTTTGCAGTTATGAATTTCAACTCTTCTGGGAGGCCATTCCACATGGTTTAGGAGTGTGTTTATGGGAATTTTTGGCCATTCTTCCAGAAGAGCATTTGTGAGGTCAGACACTGATGTTGGACGAGAAGGTCAACATCAGTTATTAGAACAGTCTCTGCTCTAATTCATAACAAAGATGTTCGGTTGGGTTAAGGTCAGGACTCTGTGCAGGCCAGTTATTTTCTTCCACACCAAACTTGCTCATCCGTGTCTTTATGGACCTTGCTTTATTCACTAGTGGGGAGTCATTATAACAGGAAGGGGCCATCCCCAAACTGTTCCCACAAAGTTGGGAGTATGAAATTATCCAAAATGTCTTGGTATGCTGAAGCAGGAAGAGTTCCTTTTAATAGAACTAAGGGACCGAGCCCAACTCCTGAGAAACAACCCCACGCTATAATTTTCCTCTACCAAATTTTACACTTGGTGCAGTACAGTCAGACAAGTACTGTTCCTCTTGCAACCTCCAAGTCCAGACTCATCCATTGGATTGCCAGATCCAATCACGCCAGAAGGGTGATTCTCCACTGCTCTAGAGTCCAGTGGTGGTGTGCTTTACACTGAATCCAATACTTTTAATTGCAGTTGGTAATGTAAGGCTTGGACATGGCAGCTGCTTGGTCATGGATATCAATTCTATGGTCTGTAGCAGTTGGCTCTGCAGAAAGTTTAGCATCCACTTAGTCTGCTCTGGCCATGGAAGTGATTGGAACACCTGAATTCAATGATTTGGATGGGTGAGTGAATAATTCTGGAACTATAATGTAAAACAAATGTAGAGGCAAATGACCGGATAGATTTTTTTTTTTTAAGCAAAATCATAGGGAAATACAAAAGTGTTACTAACACATTTATTGTAATAACCAGTTTAAATATATTTTACATGCTTCCTTTGATGCTGTACTGCAGCATGAAAAGTCCAGCATCAAGCACAGAGGAAAAAAAATCAACATCTGCCTCATTACCTTTAATGTTTTTCTCTTTGAAAGTGCTTTGTTTCAAAAACTGCCAGCAGTCACTCAGCAGGAGCAAAGAGGGAATTTAAAAAGTAAAGAAAACGAGAAACTTTTGCACAGTTAGTTCAACTGTTTTACTACAGAATGCTTTGATTTTTCTGCATGTGAATGTTATCTCTCTTGTCTTTTGATATTCTGCACTTTTAATAGATTTTTATGATTTTTCTCCAAAATGTTTAATCACTCTGAGTAATAACTGATAGTATAAACAGAGGATACAGAAGTACAAGTCTGGAATAAGTTTGCATTAAAAAACCCACAAAATTAATAACATAAAGTACACACATTTTTCTAAATTGCACAACCTGGCCAGATTTACTAAACTAAATTCATCAGATGTCACTGGCTGTGGAATTTTGTACTTCACTATCCAATGAGAGATTCACATTAACAACAACAAACAAACAAACAAACAGACTAATTATTGCAAACTGGGGCCTGTTCTTCGTACCTCGCTAAGTAAGTTAGCTGGATTTGATTGTTGACGATTTCGCGTGATCTTGGATCGTTCGGTTCTCCGAAGCTCATCCGGGACTTGCTGTCATAGCAACAGATCCGTAAGCGTAAATCTGCTCGGGAGCAGGTTTACTTTATGTAAACAAGATTAGATCGCGTACACTCAGGTATGTCCGCTTCATGTATACGAAAGCAACAGCGATATTTTACCACTGTTTTTCCACAAATAAATATTATCAATGTAACTAAAGATAATGCAGTACTTGATTCTTTTATTGATTCCATACAGATACATACAGGTCATTTCCTAAAAAAAGGGAAATGTACTATTAATCATTCTATTTCATGTATTTGATTATTTCAGATGTAAGTCATATTTTAGAGTTGTAATTGTAAATTACTTCGTGTAATCAAGATGAGAGACCACGGCTATAAAAGCGAAGGTGGATTTGGGAAGCCTGTCGCAGCCATGTCCTGTCCGTATACGCGAGCAACCCATTGCGGAAGGTGCAAGATTGATAAGGAGAGTTTTCAGAACTCAGCGTATATTGCGGGATAGACAGGATCCTTTAGCTCAGCGCAACAGTGTGCTCATAGAGAGATATCGATTTTCCCGTGAGGGTATTATTTACTTAACCAACTTGTTGACGAGGGGGTGCAGGACCACCACCTGTCTTCTTCTGCTCTGCCCTTTTCTTGGTTGCTGTTATAAACAAACAAACAGATTATTTCAGGGTCTCTTTTCAAGAGACTAAAAGCAATATAAGTGATAAATTGTCATGGTCCTGCGGCCATGACTCAGTGACTTTGTGTTTGTGTTCCTTATTGTTATTATTCTCTTTATTATTCTTGGGCTGTTTTGGGATGGTTTGTGTTTTGGGATTTTAGATACTGGGTTTTGGGTTTGTGCTCCCTCTATTGGTCCCTGGTGTTAGTGTTCCCCTGTCTCGTCAGGTTAATCAGGTCCAGCTGTGTCTCCCACCTGTGTGTGATTTCCCAGTGTCTCTCTGTGTACTTATAGTGTGTGTTTGCCTCTGTTCCTCGTCGCGTCGTCTGTATTCATACCTTGTGAAATCCCCTGCGTGCTCTCCCTACTGTTCTCCCTTCATGTTCAGGTTTGCCACTCCTTTGTGTAGTTTATCCCAGTTTAGTTCGTCCTTAGTTCTGTTTGCCATCTCCACTTTATGTCTGGTATTGTTAATAAATCACCCTTCACATCTGAATAAGTGCTGCATTTGAGTCCTCCTTCCACTCTTCACACGGCCGCTGCCCCGAACCGTGACATAAATATTACCATTCTGTAGAATATTCTTATATTTCACTTTTACTTGTTCCCATGTTCTGGTGGGTCCTGTCGTGGCTCTAATGTGAATGAGGATATAATGTAATATAATATAATATGATATAATATAATATAATATAATATAATATAATATAGTGTAATATATAGGGCTGAACGATTATGGAAAATAATCTAATTGCGATTTTTTGCCCCAATATTGCGATTGCGATGCGATATGCGATTATTTTTTAAGGTATTTGTCTTCTGTATTATTAAACAAAGACAAGCAATACATCATATAGTATGGCCAATACTATATTACATTAATTTTAAACTGTTCTTTCCTGGAAGACAGACCTCTGTTATGATGACATGAGGTGATGCATGAATTGATGACTGACATTTTTATTTAACTTCTTCAATCACAACAGTATATTTGAACATACACAATAGTTTATTTTTAGCTTACAAACATCTGAGCATAAAGTGCTGACAAGGAACCCTGGTGTAAACATTAAAATGAAAGTCAGTACAATGTGCAGATTGCAGAAATATACATAAAAAAAAATCAGTGGCTTTACCACACTCAGTTTTTCGACATCTGTGAACTACTAGACAGTCATTCAATTAAAAAATAATATTAAATAAATAAAACTAATAAATAAAAAATACACACAGCTTACTGATCTCTGCAGTCAGTAACATTACACATAAAGTGCAAACATAATAGCAATTGTATAAACACACACACAAAATTTAAAGGCGTGAAATTGGACGGTCTAGCCTTCTGATTAGCTAATCAGAAGGCTAGTTCTGATTAGCGTCACCGCTGTCTCGGTGGAGTTTAATAAACTCGGCCGTCTGCTTCTTGCTATCTAAAATATAACCAGACACTGGTGTAAATTCTCGACTGTCTCATACTTCTGTTTAATAAGTTTTCTGTTTGACGTTTAGTCAGCTGTGTGAAAACCAAGGAGGAACCCACCCGGGGGATTAATAAAGTTTTATTTTATCTAATCTAATAACTTTAATCTCAGCCAAACCGATTTACTCACGAACAAACAAAACACTGAAAAAAGCCCAACAATAACATTTTTAGGTTGTCTAAGTGACTTATATATTACGTTTAACCCGAGCAGCGAAACTCCGCGGTGATCTGAAAATGATGTGCCGGGAGTTGTGCCGTTCTCGGCCGCATCAGTAACCCTCGAGCTCCCGGCTAGCTGTCGAGCTGGTGGGTAGCAGACGCCTCTGAAAACGTCGAAGCACTTTTGCAAATATGGGATATCTTGATAAACCGAGCAGATATTTGATGTTTACACAACTACTTTCTCGCCTGAAAATATGTTAAAAGTTTATTTTGTGACCCAGAAAGATTAGTATGAGTAATTTTAAAACTTAGTAGCGGCCGCCATTGCTGGAAACTGGAGTTTGGCTGGGCCGCGCTATGAATTCTGGGATATGGTAGTAATTTGGACAGCCTTCGGCGCGTCGCTGTGACGTAATCGGTCTACAAATGCGGCCTCAGGAGGATGCAGCCCATGAATTGTATAATATAATCGCAGTATAATCGCAGCCTTTGCGGTTAGAAAATTGCACTTGATCATGTCGCGATATTATCGCAAATGCGATATATCGTTCAGCCCTAGTAATATAATAAATTTACCCTACCGCCTACTGGTGTTGGCCAGAGGGGCCGATGGCGCGATATGGCAGCCTGGCTTCTGTCAGTCTGCCCCAGGGCAGCTGTGGCTACAACCGTAGCTTGCCTCCACCAGTGTGTGAATGTGAGAGTGAATGAATAGTGGCATTGTAAAGCGCTTTGGGTGCCTTGAAAAGCGCTATATAAATCCAATCCATTATTATTATTATTATTAAATTACTTACGAGTAGGGATGGGTACCGGTGTCCGGTGCCATGATGGCACCGGTTCTGACATAAACGGTAGTAACCAGACCGAAAAGCAGCGCACATTTCGGTGCTTTATTTCGGTGCTTTTTTTTTCCTGAGCTGTGATACACTTCTAGCCAATCATTTTACATTTCCGAGGATAGTAGGCGGGTCCAGGTACGTACGTTCTTTTAGAGCAGAGCTACAGATTAAAAATGCCTAAGGCGAAGCGGTCAAAAGTCTGGCTGTACTTCACAGCAAAATATGCAAACTCAGCAGCCTGCAACAAGTGCTTTAAGCTGATACTGTGATACTGTCAAAGGAGGTAACACCTCAAATCCGATGAAACACCTGGCGACGCATAGCGTTTTTTTTTAAAAGCCAAGAAATGCGCTGTATTTGATAGCTTGCTGCGAGACCTCACACCGTGCACATCTACCTCGGGTGTGGTGCCTGTTATCAGACCCGGAGTTAGCAACATCCCCAAAAACACGAAGAATAGAGTCCTGGCCCCTAGCCCTGCCAGTGTAGCAGAAATGATGACGGATGATGATGCAGCAGCAGCCGTTCTTCTCTGCGTGAGTAGCTTAATGTTGTTCGTGTGTAATTTACGTTGAGTAGGCTAACCACGTTATTACATTAATGCAGGTAAGGTGAACTAGCAAACATCATCATAGCTACATGCGGCTGTCTTCTTGTTTGATGGCAGATACTCCCTTCACCCTGGCCAAAAAGGCTAAAATGACCAAAGAAAAAGAGGGAAACGGCTAAACATGAGAGGTTTTTGGATAAAGTTTGTGTTTTTTCCATTGTTTAAGCACTGCTTCCAGCCAAGAGTGATCCCATATATGCCCTATAGCTGCAGAAAAGGCTAACATTGTTATCTTTTTACAAAAACCAGCTGAACATGAGAGGTTTTTGGACCAATTTTGTGTTCTCCATTCTTTAAGCACCGGTTTGAGCACCGTTTGAGCACCGGCACCGTTTCAAAAGTACCGATTTGGCACCGGTATCGGATAAAACCTAAACGATACCCATCCCTACTTACGAGTTTAATTTGTCAGCAACTTTCTGCCAGCCCTCTCTCCTTGCTTTTGCAGCCTTTGCAGTGTTCCCTTGCGTTTTAATGAAACTCTGAAACTCCTGAAATCCCTCAATCAAGAGTTCTTGCTCTGCTGCTGAAAAATACCGAGCGCGGTCCTTCGACATTTTCGCCGACCAGTCAAAGGGTTGCCCATCAATGTTTCTACTATCGATGCGTAGCCCCTGTTAAGCCACCCAGTGATCTCACATTACTTCATCCAGCTATACTAATCGTCAACAACACGTGTGTTCGAAGAACCGGAATAGCGAGCTCAAAGTTAGCGCGATGATTTGATCTTGGATGTGTCATTTGATCTTGGATGTGTCATTTGATCTTGGATGTAGTAAGCGAGGTACGAAGAACGGACCCCAGTTAAAAGTAACATAACCATAAACAATAAAACAAGAACATCTAAACAGTAGCACATGTGCCAAGGCATGATGGGAGAAAACTAGCTGGAATTTATATCCAAAAACATCTAAACCTCTAAAGTTTCACACAAAATTATGGCTAATTTGAGGTATTACATTAGCAAATGTTACAAATGTTTGAGCTTTAATTAGCAACTACCTGCAAATGCTGTGTTTCATGTAATTACTGCTTTGACTTAATTAATTTACATGCTTTAGAAACTTATAAACGAAAGTAGCTCAGTCTGGTTACCAGGCAACTGGAAACAGATTAAGTTACCAACATAAAAAGTAAAGTGTCTCATCCAGTACACAGTCTTAAAGCGGAGTACAAAAATATGGCAATACTATATTTAGGCAAAGATTACGTCAGGAACTTGAACATGGAGCTAGCTAAACATGCAACTTTGTCCAAGTTGACTAAGCTTAAGCTTTTATGATTTAGATATGACCCACATATATAGCCTAAAACTTTTCATTTATACTATAATATGTGTGTGCTTACTGTGTATCTATACAATATATAGAGCTATTATTACACCATTTCTTAATGTAAGATTGTTATTCCCTTGTAACTACCTACATGCTTACGAAGCTAGCACTAAACTTGTAAGCCAGAAAACCATGTAAATTGAGCAGAGTTATCCTATCTTTTAGATTGAAATGTAATGCTTCTTGTGTATAATGCTAATCACAGGGAGAGGGTAAAGAAAGAAAGCTGATTAAGGCACTGATTAACAATAGCATTAGCTTGAATAATAAGTGGGTTTTTTTCTGCTGTCCACCTGTTAAGTGTTATATCCAGACTCATTTTGGTTCTGATTTGGTCTCCAAAATCACTAGTTTAGATTTGTAGAAAAAGAGATGCTTTGGGCTAAACTACACTCATTCAGACAATACTTGCTATGTGCAAGAAAATTCTGGTAAAAATCCCTGAAAGATAAGTTTTCCCACGTACACAATGACTCCTGAGTCTTAAACCTGGCTCGCTTCTGTACTAAAAATAATTTTACAAACTTCAGGATGTATTAAAGTACTTGAAAAAAGTATCACAAATACATGACATATCCACAAAATATTTCTGGTAACTATTGCAAGTTGAAGCAGACGATGCATTTAACCAGAATTGTATTGTGAATGTCACAGAGGCATAGCTGGACTGGTCATTGGGTATACCGGGCAAATGCCCGGTAGGCCGATGTGATTTTTTGTTTTTATCGGCCAATGGTTTGTTTTTTTGTTTGTTTGTTGTTTTGTTTTTTCTTGTAACAGCATAAACAATGAAAGGTGGTGGATTGGCCAGATGCTGGCCGATGTGTAAAAATAACTCAGTTGTTTGGTGGTGGCTATGGCAGAGCTTTCGCAGAGGCCAGCAGGTGGATGAGGGAAAGGGGAGGCAGGAGGAGGAGAGACCCGAGGCGGCCGCTGGTCCGAGTGTCAGGTGAACTGAACTTCAGGTAAGAAGTTATGACCTGCAGTCTATCTGGGTCAGATATAAATCAAGTTTAGGTGGAGTTTATTTTCGTTGTGCTGACTTTTTACAGTCAGTTACAATAACTCGTACTGCCTACTAGCTAGCATGATGGAGTTTCTATACAGCTGGGTGGGTGCTATGATGTTACTGATAGTGAACTTTATTTTATTCCTGAGGTTAGTTAGTAGAGTTGCCAACCGTCCCGTAAGAAAAGGAATCGTCCCGTATTCAGAGAAAATATTACGCGTTTCATATTTTGTCCAGGACTTCAGCTAGAATGGAAAAAGACACAAAGCTGGAGTTATTCTGTCTTCACGCTGCGCAGCTCTCCCCCTCCCTCTGCTGTTGCTGCTTCAATCATGAAACTGATCAATGATCAGCTGATCGGCTTTTCTCTCACACACCAGCAGATGTCGCGCTAAACAACAGCAGCATGTTTAAGCTTGATCAGCTGTTGTTAGAATTTATTTAATATTAATTTCTAGTATCAGCTGATGTTTGCTTGAGCCACAGCTGTAAAAGCTGCTGGTCATGATATCGGTTCGGATATGTGGTGAGAGGGAAACATGAAGATGAAACCAGGAGATGTCCTTACTGAATCATCAGAGCTGAACAGGTGATGGAGAAACAGGTTTACCTTTTAGGTGACATGAATGAGTTGAAGGGAAGTTATGAACTGTGCATGAAGTTTGTTTTCATTCAAAGGCTTTATGGCTTTAATACCTGGTGGGCCGGTTTCTAGTCAAAATGCCCGGGCCCATTTTATGTCCCAGCACAATGGTACTTTCAAATGTCATCCTCCATACACTGTAATTATTTTTGTTTACTGTGCAGAGGTTAACTTGTAAATAGAAAAATGATGCAACCAACTCATTTTACACCAGAAGTAGCTTTTCTTTTCTCTTTGTACTGCTTCTGTTACTCATGGCACCATATGTGTAATCTTCTCAATGATCACATTTTCTAATGTGTAGCCCTGCAGGTATGATAACCCAAGCTAGATTTACTCTGCTAAATGATAAATTGCTTCGCTAATGTTTAGATACACCTGATTAAATTAGAGCATAATGGAAAAGAAACTGCAAAATAGATCTGATAAGTCTTAACATAAAAAAAGCATTGTTGCTCTTAAAATATAATTAAAATATTATTAATTTGACAGCATGGTTGGAATAGTATCTTTTTAAACTGCTCCCAACTGATATTTCAACTGATATTTAAGTTTATCACACTTTGTGTCAAATTTAATATGGATTCTCCTCATTTTATTCTAATTAATCTACCCACTATACTACAAAACTATGAAAAAAACGCAAGGCGGAGAAATAGCCAGGCCCTTCGGGAAGGTGCTGTGACACTTTTGCTGCTGTTTATTCTCTAGAACCTTGAGGCTGATTATGGGGTGAGGCCACAGATGATAGGAAGATAAGGAAGGGTAGACGGGTTAGCGTGCTTCATTAGGCTGGAGTGAACGGTGCTCTTATGGGACTGGAAAAAAAGACATGCTTTTGTGTATTTTATAGTTTATCCTTAGAATTCATTCAGGCGGTACATCAGAGTACACCCAAATCTGGAAAAACACCAGTCTTCAAATGATTATACTTTTGGCACACACACACACACACACACACACACACACACACACACACACACACACACACACACACACACACACACACACGTGTCATTCATTAGTATTCATTGAAGTATTCATTGAAAATATAATTTCTCAATCTTAATTTCTTCGACTCTTACTCATAGCAGGACTTTTATGGGAGTTGTGGATTTGTTATTGTAGAGCAAAGTGTGCAAATTGAAAAGAAAAAAAAAACCCCCATTTGATTCTAAAAAAAACCACACACAAAAAAAACAAAAAACAAAATGTGGCAAAGTTGAAAGGGTCTGAAAACTTTACAAACACACTCTTAACAGCTTCATAAAACACCTTGATGAAGGCCTTGTGCTGAAATGTTCTGGCTGAACAAAGTGCAGACACTTCCATTAAGTAGGACACTTACATGCCTGTTTTTCTTATTACTTGGGGGACAAGTCCTGTTGTAATGAACATACAGTCATTTTATATGTTTCACGGCAGCCTGAAGCAGTGCAGGACTTTAAAGCCACCAATAAACTGATACTCTTTACAGCAGTTATTTTGACACATCAATGGAGAGTAAATACAGGTGTGATTAGTAACATTTGTAGCATTAACATTTAATTATGGCCTGTTCCACTTAAATAGGCCCACTCCCAGGTTCATGCTTATTTGTGGGAGGGGCACCTCAAAACAAATGGAAGCAGTTTTTAATTTTATTACTTACATCTGTGGTTGCCCTGCAATTGCAAAATAGTTTGTGCCAACCTGGTTGCCATTAAAAAGGGCCTATTATCTTGGGCTTTAAGTTATTATATAGTGAAAAAGGGCATATTTACAATGTCTGCATGTAATAAATTTTTTAGTCTATCAAATAATAATGTGACAAGTTGAGAATTTGTGGTAGCGATAACATATAGAGAACTATCAGTCAAAATTAGAGGTATGTTTAGCCCGAATGAACTTTACAGTAGGGCTGCTTGATTATGGCAAAAATAATAACCATGATTATTTTCACTGAAATTGAGATCTTGATTATTTGACGATATTTATTTAACGATAACAATGTATTGAATAATGGCTTTAAAGATTGTCAAAAAAATAATAAAAAATAGTGTGGAAATACTGATAACAGTGCAAATGTTTGCAATATAAAAAATAAATGAAAAATGTAAACATCTATGTTTAGTGAACTTCAAAATACTGCATAATATAGGGAGTGCAGAATTATTAGGCAAATGAGTATTTTGTCCACATCATCCTCTTCATGCATGTTGTCTTACTCCAAGCTGTATAGGCTCGAAAGCCTACTACCAATTAAGCATATTAGGCGATGCGCATCTCTGTAATGAGAAGGGGTGTGGTCTAATGACATCAACACCCTATATCAGGTGTGCATAATTATTAGGCAACGTCCTTTCCTTTGGCAAAATGGATCAAAAGAAGGACTTGACAGGCTCAGAAAAGTCAAAAATAGTGAGATATCTTGCAGAGGGATGCAGCAGTCTCAAAATTGCAAAGCTTCTGAAGCGTGATCATCGAACAATCAAGCGTTTCATTCAAAATAGTCAACAGGGTCGCAAGAAGCGTGTGGAAAAACCAAGGCGCAAAATAACTGCCCATGAACTGAGAAAAGTCAAGCGTGCAGCTGCCAAGATGCCACTTGCCACCAGTTTGGCCATATTTCAGAGCTGCAACATCACTGGAGTGCCCAAAAGCACAAGGTGTGCAATACTCAGAGACATGGCCAGGGTAAGAAAGGCTGAAAGACGACCACCACTGAACAAGACACACAAGCTGAAACGTCAAGACTGGGCCAAGAAATATCTCAAGACTGATTTTCCTAAGGTTTTATGGACTGATGAAATGAGAGTGAGTCTTGATGGGCCAGATGGATGGGCCCGTGGCTGGATTGGTAAAGGGCAGAGAGCTCCAGTCCGACTCAGACGCCAGCAATGTGGAGGCGGAGTACTGGTTTGGGCTGGTATCATCAAAGATGAGCTTGTGGGGCCTTTTCGGGTTGAGGATGGAGTCAAGCTCAACTCCCAGTCCTACTGCCAGTTTCTGGAAGACACCTTCTTCAAGCAGTGGTACAGGAAGAAGTCTGCATCCTTCAAGAAAAACATGATTTTCATGCAGGACAATGCTCCATCACACGCGTCCAAGTACTCCACAGCGTGGCTGGCAAGAAAGGGTATAAAAGAAGAAAAACTAATGACATGGCCACCTTGTTCACCTGATCTGAACCCCATTGAGAACCTGTGGTCCATCATCAAATGTGAGATTTACAAGGAGGGAAAACAGTACACCTCTCTGAACAGTGTCTGGGAGGCTGTGGTTGCTGCTGCACGCAATGTTGATGGTGAACAGATCAAAACACTGACAGAATCCATGGATGGCAGGCTTTTGAGTGTCCTTGCAAAGAAAGGTGGCTATATTGGTCGCTGATTTGTTTTTGTTTTGTTTTTGAATGTCAGAAATGTATATTTGTGAATGTGGAGATGTTATATTGGTTTCACTGGTGAAAATAAATTATTGAAATGGGTATATATTTGTTTTTTGTTAAGTTGCCTAATAATTATGCACAGTAATAGTCACCTGCACACACAGATATCCCCCTAAAATAGCTAAAACTAAAAACAAACTAAAAACTACTTCCAAAAACATTCAGCTTTGATATTAATGAGTTTTTGGGTTCATTGAGAACATGGTTGTTGTTCAATAATAAAATTATTCCTCAAAAATACAACTTGCCTAATAATTCTGCACTCCCTGTATTTATGCATACAAATAACCAAACATCAAGGCAAGCTGTGTAGCCACACAATGCACAATTGCATCAAACTGACATTGAGGTATGTCAACTAAAGTTGCTGCCTGAACAAAAATAAAATGAAACACTGAAAGTAATAACTTTTATAAGAAATAAATAAAAACTAGTAGGCCCAAGTCCCATACAATCTCAAAATGGCTCAACAAAACATGGTTCCTGCAACCTCTCAAAGGTTTTTAGCCAAAAACACCAGCCTATTGATATGATCAGGCTTCAGGGATGCACGCAGGCAGTTAACAACATTTCCACCAGTGCTGAAGGCCCTTTCTGATGAGGCACTTGTGGCTGGGATGCAAAGATATTTCTTTGCCAGGATGGAGAGTCGTGGGAAGTCGTGCATCATATTCAGTAGGAATTAGGCCTACTCACCTATGGCCAAATGTAATCTGTGCCCAAAGCACTGGAGCCTCATCCAGCCATTCAGTTGTGCAGCCAGCATGACATTTGCAGCATTGTCTGTGGTTATACAGACGAGTTTACTCTCCTCCAGATCCCACGTATCCAGTGCTCGTTTCAGACCTGCAGCTATGTTTTGCCCTGTGTGGTCTTCTGGGAAAAATGATGTCTGGAGACATTTCGTTCTCATGTTGAAATCCATGTTAATGAAATGTAGCGTGAGGCTCAAATATGGCTCCATGGTGCGGCTTGACCACAAGTCCGTTGTGATGGCAAAATATCGGGCTGTAGCCACTTCCTTTGCGACACCATCATGACACTCATCATATAAAGCGGGAATCGCCACTCGACTAAAATAGTGACGAGATGGCAAGTTATACCGTTTGTTGTCCAAAGTGTTGATTAGTTTCTTAAAGCCGGGGTTGTTCACTGTGTTAATTGAGTCTTTGGCGAGGAAAAACGTTACCGCGTTATCTCTTTGCGTCTTTGGGAGCTGGTGGGATATTTAATCGCGTTGTGCAGGGTAGCGTGAATGGAGGTCTGTGAGGATGAAGAAGGTGTTGTCGAGGGTTTTTCTCTTTCTCTTTGTGAACGGTCTTCAAATGATTGAAAAAATTTGTAGTGTTGCTCTGTGGTGCAGCTACGACACCGTAGCAAAGTTTACACACTATGTCTACTTGATCCACGTCTGACTCCGCGAACCCATAATGTTTCCACACCACTGAAGTCGTTTTACGTCTCTTTTCAACCAATGGCATTCTTTCTTCAGCAGCCATTATCCTCTCCTCTCCAAATAACTTCTGCTTAGCTTTCCGAGCTTCCCTCGGGTCCTCTTAATTGTTGTGACGTGTGTTCAAAACGCAGAGAGGTGCGCTCGATTTGCCACACGGAGCAGCGCGAGAGCAAAGCACGAGGGAGGTGCTAATAATTGGCTCAGTCACTTTTAATGATCGTTGAAAGCCCAGATCGTAAAAGTGATTAAAATTCCATTAATTGAGCCGCCCTACTTTACAGTCAGTTTCAGCTAATTGTTTAGTTGTCTGGTTTATTAATCAATCATTCTGGTTCAATATTCTGGTTCTCACAACAATATTTTCATCAGCTGTTTTGAGCTAAAAGCTGTAATAACCAAAATTAACAGTACTGCCCTTTCTAGCTCCAAAGCAGACTCGCCAAGTTAGCAAGTTGTCGAGGAACGCATTTAACAGTGCAAGATTTGGGTATCTTAAAAGATGATTTGATGCATAAATGAAAATATTAACTATAAATTAAGTTAAAAATATTGCACTGACAGAAACATGCCTCCACATTAAAGCTAATCTTAATCTGTAATTGCTGTGTGTGTAAATAACTATGTTTTGGCATATCATTCTTAAAAAGCAATGTTAGTGTTACAGCATGTTATTGCCTCCCAGTTTCCAAAAACAGTTATAAATATTCCATCTGAGATAGGGCTGGGCCATATCATACCGTTCATGGTAATACCGGTATAATGTTGGGCAATGATAAGAAAATGAAATATTGCGATAGAATATGGGTAAAACGCGCATGCGCAGTTCCTTTGTTTTCATACACACAGATGGAGAATGAGAAGGTCGAAAGCAGATCGTTGAATGAAACAGATGAACCAGAACTGGTTTGTAAGAAATGCTACAACTTCAGTGGTGTGGAACTGGTTTGGCATTTGTCCGTCAGATACACAACAAAGCACTATTTTTGGTAGAGCATGCTAGCGGGCCGTCGTTATTACCGTGTTTTTTGGAAAATACGGCACACTTAAAATCAATCCTTTGATTTTTCTGAAAATCGATAGTGCCCCTTATAATCCCGTGTGCCTTATGTATGAATTCTGGTTGTGTTTACTGACCTCGAAACAATTTTATGTGGTACACGGCGCTCGAAAATCTGTCAAATGTTTATGTATGACTATGACAAGCTATGAAGCTGCACCGCTTGATGGATTGTCGGAGCATTACGGCTAACGTAGACAAGAGCCTCGCGGAGTGATACGTACTGTGCTTAAACATAATATTACCGTATTGTGTGTATAATCTCTTTTTAAGTTTTGTGGATATTATACATGGTTATGCTGAGGATGTGTCGGCCAATTTCCACTGGAAATGGCTTTTGGTTAAACTGTCAGCAAGGAATTTGCATTTGCACTCTAAAATTTTTATATAACTTTAATGCACATAAAAAACAGCTGCTTGTTTAAGTGAAAATACATTGATGTTTGGGTTTGTTTTTGCACTAATAAAGTTGTGGAGTTGTAAAGTATTTTGTCTAGTGTCAATTATATCGTCAGTTATCATTATCGCAAATTTTCAAATGTATATCGTGATAAATATTTTTGGTCATATCGCCCTGCTCTAATATGAGATGTAATATTTATCAAGATTTAAATATAAAATTTGCACTTTCATCAATTTCATTCGAGGAACTGAACTATGTGGAACTGCAAGTGAACCTGCAGTTCCACAAATGTTTGATCTCAGTGCAGACATGAACTCTTAAGTTAAACAGAGGGTGTGCTCAAAAGCTGCCACATGTGTACAATTATTGGACTGCACTCTGCATTCTCTTGGAGAGGTGGCTAATAACCTGGAAAGGTCTTGGGTTTGTCCTTTATAGCGTGTGCTTGTCTTTTCAAAGATTTACCAATTTTAAGACCCTAACCTAACCACAGGAAATTACAAGTACACTGCCATGTGAACAAGCAATAGACATTCCCATTTCCTGCTGCTGAAATTTCATGTCGCTCACTTTTCACTTGATTCTGAGTTTTTTTCCTTACCACTGTAGCATCCTACTGATGACTGCTTGTCGGCTCTTTCTGATGCTTCCGACAATAGCACTCAACTACTGCGAGATTAACGTTCGTGCTTTAACTGAAATGTGAATTCAATGATGAAATTCGTGAAACGATAATTCATTTGTCATTACTCAATATGACAGCTTTGAGAATAGAGAACTGTGCAGACATTGGCCTGTAAAGACTAAAATGCATAACAAAAGCTGTATTAAATTGTGTTTTGATGGATGGAAAATAGCGTTCCGAACAATTGCCGGGAACCAGTACAATATTTCAAAATACTCCAAAGCCCTTTTTCCATCATCTATATTTTGTTAAATCCTGAGCTGCTTAAAGTGACCTAAAGAAAGCAGAGCAGAGCTAAAAATATGTGTTTGCTACCAATCCATACGACCGCAGAGACAAAACATCTGAGGTGTGCCACGGTGTGTAATACAGCTCTTCAACAAACTGCACCTGCTCAGCTGACAAGAAGATATTAAATCTCCAATAGTCTCCTTTAGTAACGAGAACAGAGAGAGCAGATGTGCCCATCTTGGCATGCCGAGTTTGAGCTGTTACAGAGGTCAAAGCTACTCTTCACATTGTTGATGTCTTGTGAACTGTGTGCTGTGCAGAGATACAGAAAGTCTACTGAGACTAGTGCTAGTCCACGACCAAAATACCGTAATACATCACATTCTTCCTTCATAACTAATACGTCAGAATTTTCCAGCAACATTCTGAAAATTGAAGAAGTTATGCTCAATGCAAATGCAGATTAAAAGATTCCTCCACCAAGCAAAACCAAATTATGTTGACCAAATTATTGAAGGTGCTTGTCCAACTTAAAATTGGCTGGCAGAGTTCCAAACATTGCCAAAGGTGGCAAATCATGCCTTATTTATTTATTTTAGATTTGAAAGATTCTCATTTTTAAGATGTTGATGACTAGTATACAACACTGAGTTGGATAAGCACTAGAGGGATGAATGGATGGACGATTGCTATGGCACATTTTTTAATATTTTATAAATTCTGTTAGCTTGTTTAAATCGAGATCAGTATCACCACAAAGGATTAGAAAGCCTCATCTCTGAATTGTCCGTAGCTCTTTGTAATGTAAGTCATGACTTTAAATCTGAAATACTGCACAACTGGGAAAACAGCATGGGCAACAGAACGTGATAATTGGATGAAATTGGCATCAACATGAAGTCTGACCAGATTAGCAGGCTAATTTGACTCAGTTAACATTTCACTTTAATCAGTTTGACATCATGTTTATGTTGGCCTTTTCTTTGTCTAAGATTGAAGTATTATTTGTTGGCCATCGCACATTACATTGGTAACATGTTCAGGTGATTATTCGCAAAGAAAGGCTTTGATTTGCTGCAGCCCTATGTGGCTGTGCCAGGTTTGTTACATGTACTTTACCTGAGCCTGAAAAGTGAAACCATTGAGGAATGGTCAGCAGGGTTAAAGTTACTGCTGACCATTCTTTCTAATGGTCAGCATGGGACATCCTCTAGTTCCAAATAGAAGACCGAATATTAGAAGTCAATAGGAATGGTTCACTTGATGTATGACTCAAAAAATGTTGTAGCGATCAATTTATAGTCTCAATTGCTAGTTTCGAGTCTTACTGCGATGACGCAGACTGGGGCATGTTCAGAAACAGCTCCGATGATGACGTCAACGTGTTTACGGAAGCGGTTGTGGGATTCATTGGGAAACTAGCGGATGATACCGTGGAGACAAAGACTATCACAACGTTTCCCAACCAGAAGCCGTGGGTGGATAAAACCATCCGCAACGCTCTGAGATCCCGCACCGCTGCCTACAACACGGGACTCATGACGGGGGACATGGACCCGTACAAAGCCGCGTCATATAACGTGCGGAGGGCGGTGAAAGAGGCGAAGCAGCGCTACGGGAGGAAACTAGAGTCACAACTCCAACAGAGTGACTCTAGGAGCCTGTGGCGGGGACTAAGGACAATAACGGACTATAAAGCACCAACAACCGGTATGACGAACGCGGCCGTGACTCTGGCAGACGAGCTGAACACTTTCTATGCTCGCTTCGAGGCTGCAGCTAAGGTCTCCAACAATGCTAGTGTTAGCGGCGCTAACGGCTGCAGACAGGAAGATACTGCCAGCACCGGAAACGTGCTCGTCATCTCCGAGCATGAAGTAAGGAGAGCCTTCAAGAGAGTGAACACCAGGAAAGCAGCAGGACCAGACGGCATCCCAGGTCGTATCCTAAGAGACTGCGCATACCAGCTAGCTCCTGTGTTCACTGAGATATTCAACATCTCTTTATCTCAGTCGGTGATCCCCACATGCTTCAAAGAGTCCATCATTGTTCCTGTCCCGAAGAAACCCCACCCTGCTTCTCTCAATGACTATCGCCCTGTAGCCCTCACCTCAGTAGTGATGAAGTGCTTTGAACGCCTGGTCAGAGACTTCATCATTTCTTCACTACCAGACACACTGGACCCACTACAGTTCGCTTACCGTCCAAATCGTTCCACAGACGATGCCATCTCTCATCTCCTCCACACATCACTCACTCACTTGGACACTAGAAGGGGGAATTATGTTAAAATGCTCTTCATAGACTACAGCTCTGCATTTAACACCATAATTCCCTCCACACTCACCACCAAGCTGGAGCATCTGGGACTCAGCTCATCTATGTGTCAGTGGATCTCCAACTTCCTAACTGGCAGACCACAGGCAGTAAGGATGGGCGGACATGTCTCAGCCTCCACCACTCTCAGCACTGGAGCCCCCCAGGGGTGTGTTCTGAGCCCCCTGCTGTACTCTTTGTACACATATGACTGTGTGGCCACTACCAGCTCCACCACCATCATCAAGTTTGCTGACGACACCGTCGTGGTGGGCCTGATCTCTGATAACAACGAGACGGCCTACCTGAAGGAGATTAGGAATCTGGAGAACTGGTGCCAGAGGAACAACCTCCTTCTAAACGTCAGTAAGACAAAGGAGCTGATAGTGGACTTCAGCACTAAGCAGGAGAGGAACTACCAGACCCCCGTCATCAACGAGTGCCCAGTGGAGAGAGTGGACAGCTTCAAATACCTCGGAGTTCACATCACGCAGGACCTGTCATGGTCCTGTCACATCAACACCGTGGTGAAAAAGGCCCGACAGCGTCTCTACCACCTCAGACGCTTGAGAGACTTCCAACTGCCCTCCAAGGTGCTCAGGAACTTTTACTCGTGCACCATAGAGAGCATCCTGGCGGGAAACATCTTAACCTGGTTCGGGAACAGCACCATGCAGGACAGACGAGCTCTACAGAGGGTTGTGCGGTCAGCTGAGCGCACCATCCGCTCCGAGCTCCCTGACCTGCACTCAATCTACAGCAGGCGGTGCTGGACCAAGGCCAGGAAGATCGTGAAGGACCTCAGCCATCCCAACAACAGACTGTTCTCTCTGCTGAGGTCAGGAAAGCGATTCCGCTCCCTGAAGACCAACACAGAGAGACTGAGGAGGAGCTTCTTCCCGCAGGCGATACGGTCTCTCAATCACACCACCACACAGTCCTGACCCACACATACAGTTCTTACACACACACTGGACTTTCTGGACTTTGTTTTTGCACAACACTGGTCACTATATTCTTCATTTCCGGTTAATACTTGTACAGCTGCTGTTATTGTGTATATATTTATTTACATTTATATTTCTTCATACATTCTTATATAGTTCTATATTGTGTATTTTGTATTTTGTTGTACAGTTATTTTATTTTCAACTTTAATTTATATATTTATCTTTATCTTATTCTTCCCAGTTAAATTTACCCTTCATTCTAATTTGTGTTGTACAGTTATTTCATTTTTAACCTTAATTTATATTTTATTCCTTCTTAGTTAAATTTACCCTTTTTAATTTTTCATATTTATTTCCTATCTTATTCATAGCCTTTTCCTTTTTTGTTCTCTTTAGGTCACGAGCAGTTGTCCAAGCATTTCACTACATATCGTACTGTGTATGACTGTGTACGTGACAAATAAAATTTGAATTTGAATTTGAATTTACTGGATAAAATGTGGCATTGATTTTGTAAATTGTGAGCTCTGTTAGCATGCAGTGCTCCTTGTTTCTCACTCATTTTCTTGCCACGTGTAGATTTAAAACAGGAATTTATAGCAAAGGCTGTTTCTTTAGTTCTGGCCCTAGACAGTCAGGCCACCATTAATCCTATAAAGCTGTGACTGGTTAAATGTATTTGTTAGTTAGTTATCCTTCAACTGTAGCATACTTTCATAACAAACAGATGGTGAAAATGGCAAACACAGATATTTTTCATTTTCTATCAGCATATTTTCTTGGATTTGGATTTCGCAGTTGTTTGGATTAAATTAGTATTAAATACTGGCTTTGTGATTGACTTCTGTCTCCTGCTTTCTACTCTTCAGTCTTCAAAATATAACTACATTCCACACAGCTGAATATGACAGAAAATACTGCAGTCTGCATTACATTTTTGGCAAACTATTGCCGTTTGTTTGATGCAGTGTCATTTAATTTATGAATAATTTACATGAGTGTTCTGTGGTGTGAAAAATTGTTTGTCCCCTTCCTGATTTCATATTTTTTATATGTTCGTCACACTTACAGTAAATGTTTCAGATCATCAGATAAATTTAAATATTAGACAAAGATAACAGAAGTAAACAGAAAATGCAGTTTCTTTGTCTTTATTTGATAGGTACGGTGAGGGTAGACAAGAAAACATATGGGCACCTGCTTATCCCACTAAGCTAAACTGGAAAATGCAGTTTCCAAATGAAGGTATTTATTATTAAGGGAAAACCAACCACCATTAATAAATGAACTACGGTGTATCACATCTTTAGAACACTGAGTTCAATTTCTCCAGTCACACCCAGGTCTGATTACTGCCACATCTGTTCTTAATCAAGAAATCACTTAAATAGACTCTCACAGCAAAAAGAAAATCCAAAGAACTGCAGGCCTCATTTGCCTCAATTAAGGTCAGTGTTCATGACTCCACCATAAAAAAGAGACAGGAAAAAAAACGGCCAGCATGGCAGAGTTCTAAGACGAAAATCACTGCTGAGCAAAGAGCCATAATGGCTCATCTCAGTTTTGCTAGAAAACATCTTGATGATCCCCAAGACTTTTGGGAAAATTGTCTTTGGACTGATGAGACAAAAGTAAAAATTTTTGGAAGGTGTGTGTCATTGTGGCATTTTAGAAAATGCACATCATACCAACAGCAAAATATGGTTGTGGTCGCATGATCATGTGGGGCTGTTTTGGTGCCTCAGGAGCTGGAAGACTTGCTGTGGTAAATGGAACCGTGAATTTTGCTGTCTACCAAAACATCTTGAAAGAGAACGTCGGGCCATC